>NW_027325771.1:1580644-1949420 GCF_048418805.1 Vulpes vulpes
TGCTAGGGTTTCCAGACACTTGATTTAAATTGTTAAGGTTTTTTTCCAGTTGTATTTTTAAAAAAAGAGAGAGACACGATCAAGTATGACATGTTTTAACCCACTGAAGACTGCCAACGCATTCGCTATAATGCCACATAAACACCCGTTTGTGGGTAAACCTTGGAATAAGGCTGCCTTGCCATCGGTCTCATGGCAGAGTACCCTGGGGTTGCAAGGAAAGTCATCTTAAAAAAAAAGAACCCCAAACCCACTGTTACCATGTGTAACTACTTATCAGAATAAAGATTTTTTTTCCTTCTCAATATGGTGCAACCAGCTAGTCCGCATGCAGAGGCAGACCTGACTCTCCACCTGACTTCATCTCGAGGGGTCAGATAGCCTTATCATACTCGGTGGATAATCGAAGATTTAACTTCAAAATGCATTCATGTGAATGAAACACTGCCCTTCTTTCTGTGTAGGTGTCGTAATATGGCTATTTTACTAAAAAAAAAAAAAATCTGAAAGTCACTGGAGCAGACGCTGCAGAAGGAGCCTATTGCTTCCTGTGTCTTGGTGGCTGTGTGCCCCGCAGTGGACCAGGCAGTCCCCAAGAAAGGACTCCAGAGGACATGGGCAGCAGTGGCCAGAAGAGGCTGGGGGACTGGTGGGTAATGGAAACTTGCACATATCAAGTGCTCAGTCACTACTTGTTCACCAGCAGAGCCAAGCCTTGGAAGGGGCTGTGGGTCAATTCTCAGTTGCTGGAGACTCAGGAGCCCACAAATGGGCACAGGCGAAGATGAGGCTGTGGCCTACATGGGCGGGGAGCATGCAGACGGGTTGCTGCAAAGTGGTTATGGGGCAGGGGTGCAGTGGGGGAAAAGGACAGCAACTTTGGGACCTTTAAGAGAAACCTCCCAGTGGGTAAAGCGTGGTCCTTCATCCTTGCTGCTGATGGGTCTGTGTAGGTCTTTAGGTTGATGTGTGTTTGGCCAGGAAGACCCGGTCACCTGCTCAGGGAACTGCAGAGAGCACGGATAATCCCACTCACAGAAGCTGGCGGCTGAGGCAGTGGTTCTCACACTGTGTAGGAATCACCTGGAGAGCTTGTCAGCCTCCAGATTTCCGCCCTGGCCCTCACTCCGAGATCCTGATTTGGTAGGTCAAGCAGGAGGCCTGAGGATTTTCATATCTCACAAGCTCTCAAGTAAAACGAATGCTGCTGATCCCCGAGCAACACGAGTAGCACTGATTTAAGTATGGACGAGACACTCACTACATCCTCAGTATGGTTCAGGGGACCATGGGAGACAAAAAAAAAAAAAAAAGCAACTCTTCAATGGAATGAAGGGTATAGGAAGCCTCCTTTCGTCATCATGATCAGCTGGAGCCTTAAAGAGAAGTCCTCAATTAGGATCCAGAGGATGGAGGAGAGAAACCGCGGGGACATGGAGAGATAGGACAGGGTCTGGCCTTTGACCTATATTCCATATGGTTGTCTACCCCAGAGAGCAAAGTGAAGATGAAAAGCAAGGAGATGAAAAGCAAGAGCAAACTCTTGCAAAATGAGCATGAAAAGCAGGCGAGAAAGCAAAAGTGCCCGTAAAGCGTTCTCAAAGTTGAGGCTAATAGGCCATGGCTATCTGAGCAGCGTGGTGAGAGGCACTTTCTTACAAAGTTCTGTCGAGAGGAGGAGCATTCACGTGATGCCAAGAGCAAATCTTACCCTCTGGCTGCAGAGAGAGCCAGAAGTTGTCTTTTCGCAGATCACTGGCGGCCCCCGTTTTTGTTATACTTCTCTTATTATTCTCACAGTGAATACCTTTCTTTGGCCAAAGAGTTGTGCCGTGGTGTCCCCCGTGGCCCCCATCATTGGTTTTCAGAGGTATGATGTGGCTTAACGGGAGGGATCCCGTAGGCAGCGGCTGTCCTTGGATATAGCAGCCGAGGAGGAAAGGGCTCAGCACAGATCTTTCACCAACGTGGTGGGGAGTGTAGCTCTGTCATTTAGTTGAGAACGGGATTTTAGCGGCAAATTTGAAAATGACAGAGCTGCTAAAATCCCATTCTCAATTTTTTGAAAGAGACAGACAGATGTCCTACAGTGCAGGGTGCTGTATGTTGTGGCTCCAGTTGGGGAAATCAAATGACTCACTTGTGTAAACTTATTAGAGTATTTTCTGTCTCTCTCATAACGTAGCCATAGCATTAATTAGAGCATCAAAGTCTATGTATTTGGACCTATAAAATCTTCATAACCAGCCAAAACAAAGAAAAAAACTATCGAGTATTTGCAACCTTAAAAATGCATTTTTGAAATGACCCTATTGGAATTGACCTTTTTTTTTTTTTTTTTTAGCTAAGTTGGAATCCACAAAGGAAAACAAAGACTAAGACATAAACCAAATTGCTTTTAAGAATTATCCTGTGGCAAGGCTATTTATTTTACTTGGAAGAACCAACATAGAATGTATTTGCACTGGGTGATCCATATTTACATATGATAGAGATAGTACTCGATTTTAAAAAATAGCACAAAAGTCATTGAAAGTCAATGTTAGGACCTAAGAATACATTTTCCCATAGAAAAAAATTGTCATGCATAGTGGGAAAAATGCTGGGATGGACACATACAAGGCTAGACAGGCGGTGATTAAGCTGAAGAGCGGGCCGAAGGATGCTCACTTGGGATATGGAGCCTGACCTTATAACGGGGACTATGGGGACAGGAGACTAAGCAGAGAAAAGTGACACTTCCCCCTCCACTGGATGCGTGAGCATTGGAAATGGGATGTTTTACTTCTTCAAATAAATGCATTTTTGTTGAGTATCCTGTGTGCCAGACATCATGCTGGGTGAAGGGACATAATGAACAAGAAAGATTTCTGCGCTGGGGAGCAAATATTTTAATGGGAGGGGTAGATGATTTAATAGAGCATTACAATAGTAGCTTCTGAAGTCGTAGAACACCTGCCTTGGCCTTGACGTGTGAAGGAAGGCTTCCCAGAGAAGTGACGTCTAACACGGGCCCTAAAGGATAAAGAACAGTTAGCCAAGTGAGGGTCCCTCAGAGGGTCAGGGGCGAAGGAGGGCTCTCCAACCAGAGGGATCTGGGTGGACAGAGTCCCCAGGACATGACACATCAGGCTGGGGCGGGGGGAGGAGGGACTAGGGGAAGAATGTGATGGGTTCCATTTTGGAAATGTTGAGTGACAGGCCTGTCAGGTGTAGATTGTCCCATAAGCAGTTGGGGAGGAGCATGAGTTCAGGAGGGCAGCCTGGGCTGAGAGTACAGACATGGGAGTCATCTGCATGTGCATCGTAGGATGGGGGGGCCAGCTCCCCAGGGGGAATAGGGCCAAAGAAGCCAAGCAAAGGAGCCAAGGAAGCAGAAAGAGGTCACCAGGGTCAAGGGCTTTAGAGCCAAAGTTTCCATTGCCTTTCGTCATGATGCCCCTGGTGATTTGGGTGAGAGCAGTTTCATCGTGGGGAGGTGAACAGAAAGGCAGCGAAGGGGAGAGCAAAGAGTAGGAGGTAAGGGCATGGAAGCAAGGAGTGCCAGCAGCTATTCCCAGAAGCCTGAGAGAGAGCGCAACGCTGGAGTGGGAGGAGGGTTCCAGGAGAGTAGTTTGTGTTTGTTTACACGGCAAGAGAAGAGCGAGGTCCTCCGAAGGCAGTGGAGGTGGGAGCCAGCAGGCAGAGGACTTCACCCCAGATGGAAGGACAGGGAAGATGTGGGCAGTTGGGGCTGGGCAGGGGGCGGGGGAAGGGGGGTGCAATGCGGGAGGAGAGGGGAGGGCCGCCCCTCCAGTCCCTCTGCGTGTCTCCTTCCCCAGCCCCCCAGGGTCAGGCTCCCCACCTGCTGCCTCACTCTTCAAGTGGGGTCCTTCCATCCCCACCTGCCACTCACTCCCGCTACAGATGGTCAAAACCCCCACTTCTCGGTCTAGCCAGCGAGGTGTCAGAAGGGAAGCACTGCCACCCAAGAGATTTATGCTCAGGTCAGAGCGACGGAGGGCTGGTGGCCCTACCTGAGGCACTGCATTCCCGAGGAAAGGATCCTGTTCACCTCCAGAAACCTCACATTCAAGGGTCTGCGAGTCGACGAACAAACACCGCAGATAGTTTTAGGCAGTGAGGCAGGATAACTGTCCCGAGGCTGCCGTTTATCCACAGGCAAATCTGCAGGACGAGCGACAGAAGTCTGCGCAGAGGACTTGGTGCAGCCAGCTTCCCGGTGGGGAAGGATCGAGATGCCCCGAGCACATTTCTGCTTGCTGTCCCGGCTTTGCCTCTTCCAGGTGCTGGGGTGCCCCGGAATCTAGAGATCCTGGCTCCAGAAACAACCGATACCATGAAAACTGGCTTGCACACGGCACCCCGGCTTGCACACACCCTGGCTTTCACATGACAACCCGGCTTGCACACGGCACCCCGACTTGCACATGGCACCCTGGCTTGCGCCTGTCGGGCCCACATTGGGTATGAAGCAATGTGCCCAGCGAGCGTCCTTGCAGTAAGGCAGCTCTCGGGAGCCCTTGATTTCGTTCCTGCGGTCCAGGGTGTTGGGACTAGTAAGACGTCAGGCAGGAGCCGTGCTTGTCTGCGAGCTGGATATGAGATGGGCTGGGGGTGCGCTCCCTGTTCCTTTGGGACCCAGGGGTGCCGCAGTCTATCCAGAAACTCCACTTTAACAGCCCTGCCGCCTGCCAGCTTCGGTGCTCACACGTGGAGTTAAAAAGATCCTCGCATCCCGAGTCGGGGGCTGTTCTTAAAAACGTTCCGTTGATCTGTTTTAGACACTGA
The DNA here is from genome assembly GCF_048418805.1 of Vulpes vulpes. Classification (NCBI taxonomy): domain Eukaryota; kingdom Metazoa; phylum Chordata; class Mammalia; order Carnivora; family Canidae; genus Vulpes; species Vulpes vulpes. The sequence goes on from NW_027325771.1 coordinate 1,585,436, forward strand.
AGGAAAACGCGCTTGGGAAACACACACACAAAAGGGCTGAAGACGAAATGAACGTGGTCTCTACTCCCCTTCCCAGGGCGCGTCGCCGGAGTCGTTTGGCTCCGTTTCAGTTTAGTCTTTTGGTTCTTTCTGTCCGTCTGTCCTTCGTGGCTCGGCGTCTCCCTCCTTCAGAAACGGCCGTACCTCTAGCTAGTGGGGCGTCCGGCCTCTCAGTTCACCAAATCAGGAAATGTGGAAGCCGTCACAGAACCTCTTTATTTCTTTATTTCCCCCGTTTTCTCCCTGATTTCTCTCCGTATCTTTCCCTCTGTCTTCGCCAGCATTTATTTTGGAGTGTCTCCATTTTTTTTTTTAAATCAAAGTCCAATTCAAAATGTAAAACAGTTTATGCTTTTTGAGTTTTATTTCCTCCCTACACTTGTTAAAATAGACCCGTAAAAAGAAAAGTTTTCCAGATTATGATAGATCCCTCTCCAACTGTATAACCAGTGCAATTTAGAGTTTTAGGATAATGATCTGCTGCCATATGTGGGTTATAACTCGAGGTTTTCATGAAAATGTGTCTTGGATTAAGTGACGCTGCCGCCACAGCGCCAGCGAGCTGGCTGGTTTTAGGAAGTGAAACGCGCCTGCCTCTGGCTGATGCGGTCGGTAGAGCTTTCTGATGAAGGCAAACCAAACACCCTGTTAGGGCCATTAGGGCCGTTAGGGCCGTGACTTCAGGTGTGGTCTCCTCCCCACCGAGGTGCGCTCCACGTTCGTTGGTTCGAGAAGATTTTCTACGAGAGCGGTGTAATGCCTTGGAAAGCGAGGATTTTTTTAAGCCTTTGCTTGTCTGGGGAGCTGAGGTCAGCCACAAAGCCGTCGGAGGAAAAAAAAAAGGAGTTGTGTGCCACAGAAAGCCGTTTCTTTGGGGCGGTGTGGGGGGGATCAGTTTGAACAACTTGGCTTTTTTTTTTTTTTAAGATTTTATTTATTTATTTGACAGAGAGAGAGCACACATGGTGGGGAGGGGAAGAGGGAGAAGCAGGCTCCCCGCTGAGCCAGGAGCCCGATGCGGGCTCCATCCCAGGACCCCAACCTGAGCCAAAGGCGGCTGCCCAACCAGTTGAGCCCCCCAGGCGCCCCAACAACTTGGCTTCTGAATCGAGTGACCCCCGAGACCGTGAACCCGTGTGTGGATGAAACGGGGAGCAGACCTCTAGCCGGGACGGCCCCCTTTCCCCTCCAGTCACTCCCACTCAAAACAAAAACAAAAACCGGGAATGCCTGCAGCTTGGTGTTGCCAGGGCCAGGGCCCTGCCCCGAAACCCTAACCATCTGTGACCGCCTCTGCTCGGATTATCTTCATTTGGGTTGCCGGGGACGGGACCAGGCAGCAGGACACACTGGCAGTGCACCACCTCCTGGGCTGCGACTCCGGGAGATCCCGAGGGAGCGCTTACCTCAGGCCGCGGCCCACGCCTTAGCGTGGAGCGGGCAATGCTCGAGTCTGAGTCCGCGCGGCCCTCACCCATCCGGGGTCCAGGGCCAGCCTCGCCGAGCTCCCCGAGTTCCCTGGGCCAGACGCCTTCACCCTGCGCCGAGTGTCTGGCTGTGCTCAACCTGCAGGACTCAGGAGCCACAGCAGAGACAGCCCATCACACAGAAATGTGAACGTCTGGGTTCAGGTGAGGGGTGCCCTGGGGTCAACACGAAGGACCTGGGGCGGGGTGGACACGGAAGCTTCCCCCTCCCTCCCTCCTTCCTTCCAACCTTCCTCCTTCCTTCCTCCTTTTCTTTCTTCTTCTTTCCTTCCTCCCTTCCCCTTCTCTTCATGGGATTGAGTATAAAACATGGGATTCTGAAAATCTTTCTTTCGTAGACATCTGTTCTCTAGTTCTGTAGAAATGGCTGCACTAGACACTCCACCATTTACCAAGGCACTTGTGAGCTGAAAGATGCAAGCGCTGCGGAAACTCGGCCAGTTACGCTCCACCAGCAAGTCTGCCTGTGTTGTGCCTGTCATTAGCCTGGAGAGAAGGGACTTTAAAATTGACATTTTCTTTTTTTCTTTTTTTTTTGTAAAGACTTTATTTATTTATTCATGAGAGACACAGAGGGGGAGGCAGACACAGGTGGAGGGAGAAGCAGGCTCCACACAGGGAGCCCGATGTGGGACTCGATCCCCTGTCTCCAGGATCAGGCCCTGGGCTGAAGGCGGTGCTAAACCGCTGGGCCACCGGGGCTGCCCCTAAATTGACATTTTAAGAAGTATTTGAGTACCTTTGTTTGGTATTGTGTTTGTTAAAAAAAAAAAAAAAAAGTTAATTAGTTTTTAAAAAAGCGACTTTCCTTCCCTTCCTTCTTTTTTTCTCTTTCCTTCTCAACTGAACTTTGTAATAAATTGTCTCCTCCTCACTTTGACCATACGCATGGCTTCAAAAAGGCAGATTTCAAAAATATATATTTTATGTATTTATTCATGAGAGATACAGAGAGAGAGGCAGAGACAGAGGCAGACGGAGAAGCAAGTGGTTCCAGGACCCCAGGATCACGCCCTGGGCTGAAGGCAGATGCTCAACCATGGAACCCACCCCCACCCGGGTGCCCCCAAAAAGGCAGATATGACCTGAAAATAACTCTTGAGAGCCTCATGTCATGGACTCTCTTGCTCGACCACGTCTGGGAAGTCACTCACGCCTGAGGTGGGTGTTGGAGAGTGGACTGGACCTTGAGGGGCCCCGTGCCCAGGTGCCCCCTCCTCCCGGAGCCCGGCGATGACCTGCGGGTCCACAGGGAAGCAGAAGAGGCGAGCCAAAGCCCTGACGAGCCCAACTGTCCCAAAAGGAGCTCGCGGCTCTGGGGCGGCCGGTGTGGCTACCCTGCTCAGCTGGGCCATCAAGGCACAGCAAGGCCGGGGAACTCTTCGTTGGAGGGAGTGTATTAAATGTAGTGACCCAGGCCGGGGCAGAGGTCACTGGCACAGAACTCCATCCAACACGACATCATCCTGCAGGGAGCACCGCTGTCCCTCCCCTTCCAAAAGCCCTGGAAAATCATCAGCAGAGCCGGAGTATAAACTTTAAAACTTTCATTTTCATTTCAGGGGTCAAGAACTGAAATATCTAACCATGCCCAGACCTCGCCAAAATCAGGCTTGGACACTTAACAGTTAAGCCCTCGTCACAGATTTTGCTCCGAACGTGCACTGTCGAGGAAAAGCAGCTCCGATACAGGTTTTCCAACAACTGTTACTACTAGAAGAGGATCTTTTTTTTTTTTTTATGAGAACATCGTTCAATATAGTCACATTTCATTTCTAAAAATAGACAAATAACAAAATGATTCACAGATGCTGACTTATGAGAAAAAAGAGGGGTGAACCATATAAACCGAGACGTATACGAAGGAAGGGCAGAGGTGCTGGTGACAGGACAGGCCACGGGAAGCACCTCCTCCTCTCGGCCTGCCCAATGGACCGCAGCTCGCGGGGTCGCTGGCACGCTGGGGTCGGAGCTGCCGTGCATGGGGAGCATGGCTCTGGAAAGACCCCTGGTCCCTGCGGTGCTGTGCTGACCCGGCCCCGCAGTCCCCGGCCTCCCAGGGGGCACCTCTCGCCTGCTGCAGGCAGCTTTGCCCTGGGACTGTGCGCCAGTGAGGTGTGGGTGGAGGTCACGGGGAGCAGAGGCCCGAGAGCCACGGTGGCGCTCCTCGTCCTCCCCCTGCCACCGAGCAGCACGTCCACGTGCAGATTGCTCCTTTAGTCGGTATCTGAGCAGGAAGGAGTCGGGGAGCCATAGCCCCACCTGGGCCGAGGTTCCGGAGGGAGGAGTAACCCCAGGCCGCTTGAGGCCCCAGACCCTGCTCCTTGCTACTGGCGGAATGCTATGCTGGCGGTGGCTCGGGGGGGGGGGTGGGGTCTCCATCCTGAGTCCGTCCGGAATTTTCTCCGGTCACCTGAGTCCTTTGTGTTGCACACCTGCGTGTGCTTCCTTCCCAGGTCACGTCTGATATCGGCTGCGGAAAATTGTGAGGCGCCTTGTAGACGCTCCAAGTTCAGAGTTGAGTCACCGAGGCTTCCCCAGCTAGACCCCTGTCAGACAGTCCCTAACGCCCAGGCCCCGGCTTCCCGATGCTTGCCCGAGCAGCCTGCCACCCATTCCTGAAGAGCAAGGCGGCAATGTGCACGTAGGCCTTGCAGCCCCGTCCAGCTGCCTGCGCCAAACGTGTCCATCTCCGTGTCTCCGTGGAGCTGCGGCCACAAGAAATGGTGCTCACTTGCCTTCACTTTGTGTAATGGGAAAAAAAAAATTTTCCCCACTTGAGACGGTGCTCTTGGAGCTCCAACGTAGGCTTTGCAATATTCCCCGTATAATGTCCTCAAGTATCGCCGTGCAAACCGGGGTTCCACTGCTTGGCCAGTGCACGTGCCCACCATGTTAAGCCAGTGTCCTCACGGCATTGTCGGAACACACCCGGGAGCTCCACGGGGCGGGAGACAGGGGTGCGTTTCCCAGATGTCACAGCCCGTCTTAGCTCCAGGGCTTCTGGTTGGGAGGGACCTACCTCTTTTGCTAATCACATCTGGGCTTTACCAAGTCAGCTTGGAGATTCTCTAGTGTTGGCCTAACACCCCGGGGCCAGTTTAAGCAGCGACAAAGGAGTTTATTCGAAGGTGGTGGTTCGCAGCTTGGCCTTAGATGAGGCCTGGTGGCAGGAACTAGAGGAGTGGCGGGACAGGCCCACGTTCTCTCTCCAGGTGTCTGCGGTCTCCACCGCCCCTGGTCCTCAGCCCTGTGTTGGGGTGAGGCTGCCTCCAGCTCTGGAGCCCACACACACAGGAGGGATCTTTCCGTGTAGCCTCGACTCCCAGGATCACCCACTCAGCACGCACTTACTGAACACGTCCTGTGTTCCAGTCACTGCTGTAGGTGCGTGGGGTATGTGGGGGAATGAGGAAGATGCCCGTGGGGTGGGAGACAGGGTCTGATTCACGTCCTAGAAATATGCTTGTCGGGGGCCCAACTCTACAGAGCTCAGAGAAGCCTCAGGAAGAAGAGTCATCGTCTGCCGGGCGGGCGACAGCCCAGACAGTGACACTTGCACAACCAACACCAAAATGCCAAATGGGGAAATTGTACTTTTTTAGTTCGCACACATGGGCACGACCTCATGCACCCTTTTTCACTCGCATTCCAGCGCATTACGAGCCTCACGCTCTTGCTCCTTGTTCCTTCTCTTATTACTCACAGCCAGGCTGGTGATGCGTGCTGTCGATTTCATTGCGCAGAAAAAACGAAAAGGCCAAAAGCAAGCAAACAAAACAAACAGGGGCATAAAAGAAAGGAGTTAGATGAAGTCAGTGTTGCTTGGGCACCACTCCTAAGAATTCTCTGGAAACCAGTGGATTCCTGAAACAAGGTCCAGTGACCAGCAGGGTTCAGTTCTGGCATGGGTTCATGGGCTTGTCACAGCGTCTCTCGAAGCTGTGTCAAAGCAACGCGGTTCCTGTGACGCACCCTCGGTGGTTTTGTTTGCCAGAAGGAGAAAGAGATGGTGCGTGGGCCCCAAACCTTACGTCTGTTCCACTGGGTGCATATGGGCCTCGGAAGTTACTTCTCAGGGAGAAGGATGAATGACCTCCGGGGCAGGGAGGGGGGCATTCGGGCAAAGGGGATCCCTGAGCAGAGACCTGGAGACAGGAGGGAGCACAGGTGGTTCAGGGGGGCCCTGCGCATGGTCATCGGCTCGCACGCGGAGGTAGGGAGCGTGAGGGACGTGGCTGGCAGAGGCGGATGGTGTCGCTTGGAGAAACTCTACTTCCTCCTGTAGAGGTGGGAAATCAGCGGTTCCCATTTGGGTTTGGCTGTGGTTGTGAGACAATCCCCCCATCCCTGCCCCCCGAGCTTCTCACTTCTCTGCCTGTCTCGCGACTGAAGCCTTTTGTTCCAGATTATTCCTTCACGGGATGTCTGTTCCAAGGACCCCAGCTCCCAGAGCATCCCTGGAAGATGAGGTCGGGACTCTTTGGAGGAGAGAGCCGGCAGCCTCGCTTACAGCCTGCTAGAAATCTTCCGCGTCCCCAAGCTTTGGGCGTCTCAACTGGGCCCGAGTCCCACGCGGCGTCTGCCCCTGTGGGCCTCAGGGAGGCAGGGCGCCTGGAGCGAACGCGGGGTGCAAGCCGTTCGCTCTGCTGGGAGCTGTGAAGGCCTGTGCATCGGCCCCGGGAACCGCGCGTGTCGGGGCACATTCTCAGGACTGCTGGAATCCAAGCTCCCGCATTAGCTCACAAGCGGGGTCCACCCTCGAAACTTCGTGGTTCCTGACAGCTGCGTGCTGGCCCTGTAGTCTGAAGGCCGCCACAGTGACCGGGTGAGGGGTCAGCTCCTTAATGAGAGCCGTGCAAGGAAGTATGGGTAGGAGGCAATCGATTCCAGAAGTTTCTAGAAAGTAAAAGTGGTAGGACTGTGACGGTTGGGACCGGAGGAGCTGGTGAAGGAGAACGGCCGTGGACGATGTCAGCTTCCAGGTGACCGGGTCACAGCTGGAGCCTCCAAGGAGCCTGAGGGAAGGTATCCGGCTTCTTCTCCCAAAGCAGCGGGAAGGTTCGCCTCTAGGCTGGTTGCGCTGAGGTGCTCGCAGGACAGTCAACGGGGTGAAGGCCAGCCGAGCGGCACAGTGGAGTCTCGCCGTTGGCCATGACGGACACGGGACCAGAGGGGGCGATGCCCCGTGAGACAAGTCAGAGGCAGGCAAATGCCACACGGTCTCACCCGTATGTGGCATCTGAGAAACAGAACAGAGGATCACAGGGGAGGAGAGGGGGAAGTAGGACAAGACGCAACCAGAGAGGGAGACAAACCGTTAGAGACTCTTAACTACAGGAAACGAACGGGGGACCGCCGAAGGGACGGGCGTTACGGAGGGCCTGGGACAGGGCGCGCACCTGACCCTGATGAGTCGCTCCACCCCACCTCGGAAAACGACCATACACGTTAATTAATTGAATTTAAATAAAATAAAAGATAAATAGGACTTTTAAAAAAACGGGGGGACAATGGTCAGAAGCCACCGCGAGGTGTGTGCCTGGCGCCCAGGAGCAGGTGCCAGGACGGTGCCCGCCTCGGAGGCCTCGGAGGCCCCAGGGTGCCAGGCTCCAGGACAGCACCTAAGAATCCCGCCTCTAGCGTCTGTCCTCTGGGTGCCTGGCCCTCCGTCATATCAGAACCGCCGGTGTCACCAGCAGAGCCCAGGCAAAGCGATGGGGTGTGACAGGCATAACGGGTGCAGGTTTACGCCTCGGGGTCCAGGCGAGGGCACCAGGCGGCCCCGGGGGCCTCGGAAGACCCCGACCTCGGGCCAGCCCGGGGAGGTGCGGAGCCGGAGCAGCGGGGGAGCCAGCCGCACTCCTGACTCTTGGGCAGCAGCCGCGTGAGCTCATACCATTCGCTGCTGGAGCTGTCAGACTCGGGGGACAGAGGACTAGGACTGGGGCACCTGGGGCTGTGGCCTCGCTCATGCCCTTCCCGCTCCACAGGCGACCCACGGTGCCAACGGGCTGTGACCGTCCACCCCCAGCACAGTGGCTCTGTGCCCTGCCAACTCACCCCCTGGCTTCAAGAGGACCCGGCGACCCCGCCGCAGATGAAGGTGTCCCCAGGCTCCCATCACCGCACCCGCGGTGGCCTGGAACACCAGGCGTTTGCTCCTCCATCGTGCTGGAGGCCAGCAGTCCGGAGGCCAGATGGTCGTGGGGCCGTCACGTCTCCGGAGGAGCAGGGCCTGCATGTCGCCAGTGGTGCGTGCTGTGCCTTGGCCTGCAGCCGCCCCGGCACTGCCTCTGCTCAGCGGCACGTGGCCTCTTCTCCTGTGAAGGACACGGCTCCTCTTGCACGAAGGGCTCACCGGACTCCAGCATGACTCTTACCTGTGTCTGCAGCCGCCCTGCTTCCAGATAAGGTCACGTGCTGAGGTTCCGGGGGAAGACTTCCACCCAGCTTCTTGGGAGCACCATCCCACCTGTGACCCGTGCAAAGAAGGCCACGGACGCCCCCCAGCTCTCATCGTGCTGGCTCCCCTGTGGCGGCGCCTGCCCATGCTCGGCTCAGAATCCTGCCCCCAGCCCCTGACCCTCTGAGCCCCACACTTCCCAGCCCGCGCAGCCCTCTCTCCCGGCCCCTCTTCTTCCCCCATCTGACCATGGACTCCCCTGGAGTTCGGGATTTGGCCTTCTCCTCCTCTAAAGCCACATCCTACGGCTGGGTGAACTTACGGCCTCAAAAACGCACCTGAACCTCTACGTGAGGTTAGTCCAGGTGATGGTTCTGGGTCCCAGGTCCATGTATCCAAACGCCAGTGAGATAAAGAAACCTCAGAAGCCACCCGCCCAAAATTGACCAAATTCTTGATTTCCTCCTCTGTACTTCCTCCTCTCTTGTTTGTTTCTTTCCTTTTTTTTTAAGATTGTATTTATTTATTTGAGAGAAAGAGAGAGAGAGCACAAGATGGGAGAAGGTCAGAGAACCCTGCGAAGCCCTCCCCTGTCCCGGGTCCTCAAGTCAAATGTCCGGGGCCTGAGCCATGTGACTCCTCCTCCTGAAGGACTCTGGGATCCCGTCCCCCTGGGTCGCCCCCTGCGTGGCTCCAGCTCTCATGGTCTGTCATCGGACCAAAGCCGAGCCCTCCTCTCTTGTCTCCCAAGCTCCACCCGCCCTCACGCCGTCGTCCACGCTGCCCGGAATCCTCTCACACCTGCTCTCCTCTGACCTTTGTTGCTCCCCTGCTCACGCCCCTCACTAGCTCTTGAGCCAGAATCTCTCCATGGCCCACGAGGGGCACCCGCAGGCCCTGGCCCACGTCGGCCACCTGAGGCAGCCCCACACTACTGACCTCATGCTTCCTACCGCTTAGCCCGATCCCCGGCTGCAGGGCTGCTGACGTCGGGCAGGTGCACTGAGCTTCTCTGTGCTCCAGGCGGGTGTGTGCGTGTGTGCGCATGTCTGCCTCCTTCTCTCCTTCTTTTTTTATTTTTTATTTTTTTTAAACTTTTTTTTTACTTTTTTTTCCCCTTCCTTCCCTCCTTCTGTCGGAACTCGGAGACGTAGCCTTGAAAATGCATCTCTCGGACACCGCACTACAAAATGAAACTGCCCATCTTTGCCGATCACGGAACCGTCTATGTGGGAAACCCCGAAGGATGGATAAAAACAGATGAACCCCCCGAAACAAACACACGACTCTGGGCGGGCTGCAGCGCACAAGGTGAACAGACACAGCCTCTTTCTGATTCTTCCTTGTATGCTCCCAGGCGATCTTACTGCCTCCTCCTCTCGCCCTTCAGTCTACCAGTACAGGCCTGTGTTCTAGCACTTTCCACACTGTGAGGTCCTGACTCGCTGAGCTGGGAGCGCCCTCCCTGGCCTGCCAGGCCCTTGCATGCAGGAACCAGTGTGGCTCCGACCCCTCTCGTCCCGATGCCAGGGCCTACGAACCCGGAATTGCAGGTCGGTGTTGCGTGCTCACGAACGTAGAGCGGGCTACTCTTCCCAAAAGCCTCCCGGTGAAAATCTCACTTCACCTGCCATTTTCCAACAAAAGCTCCTTTTGCTAAAGGAAAGGAGACACGCATACGACAGTCTCAGGACGGTCTCTTCTCTTCTGAGAAACATTATTTCTTCTCACTGTTCGGAAACGTCACAGTCTGTGCAGGAACCGGCTGAGCCAGGACAGCGCTTTTCTATGCGATACGTCTAATAATCTTAGAGGTGGCCGCAAACAATTAGAACTCAGCCCCCAAGTGTATGTATGACGAATAGATGACATCACATCACATCTGGGTTCTAGCATCGTCTCCGTCCTAACGTCAGCAAAATGGTTTTCGATATGATTTCATGCTGTATGGAAAACTGCGGCCAAGCGCCATCCAGATGAACTGCCCGTGGCCTCAAGAAGCGGGATGTGCCAGGAATCAGGAGTCCGCGCGTGTTGACGTGGGGGGAGCCTCGCGAGGGGAGCCGCTGAGGTGCAGCAGGGCAGTCCGTGGGAGCGGGGGGCACGGGGTAGTGTGAGTGCAAGGGCACCGAGCTGCCTGGGCTGCCACCCACAGATGCGTCTGCTACCCTCACCCGCAGGGTTACCTTTGCAATCCAAGGCCGCGCTGGCGGCAGGAAACAGGGCGCTTGTGTGGGGATCATCCTCGGCAGCGGAAGACGCTGGATAACGACTTCCCAATTTCTTCCCCATGGTGATTCAGGTCAAGAGTAGGACAGATTTGGGGGCGCCCGGGTGGCTCGGTCAGTAAAGCGCCTGCCTGACTCTTGAGCTCCGCTCAGGTCTTGATCTCAGAGTGCTGATCTCAGGGTTGTGAGTTCAAGTCCTGCGTTGGGCTCCACGCCCTACTTAAAAAATACAAGAAGGACAAGTTTGTCTCTTCCTTCTTAAATGACTCACTTTTGTCCTTTTTACCTAGAATTGCTTAAAAAAAAAAAAAAAACTAACTCCACGCAGTACTTATTAGGCGTACAGGAAAACAGACTTGTCACCAAATGAATGAATACTTTTTCAGAGTGACAGCCTAAAACACGTAGTTGTAAGACTTAATACATTGCCCCACGTTATGTCTCCCTGGGGTGAACTCAGCGTACTGGGGAGTAGGTCCTGTGGGGTGTCTCATTCTTGCTAGGAACCACTGGCACACAGCAAGTGTTTCATGAATTTTTGAGTGTATAAATTTTATTCACTTTCACCTTATCTGCAACAAACTTGAAAATTAAGACTGATTTTTGAGGAGCCTGACTGGCTCAGCCCGTGCGGCATGCGACCCTTGATCTCAGGGTCGTGAGTTCAAACCCTATGTTGGACCTTGAGTTTACTTTAAAAAAAGAAAAGAAAGACTCATTTTTCACTTGCCAACTAGATTATATCTGAGCTACTTCCCCACACCAGTAGTTTATGAACACCCAGAGGATGAGAATTGATTTTATTTCAAAACACAGACAATAAACCTGCTGAGAAAATATGATTACGCTCCCCACCCAAATATAATTTCATCTTAATCATCCCTATTGTCTAACGACTGTGGTTTTTCAACTCCCTTTGGTAGAATGGCCTGTAGCACACTGCTTGCCTCTCGGTCTGTATCCTTGAGAGTTGACTGAACCCTTTTTTGCTAGGTTTAGACACAGATCTTATTCTAGACTTCGGGAGAAGATCTGGCCCAATTAAAAAACTGATTGTAATGAAATAAATGAGTTTTCAGACAGCTTATTCTCTCTTAAAACCCTAATCTACCGCTTTAAACTGTAAAAGGACCTCACATTGAGAAGTCATGGGAGCTCCTTAGAGCCCCATTTAAACTCTCTGTTAGCATCAATTAGGAGGGGTTGTTAATGCGTCTCTACGACACTGATTTATTTAGAGAATATCATGTGTTTGAGAGCTGCCTTGGCAAGGAACTCCGCTAAACATAGAGATACACACTCCATGCCCACTGGGCTCACATAAAAGGGAAAAAATACGCAATAGGGGTTTACCTCAGTGGGGTGAGGCTTGATATTTTCCAGATGGTGACACCACAAGTGAGTTCAATAGAAGTATCTTTAGAAAAAGATGCTCGAATATTAAATAAGCAATGAATATACATCAAGCCCTGATCTGCTGCGTCTCTTGACATCTGGGCTGGGAGTGTCTCTCATCCCCAGCTGCAGATGGGGTGGTCTCCTCTGGCAGTGGGAGGCCCCATTAGATTTCCCATTAGGAAGATTATTCTGGCAGCATAAGCCCTAGAACTGGAACATTGTCCACAAATAGACTCGCAACTTTTCTTGGGTGGAGGAAGGGGGAAAGAGAAGGAAGCTGCAAAGGGGAGGTTTTCCTTGGTCGCAGGAGTGACATGGTGTGCGTTGAGTGTGAAAGATGAGGCATTTCCTTCAGAATCTAGAGAAAGGTCAGTGAACTCAACAGTCAGGACGCGAGGTGCTCACAGAACAGCTCAGAGGCAAGCTGACCAAGGCTCCAGGGAGTCATTGCTAAGATGAAGGACAATTGGAAGGGAACATGCTCTCAGGAGGCAGCGACAGGCAAGGTGGCTGCCTGACACGGGGCACCGTATGGGTCTACATCCTGGGAAATAGAGGCAATGACGGGCGTCTCACCATATTACCTACTGTGCCAGCCCGTGTGTGTGTGTGTGTGTGTGTGTGTGTGTGTGTGTGTGTGTGAGCGTGCTCTAGCAGACAGTTCAGGAGGCCCCAGAAGGGGAAGTAGAGGCGGAGAAGTCCTTGGCCTCAAGCACTGCTTCCCCGGTGCCTGCATGATCCCCCTCTACCTTATTCAGAAGGCGGGAGGCCTTTCTTCCAGTTTTTGGCTAAAGTGTATATAGAACATTCAAGATGAATGAGCACTGCCAAAATATTGGGGCTTGACGTCAGGCACTACCAGTGGACATTTTTAGGGATGTGTGCTCATGCAGCGCTGTCGAGTACTCCAGCCCAGGCCCCGTCACGAGCAGGGCTGGTGAAGGTTTGAGGTTCCCCCTAGGAGAGAGAGCATGAAACCCTTCAGGGTCTACATATCATCATCGATGGATTGGCATTTAAAGACCTACTGAAATGTCTCTAGAACAATTTCCCAAATGTCCTTGAAGATGAAAGTGCCCCCGCGCTGCTCCGTAAGCCACGAGTTTGCTAGGCTCCAACCCCAATCTAGGAAACAGAATTTTCTGGAAAAGAGACATGATGTTCAACATATATTAACAAATGCCCCAGGTGACATTCATCATCGGGGCTGTCAACCAGGAGGAGTTTTCGAAAAATGCCTCTGCCCAAGTTCGGTGCTGCGGTGGCCCAGCGGTGATGCGGTCAGCGGCCAAGGGTCACTCCGGGCACGGCCTGAGCCTTGGCTGTGCCTGCGGGCTGCGGAGCCAGGCTGCCTGCACGACTCTGGACTGGCGGGAACTTGCTACTTGCGCCGCCACAGGGGATTCCCTGAACTCTCCCAAGCCTCCATCCCCTTAACTCTAACGTCAGGGCCACCGTAAGATGATCCCCTGGGGTCATGTCAGTAATTCTGCATCGCATCTGGCCCATTGCAAAAGCACTCAGTAGATTTTTAGCTTTAATTATTAAGAACTGAGGACACAGGGGGTCCTGGGTGACACAGCCATTTAAGCAGCTGAAGGTTGGTTTGGCTAAGGTCATGATCTCAGGGTGGCGAGTGTGAGCCCGCACCCAGCTCATGGTCAGCGCGGAGTCTGCTTGAGTGTCTCTCCCTCCCCCTCTGCCCCACCATCTCCTCTAAAATAAGTAATCTTTAAAAAGGCAAAAAAAAAAAAAAAAAAAGTGGGGACACAAAGACGGATAAGATGTGACCCCTGCGCCCTAGGGGAATTTGCTATCTCTCGGGAGAAACAGATGCCACAGGAGCAATGGGAACAAAGCATGCTGAGCTCAGGGGCGATGGTGAGATCCACTAGCTGAGGAACGCGGTATTGGGAGCCCACACGGGGAGGTGACGGTTGAGGAATGGGGACGATCTAGCTTGGCTGAGAAGGTGGCAGATAGGCAATCCCAGTGGAGAGAGCAAACCATGAGCAGAGGGTGTACAGGGCATCTCAGCAGATGACGTCTCAGTGGCTACACTTACTGTCCAGGACATGAGCCTAAAAGGTGGACTGGGATCAAATTATGACTTCCCGTGAAGGCTGAATTGAGAGTTTTGCTCTCTCGTCAACGGGACCGATCACTGGAGGATTCGGGTTTGATAAGTGGTGTAACCGGCCCTCTGTTTTAGAAGCATAATCCTGAGGAGCACATGGGATGAGGCACCTCGGGGAGCAGGGCGGTCAGGGTGACATCTGAGGTCACAGTTTTATCAATTCGTTCAGCGATCATCTTTGAGTGCCTACTGATGCCAAATACTAGATGCTGGTCTCCAGCAGCAGACAGAGAGTCACTGCCCACCCCCCGCCCCGGCTGGAAGGTGGCGGCCGTAGTCCAGTGGTGGGTACACTTGACAGGGGCAACTATTTTTTCCTGGGGACGGGGGGAGAAGTAATCCAGATACAAGACTAACTCAGCAGAAGAGGGCGACTATGGGACGCCGTGGCACCGAGGGGTGCACATGGGAGCCCAAGATCAGCCGTTCCCAGTCCAAGGCTCTCACAGGTAAGGAAGGCCTGTAACGGTTTTCGGTTATCTAAAAAGCTGACTTCAATACAGACTAAATCACCTGTATCGAGAATGCAGATGCTGACTGCCCCCAAAACGTGGGCAGCTACCACCGACCCAGACCCACAAGCATGAGGTCGTGTCTCCCATCACCTGGGGTGGAGGCTGGGTGCAGCAGGCTGAGTCTTCGGCTCCACGTGGCACTAGCTGCGGTCACGAGGCAGTGGTCAGCCTGCGGCCAGCCCGCTCTGGAGCCTCCCGGACCGCTTCACTCACGTGCCTGGCACACTGGCGAGGACAGCTGGAGGCCGGGCCCCACGGGCCTCTCTCCCGTTCCAGGCTGTCTCCCTGGAGGATAACTGGACCTCTTCCGTGGCAGCTTATAGTTCCGAAAGGCCTCCAAGCGGAAGCTGCTGGTTCTCTTCAAGGTTCAGCCGAGCACTTGCGTGCCATCCCTGTGCTGCATCCTGTAGGTCACAGCAGTCACGGGCCAGCCCCGATGACAGGTGGGGAGATGAGGGCATCGGAGGATTTGTGCTCATCTTCAATCCAACACATTAGTGAAAACCGGTCGTGTCTTTGCCGTAAAAGCTGGGATTATACTGTCTTAAGCTGCAGTCTGGGTTCTAGAAGCAGAAGACAAAAAAAAAAAAAAAATAGAAGCAGAAGACATCCCCAGCACTCAAGTCTGATTCATTCAGGTGGACAAACATTCATCAACACACGAGGCCCTCGGGAAACACACTTCCCACCGCGGCCTGCGTGGGAAGTCCCACAGCCCCCGCGTCCCCTTACAACTTGTGCTCCTTCCCCGTCACCGTGGCCCAACCACCCTACCTTCTTTTAGTTGCGTGACCTCCCCAAGTTTTGTCCCACAGTAGGGCCTCTGTGCACGCCTTCTGTTCTCTTCATTGACCAGCACACCTAGTTAGGCTCCTCATGCAGTCCTCCCATCTCAGGTCACTCTCTAAGGCGACCCTACTCAGGCCCCTCTTAGTCTTTATGGCACATGCCCCCTGCCGCCCCCGGGGCCCGATTCCATGCAGATGAGAGGTTTACCGTTCAGCTCCTTGCCGGACCCCTAGCCCCTGGCACAGTGCCTGGCAGCCAGAGCTGGCAGTTAATAAATATTTCTTGAACAAGCAAAACTCTGTCTGGAGCATCCTATGAGGAGCAGAAGAGGAGGCTGCTGCGTCGGAAGGATGCCCTCCTGGTGGGAGGAGACCACGCAGAGGGTGCGGAGCCCCCATCTCCGCAGAGTATGCTCGTCGGCCCTCCGAGGTTGCAAGTGAAAAAGACTAATGGGAAACGTATCAGAAATATCACCTGGACATCGGGCGTTTATAAGCCATAACCCATGGCCTTATGTACGCATTTCCCCTATCCTGCCTGTCTCCCGTAGTCCTCCCTGTGTTGCCCCACAGACCTCTGAAGTCTGGGCAATTGGCTGTGATGCTGGACAGTGGCAACTGGGTTGTAGGCTGGACTTGACATTCGGTATGTGGATTTATCTTCGCCTGGAATCCGTTGGGTTGTAAGTGAGAGAAACCTACCTAAGGAACTCCAGGAAAATGAGTGAGTAACCTCACAGGCATTCAGAACCGGAGAACCAATGTCATCTGGCCCTGGGGGTCCGAGCCAGGAAATGGGAACGGGGCCCCGCCGTCCTTCTCTCGCGCCTTGGCCCTGCTCTCTGTCTTCCCTGCACGGAGCAGCTCCTACTGCTTCCTGTGGTCGACCACCTCGGGACTTCAAATGGCATCTGGAAGGACTCCAGCTCTGACTCCCTATGACCTTCGGTCCGTCACCATCCATCAACAGGCCGACTCAGCCTTTGTCGCCAAATGCAAACGCTCTTGGGAGGAGGATTGACTCAGCTGGTGCGTAAGCTGACTCCCCGTTGGGTCAGGTGTCCGTCCTGGGTCCCATCATCTCAGGCCAGATCCCTGAGTAAAAGAGACAGCCGGGGCCAGGGGTGCGGGTGGGGCGGCGGCGGTGGGGAGAGGGAAATGGACCAAAGAAAACAAAGTTCTCTTGAATGTGAGTCTTGTACCACCTCACTTCTGGTTGTGCTATTAAAAAAAAACAGCCTCAGTGATGTGAGAAGAAAGTAAAAATAGCATTACCATCATTTGAGAACAGTTCCCAAATATTGCTCAGATTTAATAAATCCAGTAGAGTCTTAGTTTAAAATAGTAACTGAAATTTATGATTCAGCCACCTCTAATCCAAGCAAGTCCTATTTTAACCTTCTAAAACTTCTTTAAAATATCTTTAAACTCCCGGAATGACTCAAATGGAAACAGGCCAAGTAACATTTCATTCGCCTTAAATATTAACGTGAACTCTAAGTGATTTTTTTTTAACGTTTGAATGTTAAAATGAAATATATTGCATTTTTAAAAATATTTGTTCAGCATCTACGCAGGTTGTATGGCTTTATAGAGTTAACCAGAGCCCTCACGGTTGAGTCAGGCGATGACTTTTTTGTACATCTGTTCCTTAAAAATACCTTCAAAAAGAATGAAGTCGTGTGTCAAGTTAAACCAGAAAGACAGTTCAGACGCGGAGTTCAGTGGAGATTCGAGGCTGGACGGTGTCATGGTTGCTGCATGATACATTCCCTAATGATACATTCCCAGGCAAAATAAAGAAAGTTCCATAGAAGGAGGACTTTGGTCTGGATGATTACACGGTAAAATGCCAGTGTGCTTTGCCTGACTTGAAACGAGACCCCCAGGGCCTCCAGCGGGGGGACCGTCCCAGCTCTCACGCACTTCTAGGAGCTCGAACTGTGACACAATGTCCTGAACAGCGCTTGGCAGCACACTCTCACCATGAATCAACTCCTGGAAACTCACCATCAATCACCGTCCCACCACCTCCACCCCCCGACGCTGATCTGATGAGTCAACCAACGCTCAGGGAAGCGTGCAGCCATCAAAACAGAGAAGAGCGTGGCTGGTGGGGTTCCAGAGGGAGGCTGGATCTCGGTTCTGCTGCTTGCTGCCTGTGCTTTTGGAAAGCACCTCTTCCTAAGGAGGTGCTCAGTAAGCAGTGATCATTTCTGCAAGAAGAGGCTGACACAGAGGTAGGCCCATCAGGGTCCCAGCCTCGTGTACGGTGAAACCCTCTGGATAATGTTTCTGTCAGGTGGCCAGGTGGCTCTATGCCTGAGCCAAATCTCCTTCATCCCAGTCCGTGTCTTAAGAGCACAGCAGCCCTCCTGCCTCCGAGTCACCCCGTGAGCCCCTTCATCCAAATGCTCGCCTGCCTGCGCACCATCTTGTGAGGCTCGGCCCAAGCCACACATGCAACGGTGTGAGAGCCAGTACCCAGCCCTCCAAAGAGAGCCTGGCCTTATGGAGTTTGCTGACTTCTCTGGTGTACTCGCACCCAGGCTTATTTTAAGCTACCAAAGATTCAACAGCTGGCTAACAGCATTCTTGAATATTCTCTTAAATGGGCATGATGACTTCCTTCCAAAGAAGAAAGTAGGGAAAGAGGGGAGAAAGAGTAACTTTACAGTGGGCAAGTCTCACAAACACCGTCTCAACAAGGTGACCAAGATCAACACCAACAGTGATAACAATCCGCAAGATGCTGGCCGTATAGACCCTTGGTAAAATGAGATGAAAATGGCACTTTGTGGTCTTCTTCCAAAAAAAAAAAAAAGAAGTAAAGCTCCACTCTAATCATGAGAAAAAGCTCATATACATCTCAGTTGAGGGACAGTCTACACTATACGTGATCAGTATTCCTCCAAATTGTCAAGGTCGTTGAAATCAAGCAAAATCTAAGCAGCTGTTGGAGTCAAGAGGCACTTCCAGGGCAGCCCGGGTGGCTCAGCGGTTTAGCGCCGCCTTCGGCCCAGAGCGTGATCCTGGAGACCCGGGATCGAGTCCCACGTCGGGCTCCCTGCATGGAGGCTGCTTCTCCCTCTGCCTGTGTCTCTGCCTCTCTCTCTCTGTGTCTCTCATGAATAAATAAATAAAATCTTAAAAAATAAAAAAAGAGGCACTTCCATAGAAAGGGCAACAAAATGTAATGTCGTATCCTGGACAGGATCTTGGATTTGAAAAAGGACATTAAGGAAAATGTAAAGGAATCTGAATAAAGTACAGACCGTTAGTTGGTAATGATGTATCAATGTTGGTTCATTGGTTTTAACAAACGTATCATATTCATGTGAGACCTGGTAATAGGGAAAAATGAATGCAGAGTGTATGGGAGCTCTGCACTAGCTTTGCATTTTGGGGGGTAAAGCTAAAACTATTCTAAACTATTTGGGGGGGTAAAGCTAAAACTATTCTAAAATAAAAAGTTGATTTTAATTTGAGTTAAATCTGCTTGAGCACCTGCACTGGGCCCAGGCCGTGACCCCAGGGTCCCGGGATCGAGTCCCACATCAGGCTCCCTGCACGGACCTGCTTCTCCCTCTGCCTGGGTCTCTGCCTCTCTCTGTGTGTCTCTCACGGATAAATAAGCACAATCTTTAAAAAAAAAAAAAAAAAAAAGCCAACTTTAAGACATTCCTAAGTCATTATAACGGTTGTGTCTCCAAGGCCAGGGTTCCCAAGATCACCCGAGGCTTGCCTGTCTCCGGAGCAGAGCGCAGGCTGCCTCGGCCACGTGGCCCACGGCCCCTTCCAGCGGGGGGCCCGCAGCCAGTGCCCCAAGGGCCGACGTCTAAGCTGAGGCCCGGGAGGGAGCCCCCCAGAACCCAGCCCGTCCGCGTCCCCCCGGCGGCCCAGTACCGGGCTCTGTGGCCCTTCCCAGCCCGGCTGCGGCCCTGCGGCCTTGGCCGCACTCCCAGAGTTAGTGGCCATGGGGCCTCCATCCGCAGCCATAAGCTGGGCGTGGGGACGCACGTGGAGAGCCGGGCTCTGCTGCCACCCACTGCGCCCCGCGCCCCGACCCCCTGGTGACCTGGTGCCCGGGGAACAACCGCTTAGAGCCCCTGGCTCGCCTTGTGCGGCCTTGCTGGAGCCCATCCTTGGGTCGCTACCCAGCGTCCTGACTCGGCCCCGGCCAGTGACCCCGGGCTCTGGGCCTCTCCCGGCTCCTCGGAAACTGCCAGTGGCCCACCTCCCTCTACCCCGGGGTGGAATCACTCGGCGGCCCACACTAGTGACAAGTGTCACACAAACATGCCTCCGTTTATTCATGAACCCAAATATTTAGATTCTAAAGGACGTGTGACTTTTCCTTGCTGTCTCTCTTTCTGGCCACCTTGGAGGAGCGGGAGGATAAAGAACCTTGGAGAAGAAAGGGATCCCAAAGAAACAACTTTAGGAGCTGAGATGAGCCAGAAATTCAATATATTTAGGGCTCCCTTGTGAAAACACAAAAACAAAAATAAAAATGCCTCCCACCGCTTCAACATCCCAGTCCTCTGACGCCCCCCACCCCCCAGTTCTCTTTAAAAACAAATGGAAAAAGCCAAGTGTTGATGACAGTCGCTGGGGGGGATGAGTTCATCCCCAGGAAAGAAGGGGCCTGCTCTTCCACAAAAGATGAGCTTTGTCTTGACTGACAGGCCCTTGCAAACAAAAAGCACAAGTTAACTCTGGGGTGCGTGTGCGTCCTCGTAGAGAGGTGGGAGGGGGGCTCCACAAGAGTCTGCACTTGATTTGCAGGATTATGAATTATCTCAGATGTTTTGAGAAAAGTCTGAAGATTTGGTGGGTATTTAAAAATTACAAGTTTTATTGAAGAGACACGTTGGGATTAAGGGTTGGTTATTGGGGAAACATTTGGGGCAGCCCTCTGTCCCTAGCGGCGTTCACGAGGCCCCCCTATCTCTAGGGGAGTCTGAAGTTCTTCAAAATTGGCTCCCGAGACTCCTGAGCAGTGGGGAGTGTGGTCTTAACTGTACGGAAACACACAAGTGAAAAAAATCTCAGATGCCGCTCAAAATTCTTGAACGAGGTGACCATATCACCCCCTCCGAAACCCAAAAATTCTGAATGTTGCATACATATTTTAGAACATCATACTGACCTTGGACTATGTGGGACAATTTTCTTTGAAAAATTTTTTTAATTTAATAAACGCGATGGACATCTCATTTTCGTCTTAACTCCTCAGCTTGCGAAGGGGCTATCCATCTTTTTGGGTGTGCGTTTCCTATCCTGTGACATGTTTTTTTCCATGTTGTTTCTCACATACAGATTTTGGAGTTTTAAGGGGTTTTTTTCCTCTTAGCAATCCATAAATCCCCTTTTTAAAAATCATGGAATATTTCAGACATAAGGAAAATAACAGACTCAGAGCTCGTTTACAAACTGCTCAGATCCTACCTCCTACCCCCTCTTCCAGAGGTAACCACTTAGAGTTGCTGTAGATCTTTCCTTTCCACATTTTAATATTTTTAGTTTTCGGTCGTCACATACACACACACAGTGTCGATATTATAAGTTTTTATATTTTATGAGTGATAATATACTAAAGTTGGCATTCTGCAAAAGGCTCCTTTTAAAGTCAATGTTATATTGCTAGATTTATCCATTTTGGGACCAACCATGAGATGCAATTCATTCATTTTAATGACCAAACTAAATTCCACTGTACGAATATACCACAAACCATGTTTTTTTTTCATCTGAGGAACTCTTTATATGATGATATATATTAACCCTATTTCTGGTTGGGGTGTGTGTATTTCAGCATCTCCTTATTTTAACTGTTTTTATTCAGAAGTGTAAACTTTCTTGAGTTAAATCTGTTGATTTGTTTTTCTGATTTCTTCTGTTGCTTCAAAGTGTACTGTGTGTTTAGTCTTCCAAAGAGCTAAGAAGTATTCATATTTTCTCGTACTTTTTCTGTGACTTTTCTCATTCCTTTTCGTTTAATTTTCTGGTTATACTTAGAACTAGGGGGAGAGGTTTGGTGGGAACACATACATGAATTCTCCCCAATATAGTAACCCATTGTGCCCATGGGGTTTATTAAATTCTACAGTTATAAAAGTTATAGAGTTATAACCTCTTTTATCACATATTACATTTTTATGTATAATAGGATTTATTTTGGGACATTCTATTCTATTTAATTGATATCTGTGTTTAGTGTTACTTCAGTATTCAGATGTTATTTTATTATTGATGTTTTATAATATATTTTCAGAGCTGACGGACCTTATTGCTTCCTTTTTTCAATACAGTCTTTGATATTCCTACCCTTTTATATTTCCTATCAATTTTATCAAAATATGATAGAGTTTCCAGGAAAACTGTGTTGGATTGTTTTCACTGCGATTGGGTTAAAACTAACCACTGATTTTGGGACAAGTGACATTTCCTCTGTCTTACTCTTTACTCCAAAGCAGTTTCCAGTTAGTTCCTTTGTTTTTTCTACTTAGACTATCAAAAATGACATTTTGACTCATGAAAATACTTATTCATCTTGCTTACAATCATCCTTTATTAGCCAAATTTTCCAAAATGATATTAAGATATTGAGGACAATTTTGTTCTGGATTTTCCGGTAAACACATCAGATACATCTTTGCATGAATTGAATACTGACCGAAGAATCTATCCTTCTCTTCTGTGTTATTTGATGCTTTTATAAGAAAGAACCTCGATTAAGATAACCATGTTCTTTCTTGATGACTCTTATTAACATACATTTATATCACTATATTTAATATATTTCTCTAAACTGTAATGCCCTTGAATTTGGGGAGAAATATATTTTATGTACCTCTTTTGTTTCAACATATAATGTTCAATTCTGTTTCCCAAATTTTTGCATTTTAAAAATATCTGTAGTTTTTGCTTGTTTCTATTTATTGGGTTGGTATCAGGGTAGCCTTGCACGCACGTGGAGGGACATGAGTCAGTGTGACAGGGTGGCTTCCTTCTGCCAGAGTGACTTATCTTACTGGTGAGTTTGGGGTAGAACAGGACCCTGGCTCCTGCTCTCCTCTTGGGAGCCAGCTTGCCCACAGAGAACAAGCTTTCTGATCTACAACTCTTGGTCACACATTATATGGGGCAAGTTCCATGAGGGAGCATGTGGGAATCCAGTGCTGCATGTGGAAAGGATATGGATCATTTTAATTCTAGGGTTTAGTTCCGAAAGATTTAAGCCACATCCTTCAATACAGCCATGGAATAGCATTTATTCCTAATAAATGCTGTAATTTTGATTTCTTGTATTTAGTTTCCTTGCCTATCTCTCAATTCTGACTTTTAGTGGGAAAAGAGCATTGTAGATCGGGCTCGTTCAAATCTCAGTACTCCAACATATGTTTAAAAGAAATTCTAAAATGAATGGGGGGAAAAAACAATATTCGGAAGATAATGGGTAGTGATGGTTGCACAATTCTGTGAATATATGAAAACCAGTGAAGTGTAGACTTTAAATGTGTGAATTTTGTGGTATGCAAATCATATCTCAATGAAGATGGCTTTTAAAAATATAATGGCTGAAAATCCTTCACAAGTAATGGAAGTCACTAATAGTTTCAGAAATTACAGAATAAATCAACATGGAGGCACCCCCAGGCATAGCATAGTGAAAGAAAGAAACCCTTAAGATATAGAAAAGATTTTAAAAGCTACCAGAAAGAATGACAGATAATCTCAAAAAAGAATGACAATTAGGTTAGTAGACTTCTCAACAGAAGCCAGAAGACAATAGATGAATACCTGCTAAATGCTGACAACTAGAAGACTATACCTAGAAGTCTAAACTACTAGGCCAAAAGTCAAGGTGAAATAAAGATCTTTTTTTTGTTTTTTTAAGATTTTAGTTATTTATTCATGAGAGACACAGAAAGGGAGAGAGAGAGAGAGAAAGAGAGGCAGAGACACAGGCAGAGGGAGAAGCAGGCTCCATGCAGGGAGCCCGATATGGCACTTGATCCCAGGATCACACCCTGGGCTGAAGGCAGCGCTGAGCCACTGGGCTGTCCTAACAAAGACCTTCTTTTCCTCTCTTACCTTTCCATCATTCACTGTAGTGCTCTGAATTCAGCAAACCCTTTGTCCTAACAGGACCTCATTCTGTTCATCCTGGCACCTTTTCCCCCACCTCTCATACCCTGCTTTCTCCTCTCTTTCCACCTTACCCAGTTGAAATTCCTCTATGTCATTGTCGCTTTCTCCTCGGTACGACTCACTGGGCAAAACCTCGATCCTAGTTCAATCCAACTTTCTACCTACTCAGAGCCTACAGAAGGGAGACACAACCACTCTGACCGCCCCATTTTAAATTCAAGACCATAAACCTCAAGTGAACCCTGGATGTTCCCTGGCAGACATACTATATTTCTCAATCCATGTATCTCTGTTGTCATATTTGACCATTTTATATCTTTTTCCTTTGTTCTCAAATTCCCAACATTTCTTCCCACATACTCACTCACTGAAAATCTTGCTTTCCACTTCACTGAGAAAAGTGACACAGTCAGAGAATTTCTAGATTCCCAACACTACTGTTGCCCTATGGGTCCACATATTCTCTAGTCTTAACTGTTACTATTCATGGCCTAGTCTTGCTGCCACGCAAAGTCAATCTCTCCGGTTCAGAACTAGGTATTTTTAATTCTTGCTTGCTTTCCTAAGGCTAGTAAAGGACATCTCTCCAGCGACCACTTTCTGTCTCTCTCACTAGTGGATCATTTTCATTAGCATATAAACATGTGGTTATACCTTCCATCTTGAAAGAAGCTTTCTCTCGACCCCACTTCCTCCATCAGCCCCACCCAGTTTCTTTGCTCATCTCTATGGTAAAATGCCTTAAATGCATTGTCTACATTCACTTCGGCTCCATTCCTTCTAGTCTCTTGGAAATGCAGATTTTCATCAAGTTTTCATCAGCACCACTCCACTGAAAATGCCCTCTTCAAATCTTTCAAATTACTAATTTAAACATATTTGTATTCCATCTCTCTGTAGCATTTAAACACAGTTGATTACTCCCTCCAGCCTGATACCCTTTCTTTCCTTGGCTTCTGGGATGCTTCCCTCCCTTGGTCCCCTCCAACGTCACTATTCATTCCTCAGTCTCCTTAGCTGGTCCTTACTATTCTCCCTGAATCTCCATATTGGAGACCACCAGTGCTCAGCTCTTCATCCTCTTTCTTCTCTATTTATACTTATTGCTTTATTGTTCTCACTTAGGCACATGGCTTTACATGCCATCAAATTCAACAGATTTCTATCTCCTGACCATGTATCTCCCCTGTGCCCCAGATTCACATACCAAACTGCCTGATACGTGATCTCCACTTGGGTATCCAATAGGAACCTCAAAGTTAACATGTTCAAAACTGAAAATTCTGACCTTCTCCCACCAACTTATTCCTAGTCAGTCTTCCCCATCTCAATTGTGGGCAATTGTATCTTTTGGTAGAGCAACGCTAAAACCTTGTCATCTGAATCTCTTTTCTCCTATGTTCCGCATCCAGTCAATCAGGAAATTCTATTGGCTGTACCCAAAATATCTCTAAAATCTGACCACTTATCACACCCTGTACTGCTACCACCCTGCTCTGAGTTTCTGTCTCTCACTTAGACTCCTATAATAGCCTCCTGCCTGGTGTCCCTGCATCATCCTTACTCTTCTGCAGTCCAGAAATTCTTTAAAAAGTAAGGCTTTTTAAAGAAAAAAAAAGCATGTTTCCTACACTTTTGTGTTTCCTACACCCAAACCTCCACAGGCCCACAAGGTAGAAGGCTTACAACACCCACGACCCACACACAGTCCCCACACCTCACTTTCCAACATACTATCTCATTTATTCATTTCTTACATTTTTATTTATTTGTTTCTAATCGTCTCTCCACCACAACGTGACCTCCATGAAGGCAGGGATTTTTGCCATTTTTCATTTGTTTTGTTTTGTTTCCTGTTAAGAGTTGCCTGAAACATAGGAAGCACTCAGTAAATATGTATATTTGAAAGATTTTATTTTTTGTAAGTAACCTCTACACCCGACATGGGGGTGGAACTTACAACCCCGAGATCAAGAGTCACATGCTCTACCAATTGAGCCAGCCAGCCACCCCCACTGAGTAAATAATTGTGGACTGGAATGGAATGTGTTTAGTATAACTAATACCAAAACTAGACAACAGAGTGAAAAGGGGAAATATGAGTGAGTCCCAGCAGAATAAAAAAATTTAAATAAAATTTTAACAATGAAGTAGATTAAGATGACAAGAACCATGTGTACCTTAGATAGACAATATAAGCAAAAAACAACAACAACAACAACAAAAAACAACCAAAAAAACCCCAGACAAAGCTAGCTACAGATTAGCCAGCTACTAGAGACACAGGGCCAAAGATTCCACGGCAGTGTAATCAAAAAGTCATAACTGAATTGTGCATACTACAGGGCCCATAACTCATTAACTATGAAAGAAGCAAAAAAACAAATCAAGGGACCAGTTTATCCTTCAGGAAGCCAGCAGACCAAATGGGTGCCAACTTGGCACCAAATTTTGTTATAACTTGGGCAGACTCACGGGCAGGCTTCTGCACAGGGTCTTAGCAAAGCTAGAGTGGGAAGGAAAAGTAAACAGGAAGGGGAGGCCAGGGTGGGGAACTATTAGCCTAGAGGCTTGATGCAATTCTAGTGAACTCCAGGCAGCAGCTGGTCTGCCATGGGGTCCAATCCAGTGGGGGGTGCCGACAGAGTCAGGCATATCAGCTCTCCCAGTCGCCAGCTTATTCCCAAGCAGGGCCCCAGCCACTGGCCAAGGTATGAAGAATAGGATCCTGTTCCCAGGGTTCCTGGCAGGAAGCAGGCAGGGGGTCCGATCAACCACATGGGTGGAAGGGGCGGTGGATGAGGGAGGATGAAGGTTGGGATGGCCAAGAAGCGTAGCTATGGAAAGGGACCAATATAGTGTGGCATATGGAACATGCCAAAGGTGGGAGGGAGAGGACAGCTTTGCATAACTGGCACTTGTGTTTTAGGATCTTTTTTTTTTTTCTTCAGGGGAAGAGGTCTACCTATCTCCGGTTGGACTTTTACAGCCTCTACCTAAGTTGTGCCTTCCCCGCTGCACTCTAGCAGGGCCCCTCAGAATACCCAATAAGCCTTTGTAATTTATAATTGGGCCCCATTCCCTTGAATAAAGAGACTTTCCCCAGCACAGAATTTACATCCACACAGTCCTCCCCACGCTGGCTTTCTTCCTTTCTGGCAGCCCCAGGGATCGCCCCCAGGGCAGGACCGTGAGATTCACGGGACATCTGAACTCTGCCCAAACACTGTTTAACCCCATGGCTACCCCTCTGACTGCGCTGACCTTTGGGGGTGGAAGGTGGGGGGGGGGCAAGAAAACCACCCTTCCTTTACTCCTCGTTATCCCAGCCTTGTCATCTCCGTTTCCTATGGAACACATGTAGGTTTGAAAAAGAGGAAAGAAAAAAGAAGAAGAAAGAAAGAAGAAAGAAAAGAAAGAAAGAAAGAAAGAAAGAAGAAAGAAAGATAGAAAGAAAGAAAGAAAGAAAGAAAGAAGAAAGAGGAAGGAAAGAAAGAAAGAAGGAAAGAAAGGAAAGAAAAGAGAGAAAAGAAAAGAAAAGAAAAGAAAGGAAAAGAAAAGAAAAGAAAAGAAAAGAAAAGAAAAAAGAAAAGAAAAGAAAAGAAAAGAAAAGAAGTCTTTCATCTGGGATGTGTTTTCTTTACTAGAGCAAGTGGGGTGGGGGAGGAGGGGGGAGGGGGCTGGGGGTACCAACGTGCCCAGCAGCAGGAGCACCTACAAAAACAACCCTCACAGGGGAAAACCCTGCTGCGGGGAGGGGAGCGTCCCTGGAAGGCTGCGCGGCTCCCCCAGGTCCCGGCTAGGAGGGCAGGGATGCAGGGGGATGCAGGGGGATGCAGGGGGATGCAGGGGGATGCAGGGGGATGCAGGGGGATGCAGGGCCCGAGGGGGCGGGAGGGGAGGGATGGGGCGGGGAGGGGGCGCTCCCCAGCAATTCAATGGCGCTTTGATTTAACAACTCCAAGCCCTTTGAAAACATTTTGCCAAGAAAAGCTTGCCATCAACACGTATAATCTCTTATCAGAGGCCCCTGAAAGCCCGGGCCCTGGGGTTAATTCCCCCATCGCAATGAGTTTGAATCAGCCCTAAACCCGCAGGGACATGAAAGCGCCGGGCTCGGGGCCGCGCGGACCCCACTGCGATCCGCCGACCGGGGAGGATTACGGGGCCCGCTGCGCCCCAGCTCGCCGGCGGGACGGGCAGGCTCAAAAGAAAAAGAATAATTAGGGATAATTGCTTGTGTCCAAACACAAGCATTAAGGCCCCCTGTTCCCCTTTGGGACTTTGTGAGCCAGAATGAAAGAGACACCCCCTGTTTTGACAGCTGGGCCGGCGGCCTGGATCCGTGACCGCGCGGGAGGCGCTCCCGGCCGCTGGGAACGCGGGGAGGGCGGGGAGGGGCGGGGCGGGGCGGGGCGGGGAGGGGAGGGCAGGGGGCGGGGGCGTCCACCCACGCGCGGGGGCCGCAGTCCGTCCCTCGCTCGCTCGCCGCCCCGGCCTCGGGAAAGCCGGCTGTGTCCCCGCGAACCCGCCCCGGGACCCGCTGCGGAACCGGGCGCCTGAGCTCGGGGCAAGGCCACGACGCACCCTGCGGCTCCCCGCGGCTCCCGGGTGGGTGCCCCAGTCGGTCTGCACCCTGCAGCACCCCGGTGGGCACCCCGGTCCTTACCCTGCAGCACCCCGGTGGGCACCCCAGTCCATAACCTGCAGCACCCTGCAGCACCCCAGTGGGCACCCCAGTCTGCACCCTGTGGCACCCCGGTGGGCACCCCAGTCCATACCCTGCAGCACCCTGCAGCACCCCAGTGGGCACCCCAGTCTGCACCCTGTGGCACCCTGCGGCACACTGCAGCACCCCAGTGGGCACCCCAGTCCGTACCCTGCAGCACCCTGCAGCACCTGTGGGCACTCCGCTCTGTACCCTGCAGCACCCCAATGGACGCCCTGGTCCACACCCTGCGGCACCCTGCAGCACTCCAGTGGGCACCCCAGTCCGTACCCTGCAGCACCCCAGTGGGCGCCCTACTGCAGCAGGCACCTGAGCCCCGCGTGGTCCCTTGCGGGGACACTAATCCCACCTTGCTCAACATGGGGCGACAGGAGCCCTGTTAGGAGGCCCCCCAAGGCCCGGGGAGGGAGGGGTCCCTGCGGCACGTGGCTGCACCCTTAATGCTGCCTCCCTCCGTGGCTGGAGGTAGCTGAGGGAAACACTGGGAGGGAAGCCGCTCAGGGCACGGTCCAGAGAGGAGCCTGCAGAGGCCTCCGTGGACAACCTCCAGGGGCCGCACTTTCTGGAAGCTTGGCCAGCTTCCCCTGCAAAGGCTAGCAAACCACAGAGCGGGAGAAGGCCAAGCCAGGCCTGCAGGGACCCTTGGAAGGCTAGGGGTGGTTCCTGCCAGTGGGATGCCAGCTGGGACGGGAGGGGAGGAGAGGGAAGGGAGGGGAGGGGATGGAGGGGAGGGGGAGGGAGGGAAGGGAGAGGAGGGGACCGCAGGGAGGGAGGAGAGGGAGCGGGGTGGAGAGAGGAGAGGACCTGACGGAAACCCGGTCTCCTAGACCACCCGGAGCACCTGGACCACCCAGGCCGCAGCTTGGAGCTGCGTGGCCAGCCGCTGGAAAGGCAGGGAGCCGGTGTGGATCTCCCAGAAAGCCTGTCTTAGGGGTAACGCGGACTGGGGTCTCTGAGGGCAGCTGGCAGCCCTGCCCGCAGAGTCCACACCCACGCCGCCCCTTAGCTGCTCGGCTTGTGCTCCCACTTCCCAATCCGGATCATCTGCGGGGACGGGAGGAAGAACGGGGAAGCTGCGCGGCGGACACGCGGGCATGAGTGATTAATTAAAGGGAAACCACATCCGACAAGAAAAGACTTTTCTGAAAGAAGCCGAGTCTGCGAGGAGCTCCCGACCCTACAGCTGTGGTCCAGACGGATCCACCAGCTGCCAGGCCTGCCCCACGCAGCAGAGGACACACCGCTGGGGCCTGCTGGTCTAAGCAGGGAGGACCCGACTTGTGAAAACCCTGCTTTAAATAAAGCTCGGGGTTAAATGTTTTCTGGGTTAGGCCTGAGACTGAGGGCAGTGGCTGGGGCTGGGGCCATCCCTGGGCTTCCCACTGGCTGGCTGTGACCACTGAGTCCTCCCCAGGGGCACTGGATATGGCACCCACCCTGCAGAGGTCAGCTAGGTCACTCGTGGCTCCGAGTCTATGCAGCAGAAACCCAGGTTAGCGAGCCAAGCACAGCCGGCTTCGACTCCAGACAGGACTACAAAGGAAACAGACACTTAAGATCAGAAACTTTCAGACCCTAACAAAATGCACACTTGCTCACATTTTTCTCTCTCTCATTCCACCCCTATGGTTTTGGAAAAATCCAATGAAAGCAAGGTTTCTCTAACAAATAGAGAAAGAATGCTATTTGCTGAATATCTATTTTCATTTTGTATTAAAATACCCTCAGCCTGTTGAGGATGAAGCACAAAATACAGTTTAACAGTGTAGGTAGGTTGATAAATTTTTGTACTCGTGGGTTTCTGATAATTTCCTTGGCCAGAGAATTAGCTGGGAAAATTCCAAATGAGGGCTAGTATTGTGTTTCTTTGCCTTATAAGGATGACCTATCCCTCTCCCCTCTCCCCTCTTCTCCCTCCTCCTGGGAGTAGAAAGTTAGGAAATTTAAAAACCTGCTTTGCCAAGTACTGAGCCGTTTCCCTGCACAGAAATGGGTGAAGCTCTCGGAGTTTGCAGACTGCCATCAAAAAAAATTTTTTTCCAGGCGAGGCCTCAGGTTTCGAGGCAATCATTGCTTATTTATTTGTTCTAGAAGTCGGTGTGTGTAATATTCTGATGACAGCAAGGGAGACGTTCCTGCTCCTTCTCTGGTGATTCTGAAACCCTCCCTCTTCTCTCTCCGGGCTGCTTTAACAGACGGCCCTAAAGGGAAGCCTTTGGTGGGTGGGGGATGGGGGGTATTGTTTTGTTTTTGAGATTTAATACTGCAGATACCTCATCACACTGGTGATGGTGTGTGGTTTCAAGAATATATAAAAGCAATAATATTTAATCATTCAATTCCAGGATCTTGGCCAAAAAGATGAGATTAGATGAAGAAAAGAAAAAAAATGATGCTCAGGAAGAGAAGGACTTCCTTTGAATCTAACCCTTCCCTGGAATCCTGACACTTTTGCTCAAGCTGCGGAGCAGCCCGGTTGGGGTGGGGGGGGGTGCAGCTCAGAGTTCTCAGAGTTCGTGAGACAGTCAGAGAAAGTAGGTGTGAAAGTGGTGAAAGTGATGTCATACGCCCAGCTTTCAGGCCCCCTGTGTCCTGGAGTTGCTCTCGGCTGCAGCGGTGCGGGGTCCAGAGTTCTGGGTCCAGCGGTGTGGGCCCAGCGGTCTGGGTCCAACAGTCTGGGTCCAGCAGGTCTGGGTCCAGTGGTGCAGGCCCAGTGGTCTGGGTCCAGCAGTCCGGGTCCAGAGGTGCGGGTCCAGTGGTCCGGGCCCAACGGTGCAGGTCCAGCAGTCCAGGCCCAGTGGTGCGGGTCCAGCAGTCTGGGTCCAGAGGTGCGGGTCCAGCGGTTCGGGCCCAGTGGTGCGGGTCCAGCAGTGCGGGTCCAGCGGTGCAGGCCCAGCTGTGCGGGTCCAGCGGTCTGGGTCCAGCGGTACAGGTCAGCGGTCCAGGTCCAGCAGGTCCGGACCCAGCGGTCCATGCCCAGCAGTGCGGGTCCAGCAGTGCAGGCCCAGCGGTCCGGGTCCAGCGGTGCAGGTCAGCAGTCCGGGTCCAGCAGGTCAGGACCCAGTGGTCCAGGTCCAGTGGTGCGGGCCCAGCGGTCCGCGTCCAGCTGTCCGGGCCCAGCGGTCCAAGTCCAGCGGTGCAGGTCAGTGGTCCGGGTCCAACAGGTCCGGACCCAGCAGTCCTGGTGTGGGTCCAGCGATGCAGGTCAGCGGTCCAGGTCCAGCAGGTGTGGGTCCAGCGGTGCGGGTTTTGGGCCGCCGTGGGGAGTGCGAGCCTGGCCGCCGCTGCCACCCCGGGGAAGAGCACCTGGAGGAGCTCAGCCCCAGCCCAGGATGACCGGTGCCCGCCGCCCTGAGGACCACAGGGCCAGGGCGACGGCGGGGACCCGGAGCCTGCCCCCAGAGTCTGACGCTCAGTGCGCCCTGGGCTCCGGGTGGTCCTCGTGTTGCCCACATGTCCCTGCCGCCCCCGCCCCACGCCCGGCCCCATGGACACCGGCTGCCTCCAAGGCCCGCGTGGACGTGCCACGTGAGCAGGGGGACAGGCTGCGCAGCACG
This sequence comes from Vulpes vulpes, assembly GCF_048418805.1. NCBI lineage: Eukaryota > Metazoa > Chordata > Mammalia > Carnivora > Canidae > Vulpes > Vulpes vulpes. Next base: position 1,616,877 of record NW_027325771.1, read on the forward strand.
AATGTCCTCCAGGTTGGGACCTTTTTTTTTTTTTTTTTTTAAGAAAGTCCGTCTCATTGGCCTGAGTGGGGAGGGCCGGGTGTGAGCAGCCCCGCCCCTCCTGACCCCACACCCCGGGGTCTTGGGAGGAGGCCGTGCTGTGGGCATCGCACTGGAGCTGCACCCCATGTCCCCCTCTCCCCGGGGAGCGCACTTCTGAGGTGGCCTCGTAGTGGGCCTGCGGGGCTGGACACCCGGCGGCGGACAAGATCTTCCTTGGGATGGGAACCCCCCACACACACATGAACCGGCCACGCGACCCTTCCAGGGACCCGGAGGCCCTGGGACCCTGCTAGCAGCCGCCCACGCCCCCCAAACGCCCTAAGCTCCAGTTTTAAATCAGATCTCAAGCTTAGCGGTTTAGCCGAGGAACTCAGCTTCTACTTCTAAGAGGCAAAATCAAAATTGGGATGGAGAAGGCTAAAGTAGTCTTCAGAGAGCTGCACACACCCCATCCTTTACAGTGCCTGCTCTGCTACCGCAGTGAAAGGTTTCTTTTCTGGGATAGTGTTAGAATAAATCTCAACCAAAGCTATAATCGAGAAAAAAAGGGGAAAAAAAAAAGAAAAATAGGGGTATTTTTGCCACTGTCCCTATGCACCTTATGCGCTTGCCTGCTGTATCGTCTGGATGTGGATGGATGCACATGTGTTTGCTGCAGTGGATGCTGTGGACTTAAGTTTGCATTCTGAAACTCAGCAGAGTCCTGCGGACTTTCCCCCAAAGGCTAATTAAAATACTATTTTCCTTTATTTAGAATCTCCAAAACAGGAGCAAACTGTTGCTTTTAGATGAAGCTACTCTACATGTGAAAAAACAAAAAAAAAAAGATGCACATACATTATATCTACAATGGAATGTTTAAAATTCGTGTATTTCTCTAATGTAAGCTGACTTCAGGGTATAGGGAATTTCTCTTCCTGCAGGGGCCTTTAGGCGGAGTCCGTTCTTGGCTCCTAGAGGAGTGCCTGATACTGTAAAACACTAAATCTGGACAGATTTACACAGAACAGAAGCTTTACTCTCACCCCTCAAATTCCAGCTGAACAGCTTTAGGGGTTTTTCTATGTCCCAGACCTCCTGAATGTTTTTCCAGGGTGAATGGTTGAGCCTCAGCCTATGGCAGCTCAACTAAAATCATGACATTATTAGGCACAGAAATGAGATGTGTCATCAGGTGTTTGAATATGGAACAAAGACATTTTAAAGATACAGTTACTATAACCTATAAAGATATAGCTACTATAGCTATGAAATAGTGCATATATATATGCATATATATATGATAAAAACTTGGAAATAAGTTTTATGTGTAAGAAAGACATGTAGTCCTTTATTTGAAACTGTCTTCACACATTTTTTTTCCTCTAAACAATATGTTTATGAAGAAAAGAAAGAAAGGATACAAGACCATTTCCCCCATCTGAATGAAACTGAGATAGGCATGAATTTTCCTCTAACTTGAAAATAACTGACTGCTATTTACATTGGTAGAAAAACCACTCAGAAAACTGCCTTCCCCTCCACTAATGAAAATTATATTGCATTTCCCCCATATGCAACCCAGAAGTCTTTAACTGGACTGCCAGGTATATGACCATTAATAGAAAGCTGTTTGGGGAGATGGGAAGCTCCTTTGATAGGTCCTGGCTGCACAATGTTATGCTTGTAACAACACAAATAGACTAGGACATAAACTGTGAGAAAAAATTCAAGTCAAATACATATGCGCATTCTGCAAAAGCAAAGAAATTTGCATGGGTTAGGACAGAGAATAGTACTAAAAATAATGTTCCCTGTTGCCAAATCCATTCATAGCTGATAAGATAATTAAGGACTTTTTTCCATATAAATTTAGTTGCATTTATATGAAGCTTGGGGCGACTATGACACGTATCTCCAAAGCAGCTGAGAAACCTGAAATAGTTAAGGTGCTCCCTACATCTCCCTTCCCCTTGCTTATGGAGAATAGTGGAAATTACAATGTTCTGAGTTAAACAAATATTTAATTTGCTCCATGTCCAAGGCAAATCAGATATTAGGCCAACATATGGGCTCCAGCTTAGGCCTGGAGACATAGCCTCAGGTTGGGCCCCGGGGGTGAATGATGGGTATGGTCATCGTCAGAAGTTTTTGCTGGCCCAGAAAGACTCAGCGTCATCCACCTTCACAAGGAATGGAGAGAGACCGAGTTCTGCTTCATTCTAAGACCCATCACAGGTTAGAGCTCCCTAAAGTGGACCCAGAATGGTTGATGAGCATTTAGTATTTAGCTTCTCATCTGCCTGGCTGAGTTCCCTTAGGGCAGGCACGATGATTTACTGATTTGGGGCTCCCTATACTTAGCACCACACCTGGAACATGGTAAGTACTCGATACAGATATGATAAATCACATACATTTTTCAGTTCCTGGTGAAGAAGCCCTTTGTTAGGGTCTTTGGGCCTTTAGGTGGCTGCAGAGATCGGGACATGTGCTGTGCTCTTGTAGCCACAAGCCACAGTCCAACTGATATGTAGTGTAAGTATAAGATACATGCTAGATTTTGAAGGCTTTGTATGAAAAAATATAAGATATCTCAATAATTTTTATGTTGATTATACAGCAATATTATAAATAATGCTTTAGGTATATTGGTGTAATTAAAATAGATTTGTGGTACGCTATCTTTAAGATGACTCTCAATCACCCATATGTGTAATTCCCTCCCAGAGAATGTAGGCTGGACTCACTAGGTCAGTTCTAACCAAAAAAATATGGCAGGAGTGATAGACTAGAACTTCTGAGATTAGATTACAAAATCTACAAAATGCAGCTCCATCTTGGGTGCTCCTTCTCCCCCACATTGGCTTGCCTCCTCTCCTCTCTTTTAGAGCCCTGTCCCCAGTGAAGGACAGACTGTCATGCTGAGGATGCCATATGTGGATGCGAGGCCCCGGAGGAGAGGAGTCATGTGGAGAATGGAGGCACACCAGCCAACAGCCAGCACCAAGTGCCAGCCATGTGAGTAACACTTTTTGGAAGCGACTCCCCTGCCTCAGTCAGTGTAGACCAGCCAAGAGCTTGACTGCAAACCGAGGAGAAACCCTGAGCCAGAAATGATCCAGCTAAACCACTCATCCACAGCAACTATAAAATAATAAATGTGTGGGTCAGGCAAGGTTTGGGGGTAATTTGTTACACAGCAATAAATAGCCAATACACAATTATGAATACTAATGTCAGTTGTTGTTTTTTTTTTTTTTTTACTTTTGACAATGGCTACCAGGGGGTGCCTGAGTGGCTCCATCAGTTGAACATCTGACTTTTGATTTTGGCTCAGGTCATGATCCTCACAACCCTGAGATTGATCCCACATAAGGCTCCATGCTGGGCATGGGGCCTGCTGAGGAGTCTCTCTCCCTCTCCTTCTGCCCGCCCCCTCACCACCACCAGTGCTCTCTCTCTCTCTCTCTCTCTCTCTCTCTCTCTTTTTTAAAAAGCAGTGTAGCTACCATAAAGTTTTAAATGGTGTGTGTGCCTCCCATTGTGATTGTATTGGACAACACTGGTCTCTGTGGCTCAGAGTGCTACGAGCGCTCCATGCTTAATTTGGGACTCCAGGGAGTTGCACTCTAATTTATGATACAGAAAGCCATGAAATATTTAGGTGTAGATCTTACAAAATGTGTTAAAATCTATAATCTTTGGCTAGACCAATTTGTGATATTTCCTTTCTAAACAACTGTGGATTGAAAGTCAAGAGTCACTTCAGTTCCATTTTCGCCCCTACATCGCTGGAAACGGTACTCAGACCACTTTAATGTCCTCTCCAGCTCTAATATTTTATGATTCAACAACTGCTCACTTCAGCGTTTTCTTGCTACCAAGGAGCATTGGTGACGCTGGCGATAGCCAAGCTCAGTGCTTCTCGCGGTGTGGAACCAACATTAGCAGCTCCACTTCTCTGAAATAGTGAAGAGTGTGGCAAGTGGAGCAACAAAGGAGCGTGCTCCAGTGCGCCCCTGATGGCTCCTTCTGTCCCCTGCGCTCCTCCCCAGCCTCCCTGGAATCCTTACATCCCTGTTCTTCACCACGCCTGACTTTGACAACACCAGAAAACTGTGTTTTCATTTAGGAGTTTTGTAGCCAAGCTGGGAGTTGGGAAGAAATGAAGAACTTAGCTTTCTATTTATTTGTATTTGCAGAACCACAGAGAGCCAAGGTGATAATTAGAAAAACATTTTAGAAAACTGTATTTTTTATTGGATTTTATTTTTCCAGAACAGTGACAAGATCTTATAAATTTTCAATGGCTAAACATATCAGTTTCCATCTTTTGACCAGACGGCCACTCATCTGAGTCTCTTTTACTCCAGCTCTTTACAGATAATCATGGAATAAGAGTGTGGTACAAAATGAACACCATCTTCTGTTTTTCTTCTATATTTAATCAAGAAATTCTCTTCCTGTGCCTTTTTTTTAAAGCTTTTATTTATTTATTTGAGAGAGACAGAGCATAAGCAACAGGAGTGGGAGAGGGAGAAGCAGGCTCCTCCCTGAGCTGGGAGTCTGATGTGAGGCTCGATCCCAGGACCCCTGGGATCGTGACCTGAGCTCAAGGCAGATGCTTAACCGACTGAGCCACCCAGGAGCCCTTTTCTTTGTGTGTCTTAAATACATCTTATTTTGACAGCGTGATTGCGGATATAATTAATACATAGCACTTCAAAGAGGGATGATTTCTCTAGTAGCATTTTGAACAAAAGTAGATGGTCTTTCAAAAGGCTCTCATTGACAGTTTGAATCACTTAAAGGTAATCCTTGATGGAGGTTGTTGAAAATATTCCAGCTTTGGATTCATTGGGTGATTAAGTGAAGGACAAGGGACTGCTTCTCAGGCCATCATTCCATAAATATTAGTGGATAGTGGCTGCTCTGAAATTTTGTATAAGAAAGCTGAACAGGTTGCTAGCATTAATTAGTATTACTTTGGCAGATGACATGTATTGTTTTATTATGTTTATTTCTATTAGGTCTTTAATTTCCAATTTTTTATAACACTACTTTCATGGATTTTAGATTTTCCTTTAGAGACGAATTTTAATCCCATGAGGGAATGGTGATGTGATGTCCCTTATATTGAGACAAGTACACATCAGAGCTTTTTATTAAGTGATTATTTCAATTCTAGTTTTTTATTTTCAGTTTTCTAAATCTACATCATTTTTTCCTAAAAACTGTTAATGTTCATCTAAGTACACAAAATAAGAAAACCAGCCATTTCAGATGATACCAAAGCTTTTCCAAGTTTTCAAAATAATGGGATTAAAATCGTGTGTGTGCTGTTCTGTTTTCCATAGGCAATAACCCAGACATTGCTTCACAGAACTAAGCAAGTTGGCTTTCAAAATATACTGAACAGATGCTTCTGATAACTTTCTGAAACAAGTAATGAGCAGCACAGTATTTTAGAGTATGCTTATTTAAATGAAGGTCTAAGAAGGATGGTTCTTGGTTTTTTTCATTTTTATTCTCATTTAAAAACCAGTTTTCTGTGCTTCAGCATTCAGTATTAAGCAACATCCACCCAGCTCTTGGAGAGCTTTTTTTTTTTTTTTTTTCACATTTGCAGGCACAACATTTTTTTTTTTTTTTCCATAAAGAAAGCTAGCACTTTACCAGTGAAATTCTATTACTTTCTTCAGGCAATGGTGATTTATATTATAAAAGTTTAGTACCTGGGATTTTATATCTTCAGCTCTTGGAAACCAATCAAACTGTTGGCAGGCCTTTGCCTCCTCTTCAGGCCTCCTCCTCCTCCTCCACCTCCTAGACCATCTCCGTCCTTCCCCAGCCACCCATGATCTTGTTATTCTTCATTCTCGTGGCCCTGTCTCCGAGGCAGACCCTCCACCTTTGGTGATTGTGCAACATCACAATCCCGTTCCGTTCACGTTCCTGAACCTTAGATTAATCGGGCCTCCGGTGAATAATCATGCTCCTTCCTCCAGCTCCCCACACCCCCACCCCACGCTGGTCTCGGCTGGGCTGGGTTGCCTGATAGGATGCTCTCTCTTCCTCTCCTTCCTTGGAGAGCCCAAAGAGGACTCACAAGGAGCTTGCCAGGTAGACCTAGCTTTAGCAAAAGAAAGTGCTAGTAGAGGAAGAAGCAGTTCTTCTCAGGACTTAAATTAACGTTAAAAAGAAGGAAGAGTTGAGGTATAGTTTCCAGTGTGTGCAGGACGCATCCACTTGTCTTTCTAAAGCTTCGCCTGCTGCTGCCCCAGTGTCCCCGAGGCACTCCCACATCATTTGCTATTACCAGCCATGCAAATATTTTTCTAATTCCCAGGGCAAACTCAGCCTCACAAACAGGTGCCTTTTAGTGCAATCAGGATAAAATACACATGTGGCTATTATTCTCTGGCTTTGAAAAGGTGACGAAGGGCATAAGGGACTATCAGGCCAGGCCATCCCGGGGTAATTTGCCATGAGCCTCTGTGTGGATCCAGACCCTCCCTTTGTTTGAGATCCAGCACGTGATTCCTGCAGATGACAGACAAGGACAGACTTGCAACAACATTATTTCAGGAGGATAATAACCAGCCGTCATAAATTCCTTTTTTAATAGTTTATTGCAGGTTGTAAGCTATTAACAATGACTTTATTTTTACAGCCCCAAAGAAAATAGTTCCTTGTTGCTGCTAGTCTCTAAAATCACTGTAGGACATTATAGTACCCTCAGAGAAAACCTAGCCTTTCACGAAATGAATCAAATAGTTGAGTCAAGAGAACCACTGTTAAATAGGAAAAAAGAGGAAAGGAAGAGAAAAAAGAAATATCCGTCTGAGATGCAAAAGAGGTGCTCTGGGAGCTCCTTCCATGCAAATAGAATTTTAACCCAATTCTCAGGGCCACCCTCCTAAGTCTTCCTTTCCTGGGTGAACAAAGAAATTGAACAAAGAAATCTCTAAAAGCTTTAACAAGAATTATGTAGAGAAGTGAAAATGAGTTAGGAAGTCGCTCTTTCTGAGGTTTGAATGAGGAGCTCCCGGTTTCTTTCTTTCGTTTCATTTTGTGTTCTGGTGGGGGTAGGCTACAGCACTTCATGACTAGTTCCTTGCAGTAGAGAAGAGACATTACAATTTTCATTTAAAGTCTCACGCTTTCTTAGAACTTTTACATCTTGACTTTAAGTCATGCTGCGAGAAGTGTTCACCACTGTGTGTTCCTGTAGTTTCAGAGTACGCAACAGTACCTATGCCATCAGTGGCCATCTGAACAGAAAATAATTGTGTAGACATTTAATTAGAGGAGATAGTTTATAAGGACATGTATATCTCTTTTTCTTTTCCTTTGAAAATATGTTGGCTTCACTTGGAAAAATATATAAGCCCTGAAGTATCTTTTTGAAAAACAATTCTTGTGAAACACACATAGAGTTAAAACCATGCAAGTCAGGTACATGTGTGACTAATCATATTTTTGATATATCTCTCTGTCTAATCATTAACTTGAAATGCCATATAAGAATTTGTAATCCACAGTAAATTATTTCATAGAAATAATTTAAGAGGGCTGCTAATGTGAAACATTCTAGTTTCCACCAGCAGTTTGCTGCCAAACATTGTAGGAAAAAAAAAAGGAATCCCAGATATAAGTTGACATAAATTATAGTGAATATAAATCTCTAATGATCAAGTGGCGGTTAGAGATTATTGCATTTAGAAGATAGGGAAAAAACATATTAAACACCAGGAAGACTTTCCAGGGCCCATTTTACGTACTAGGAAACTGGATCTTTAAAAATCCCCTCAAAGCTTTTTAACATCTTTGTTTAATGCCCGGCTCAATGTTGTACACTTCAAAATGTAACAGTTGAGTTTATTGAGCATAGAAAATAGAGGGGAAATCACATTTTAATTATCAGAGAGACGGCCTAAGCTCTATTTTTAAAATGTAAATTTTAGCTTTCAAACTAAGACCTTTCACTTTTTTCAAATGTTCTTCCCATAATATCCTTTTTGCAGAAAAAAATCAGAATAACTCCAAATGATAATTATTCAAGTAATAGTTATGAGAGGGTTTTTTTTTCCCTCTTTCAAATTCTTAGGTTTTCTGCAAAGCTGGAAACATTTGAGTGGAAATAATGTTCAGATTATAAAAAGCAGCAGCACATGAGTGAAATCAGCCAGAATTGGCCTGACAGGGGGTCAGAAACCAGAAATAGTGACATGCAGCCCTCAAATGGCAACATTATTCAGGTAGAAATCCATAATTAGCTGAATTTTTTTTGAGTTTAAAGGATTACTATAGAGTACAGAAGGAAAATAGTAAGCCTGGTGGAGAAAATTAATTCCCTTTCCAAATCTTCATCCTTTCCGTCAAGATGTGCCTCCAAAGAAAGACAATTACGTCAAAGAAGGTTAGAGGCCTAATTCTGAACACTGCCTTTTAAGCACATTCTAGAGACCTATTAGACATCATGTAAACTGTAGACAGCAGCGTTTCTACCACCCCAATACTAAACATCTGTGCACCAGCTTCTTGAGAGCAGAAATGGAGACATATGCATTTAACATACTCCAAGAGCAGAGTCACAAGGGAAAATCTACCTTTCACCATATATGGCCATTGTGCAACTCTATCCAAGAACTCGATGCAGATATTTATGTAATATCTTCACTCCTTCTCCCCACAGGTTGGCAGAGGTTTAAGGAAATTCTTTGGGGAGGCCCCTGCAAAGTCACTCTTCTAAAATATGAATGGTGTTGATGGAAAAAGCTGAAGTGCTTTTTTGAGCATGAATCGGACTATCGCCATGTGGGTATGTCAGAGAGTTTTTTATTAATCTTTCTAAAAACATCTATGGATGTAAAATTCATCGTCATTATGCATATGAAATATTTTATTCGTGCTGGAGTTGTTTTACTTGTTTTTTTTGTTTCTGGCAAGGTGTGATCTTGACCCATTCCTTTGGGGAATATCTTAGTATGCATTCAGATTCCAGTAACAGAAAAGAAGAGCCAAGGGAGAAAGTGAATACTGGGTGATATTTTATAAGTCAAATTAAGTGACTTTGGGAAATTGTTGCCTATGGCTAGATTAACACCTCCCTGCTTATTAAAGAGGAGAAATACAACTAAAGGGCAAAGTTCCAATAGTGGTACGCCAAAGGAGACAAGAGTGTTAGAATGTCACAATTTTTTCATGAGTATAGTTTGCATAATTAAATCAGTGTAAAATGTGAATGCTTGAGTACAGTGCATTTAATGAACATACAGCAGGCGTGTTCATGCAGTCACATAGGAAAGTAGGATGTTTTAGTACAGACCTTTAAAGGTCCATCACAGAGACATGTCAGAAAGGCTGGATTCTAATTCTACTCTGCTCTTTAGGAGCTTTCTGACTGTGGCTAAGTCCCTCATCATAAAGAAATGGAGATAATTATAACTGCCCTTACGTCACAGTGATGAAGATCAAATAATAGAACAAATACAAGATTGCTTTGAAAACTGTCAAACACTTGGAAGCACAACATACTATTATTGCCATATTCTCCACTATCCTGCAATAATAGTATGCCATTTGCATGTCAGTGCTAATGTAGGTCTCCCACTGGGAGAAGAAAAACCAAGAGAATGCCATTGCCTGTACTCCTGCCCTCCGGAAGGAGCCCTCTGAGCATGGGGGAAGGGCCATGCTCCCTCTGTGAGCATCATCCCCTGCTCCGGAGGGACACTGTGTCCAGGGTGTTCTCATGCTCACAGAGAGGGCATGGCTCTGCAAATCCTCCTCCACTTGTCTATCTCCCACAAATGTTAATAACAAAAATCCTCTCAAACTTCCCACATCAGAATATATGTTCGGATGATAGAGACGTTTCAAAAGGCCAACACTGCCTGGCCTATTCTCTCTTCATGGAACAATAGTACACTTACTGCTTCTCTACTCTGTTCACCCTTCCTGCAAAATATATTTAAAATGTGTTCAGTAAATTGTTACCTAGTAGTGATTTTAGCCTCGGGGTCCTGGGGCAGGGGGGAAAGTCCATAAAAATGTTAATTATCTGGAGCATAGAGCTTAACATTCTGGATTCCAAGATGGTATTTAAGCCTATTTAGATTTTCTCCAAATTCTTTAAGGCTAATGCAGCATTCTGAATGTATCTAGTAATCTCTAATTATTTGTGGAAATGGTAGATGTGAGAAGACCAGATTAAATCCACAGATAATCCCAAAATCTCATTTTAGCCAACAGCGTGGCTGTTTTCCCACCAAAGCCCAGCACTAGAGGGAACATTAAGAAGAGCTGAGTGGAGTTCCAAGCTCCCCGTTCTTCTGCCCACCCTCCAATGGAGATGCTAATGACTCAGCCAAAGGAACGGAAGAGTAGCCAGGAGAAAGGAAACCGAAAAACCATGAGCTTGGGCCACCGCCAAGCTAGAAAAGCAGACGCTGAGCAACTGGAAGGCACTGGAGACCTAGCATGAAGGAGCAGCCCGCAGACCCAGGCCTTGGGAGCACTGGGCTGCTGTTTTCAGAAGGACTAGGGCCGTCCTATTTGGTGCTGCCACACTCAGATCACGCTCTCTGCCCAGTGTGACCAGCGTGTGTGTTCACCCAGGGTGAACAAAGACCAAGCTTTAATCAGGAGCCTGGGATCCCTGGGTGGCGCAGCGGTTTAGCGCCTGCCTTTGGCCCAGGGCGCAATCCTGGAGACCCGGGATCGAATCCCACGTCGGGCTCCTGGTGCATGGAGCCTGCTTCTCCCTCTGCCTATGTCTCTGCCTCTCTCTCTCTCTCTCTCTGTGTGACTATGATAAATAAGTAAAAATTTAAAAAAAAATCAGGAGCCTGGTTTCCTGGCTCATAGTAGGAAAGACCCGGCAGCAGACTAACCCAAGTGCTCTCTCCTCACTTGAACACAATTTGCTAACAGGATGAGGAAAGGAAGAGGAAGACCAAGACTTTGTTTTTAGGACCACTTTGTTAGTCCCCCTGGCTAACATCTCATTGGTTTCCCCCTCTTGGTGCTTTCTGGTTTTTCTAACGGTTTATTAAGGTCATAAGAGCAATGGCTCACAATCCTTTTGAACCTGGGTTTAGATTTTTTAAAAATATTTTATGTATTTATTTGAGAGAGCATGAGCAGGTAGGGGGGGGAGGGAGATAAGCAGACTCCCCACTGAATGCAGAGCCTAAGGAGGGGCTCCATCCCAGGACCCTGAGAGCACGGCCTGAGCCAAGGTCAGCCCCTCAGCAGACTGAGCCACCCAGGTGCGCCTACCACCCCCCATAGTTTTAATGAATATAAAAATTGTACATGGTCTGCAAAGATTATTTGAAATCTCAAATATCATCAGTGAAACAAATTAGCACGAGTCACTGTAGAATAGTTTTTTTTAACAGATGAAATATCTTATGAAGCAATTTAATGTCTATGATGTATATAAAAAAAAACAACCCACCATAGAAGTGCAGTTTGACTTTTCACAGCCTCATCCTCGTCCCCTTTTCCTGAGGCATTTCCATTTGTGTCAGGCTCTAGCCTAGAAGAACTTTTGGGGAGTTTTGGTTCAGATGCGTCCGGAATTAAACTTGGAAGCGGGAAGAAGAGAAGGGGAGATGATTTGATGAAGGGAAGAGAGCAGTTTACTGATGCGTCCTGGGGTGGAATGATGGGGATGTGTGGAAGTCGCGCTGGGACATAGAAGAGCTGGCGTGGAGGAGCTGCGGTTGGAGACCACAGAACAAGCACTGGTTCCGTCGAGGTGATGTAAAAAGTTGGCTCCTGCATTTAAACCCTGAGCCACAGGGCTCAGGACTAGGCTCCAGCGCCTGCAGCGCTGCATCTGCAGACTGAGCTGCGCGAGGCGGTGGGCCTGGGAAAGGGGCTCGGGGCTGATGCCCTTGGGGGCCCCGCCCCCTGCCCGCCTGCGCTCAGGGGCTCCCCGCGCCCTCCCCCTGATCCAGGGCCAGCCCTGGCCTCCTTTCCTGCCCCCCGCGGCCGTCGGGGGGAGCAGCGACACCCCCACCTTCACCCCCACCCCGGGTCGGGGCGCCCCCTGGACCCCGGTCGCGCTCGCGCTCGAGGAAGGAACAGAGGGTTCCCGCGGCCCGAGCCACCCCTGGGACCTTGGAGACATCCAGGCCGCTCCGCTCCGCCCCCCGCCCGGCTAGGAGTGCTGAGGACCCAGGAGGCCGCCCCAGGACAGTAACGGGGAGCCGCGGAGGGCGGGGCAGCGGGTGTGCAGAGTGGAGGGGGGTGCAGTGTGGACCGGGGTGTGTGTGTGTGTGCAGTGTGGACATGGGGTGTGCAGTGTGGACGGGGGGTGTGCAGTGTGGACATGGGGTGTGCAGTGTGGACGGCGGGTGTGCAGTGTGGACGGGGGGTGTGCAGTGTGGACAGGGGGTGCAGTGTGGACGTCGGGGTGTGCAGTGTGGACAGGGGGTGCAGTGTGGATGGGGGGTGTGCAGTGTGGACAGGGGGTGCAGTCTGGACGAGGGTGTGCAGGGTGGACCTGGGGGTGCAGTGTGGATGGGGGTGTGCAGTGTGGAGGGGGGGTGCAATGTGGACCGGGGTGTGTGTGTGTGCAGTGTGAACATGGGGTGTGCAGTGTGGACGGGGTGTGTGCAGTGTGGACAGGGGGTGTGCAGTGTAGACAGGGGGTGCCGTGTGGACAGGAGGTGCAGTGTGGACGTGGGAGTGTGCAGTGTGGATGGGGGCACAGCGTGGACGGGGGGGTGTGCAGTGTGGACAGGGGGTGCAGTGTGGACAAGGGTGTGCAGTGTGGACCTGGGGGTGCAGTGTGGACGGGGGGTGTGTAGTGTGGACAGGCGGTGCAGTGTGCACAGGGGGTGCAGTGTGGACATGGGGTGTGCAGTGTGGACGGGGGGTGTGCAGTGTGGACATGGGGTGTGCAGTGTGGACATGGGGTGTGCAGTGTGGACGGGGGGTGTGCAGTGTGGACAGGGGGTGCAGTGTGGACGTCGGGGTGTGCAGTGTGGACAGGGGGTGCAGTGTGGATGGGGGGTGTGCAGTGTGGACAGGGGGTGCAGTCTGGACGAGGGTGTGCAGGGTGGACCTGGGGGTGCAGTGTGGATGGGGGTGTGCAGTGTGGAGGGGGGGTGCAATGTGGACCGGGGTGTGTGTGTGTGCAGTGTGAACATGGGGTGTGCAGTGTGGACGGGGTGTGTGCAGTGTGGACAGGGGGTGTGCAGTGTAGACAGGGGGTGCCGTGTGGACAGGAGGTGCAGTGTGGACGTGGGAGTGTGCAGTGTGGATGGGGGCACAGCGTGGACGGGGGGTGTGCAGTGTGGACAGGGGGTGCAGTGTGGACAAGGGTGTGCAGTGTGGACCTGGGGGTGCAGTGTGGACGGGGGGTGTGTAGTGTGGACAGGCGGTGCAGTGTGCACAGGGGGTGCAGTGTGGACATGGGGGTGTGCAGTGTGGAGGGAGTGTGTGTGCAGTGTGGACATGGAGTGTGCAGCGTGGACGTGGGGGTGTGCAGTGTGGAGAGGGGGCACCTGCGGGAACCTTGCAGCCCCCACCCTCACAGTCCTTCCTCCCCAGCCGCGCTGCTGTGTCCCATCCAAGGTTTCTCCAGGGGACAGTAATGCGCCTAAGAACGCTGAGCTTCGTGCCCGGGCTTCCCTTACCACCCGGTCCTCTGCCGAGGAATAAGACCTGAGTAACAAAGCTTAGCCGGAAGCCTGCTTTTCCTTCGTACAGCCCAGCTCCATGCTGGTTCAGCGTCCTGTGTCAGGTGAAATTATTCATGAGGCTCCGAGCAGAGTTGGTAAGTCTTACCCCTTCCTCCTAGAAATTCCAAGTGGATTTAAATCACTCCCTGGTTGCTGCAGAGGGTCTGTGTTTTATGGGACTTGTCTACTGAGCTTTGAAGTATTTGCTCACCAAATCTGCTTCTCAGCTTCCAGCTCCTGGATAAATTACCCGCCCTTCTCTCTGCTGCCACTCCCCCTGCCCCCCTCGAGTGGGAACAGTGGAGACGTTCCCCGGACGATCGCTTGGAATGAGAGCTCCAGGACATGGAGTCCGTTGCCAGGCCTGGGACACCCATGTGCTGCATGCTTGAAAGAGAGATTTCAGATGTCTAACGGATCGTGCAGGGAATTGGGGCCCTTGGACCTTATGCTGTGCACAGATTTATCCCTTTCTCACAGGATCGCTTAACTAGTGTCACCATTTAGTATCAAGCCTGGTCGGTCGCCTTGTCAGGAAAATGGCCATTAGCACACTCATACTTTACTCATACGTTAGAGAACACATTAAAATCCTCGTGTTGAAAACATCTTGGGGCTTCTGTGAGGATTGCCACTTGCCAGAGGTTAGTGTTAATTGATGTCAGGCAGGTCTGTTGCAAAGACTGTAGACTTTTATTTATTTTTTGTTTGGTTAGGGCTAGAGAGGGTAAAGAGAAAACGGGCAGCTAAGGGCCTTTGGGGAGCCAGGAGGCATTTTGCATCATCTGCCAAGCTACTTAAAAAAGCGTGGTCACCCGGCCTTCTGGATGCTCCAGACGGGACGTGGCGAAGGTGTGCTTTCAGGGGTCTGCCCTTATGCTCCCCGTGCCTAACAGGCCACTAAAATCACCATTCTTCTCATTTGCACAATGTTCTCAAGAGATAATTAAAGACTTCCCAGGAGACTCAGGAGCAGCCACCGCTGGAGTTGAGATAGGTCACGTTCCTACGATTCACCTCACCAGGGGCCTCAGCTGCACAGGGAGTCCTTGATTCTCCAGCTGGGCCTTCCCAGGAAAAGGACAAGGACTCTGTGACCCTCTTCTTATTTGGAATTTTACTAAAACAACATCATCGACAACAACAAAAAAGAAAAACAAACAAGAAATCAAAATACACAAAAGCATAGACATCTGGCAGGTTTACAAAGCGCAGATTTCTTACCCTAAATTAATTAAAGCCTGTCAGACTTGGCTGATGCTGGCTGGCTCTGGCTGGGCTCACGGCTTCGGATTCCTTGTTGCCCACATCACTGCTGATTCATCCGAGGAGGGAGTTCCTGCCACTCTGCTCCCTGGTCGTCTTCAGGGGCCTCCAGCTTGGCTGGACTCCCACTTCGGAGCATGTCCCAGTGCAGAGTCGAGGTCCCTCCCTGCGCCTTTTGGCAGCCCCGGGATTTAACGGAGTGGCAGGCGGGAAGTTGGGGCCCTCACCTGTCACTCTCCGCTCCCAGGCAGCCAGCCCAGGCAGCAGGCCCCGCCGCACCCATCCAGACCTGCCCACTTGGTACCCACCCCTCCCCTCCCCACCTCTCCTTAGCCAGCCAGAACCGCTGAAAACCACCTGTTTTGTGTTTTGAAAGCCTGCCTGGAAGCACCCCCATCCTCCACCCTCTCAGACCTCCCACTGAGTTCCAGTTTCCTGTGCAAACTCCAGATTTAAGTCCTCGAGTCAGTTGAAGAACAGAAGAGCCCGCTGCCTATTCAGTCCTCTCCTTCCTGGGGCAGAAATACAAAAAATGCCCGGGAGGCGGGGGGGGGGAGGGGGCGGTTTGCCAGTGGTCCACTGTCAGGGCAAGAGCTGTCTTGTAAAGTCCTAAGTCTGGCAGCCCCTGGGTGGGGGCGCGGGGGGATGTCCTCAGACTTGTCAAGGTCATCTCTGCAGGGCCCCACGTCACTGATTAGTCCCCTCAAATGTTCTAGAAACAATTTCACAGGCAAAAACCATGCTGGTGCCATGCCCTGTGCTATGAAATGTCGACCAGGGGTAAACAGATGCACAGACACACACGGAGGAAACTTAAAGTTCCTGACTGGCAGTTTCCGAAAGTTCTGGTGATGCTAATTTGTTCAATGATGTTTTTAGCTTTCTGCCAGCATTTGCTACCAGCTAAGTGGGAGCAGGTGCCACGGCCTGGAGGAAAACTTTTGGAAGATAAAAAGCTTAGAAGTGACAAAGCTGTCCCCGTGTGGTAGACAGAACGGTGGCCCTCCAGGAGTTACCTCCTCATCCACAGAACCCGTGAAGGTGTCGCCTTACCCGGCAAAAGGGACTTTGCAGATGGGATTACACTGATGGTCCTGAGATGGGAAGATGGCCCCCGGGGGGGGGGGGGGGGGGGGGGCGGGGGAGGGGAGGCGGGGGGAGGCAGTGGGATCACAAGTGTCTTTATAAGTGAAAGGAGGAGGCGGCAGCAGCAGAGTCAGAGAGATGGTGGACTGCTGGCTTCGAAGATGGAGAAAGAGGCCAAAAGAATGCATGAAGCCTCTAGAAGATGGAGAAGGAAAGGGAATGGATCCTCCTCCAGAGCCTCCAGAAGAAATGCAACCCGCCCACATGTTGATTTTAGCCCAGCGAGCCCCAGTTCAGACTTCTGACTTCTAGAACTGTGGGATAATAAATTTGCATGATTTTAAGTCGCGAAGTTTATGGTAATTTGTTACAATGACAACAGGAAATCGGTATTCTCCCGTAACTGTTTATGGGACTTGGATTTGACAGGAGCGCTTGGGTACAATGTGAAGAATTAAAACACAACATCCCGTTCACTCATTTTATTTATTTATTTATTTATTTATTTATTTATTTATTTATTTATTTTTATTGGAGTTTGATTTGCCAACACATAGCATCACACCCAGTGCTCATCCCGCCAAGTGCCCCCCTCAGTGCCCATCACCCAGTCGCCCCCACCCCCTGTCCACTTCCCCTTCCCCCACCCCTAGTTCGTTTCCCAGAGTTAGGAGTCTCTCATGTTCTGTCTCCCTCACTGATATTTTCACTCATTTTCTCTCCTTTCCCTTTATTTCCTTTCACTAATTTTTATATTCCCCAAATGAATGAGACCATACAATGTTTGTCCTTCTCCGATTGACTTATTCCACTCGTTTCTTGAGCTGCCTTCTGTCACTCCCTTGCCGCCGACACTAGGTCGGGTCGGTGCTTGGCCACTGATGCACCAGTGAGAACTTTCTGCAGTGGGTGCCATGGGCGCTCAGCCACGCTGAGGCTCAGGCCCTCCCAGGGCCGTCCCTGCGGGCCCCGCGCCGCCCTGCTGCTGGGACAGAAAGGGACAGAAGTCCCGGCTGGTGCCTCCGGCCGTTCGGTGCCCATTGTCGGGAGGAGCTCGCAAGCACTGCCTTGGGTCCCAGGGCTGCCGTCCCAGGAGCCCCGTCGGTGGGCCGGCGCTGCGGTGCAGGCGGTGAGCATGCTGCCGCCTGGGAAGCGCCCTTGGGCTGCAGACAAGGTGGGGGCTGCGCCGGGGGCGCCCCTGGGCAGGATGCCCACGTATTCAGAAGTCCCAGGGTGCAGAGGTTGGGGCCACTCTGTCCCCACGCCGCCTGCCAGGTTGTCCCACATGAGCTCGAGGGCAAGCAGGGCCCAGGCAGGGCCGCGGCCGCTGGGTACCTTGCCTGCTCGGCGTCGTGGTCCCGAATGCCTCCGCGTCGCCTCCGGGGCTGGAGACCTCTGGATGCCGTGTGTTCCAGCGAGAGAGCAGCCGTGCTGGCGACGGAGGCCTCGCCCGCCCCTGGCTTCTCCGCCTCAGGGGCAGGGGCCAAGCCAGGGCCCGGAGTCCCGCCCGGGAGCAGCCCAGAAAAAACTTGCTCTGAGTGGTTCAGTGAGCTCGGAGCTAGAAATCGTACATTTATTTTGCTCTATGACAGTATAATTAGCTTTTCCTCTTGTGAGGAATGAAAGGGCAGCGTGCTTTCTGACAGCTGTGGGAGCTGCCTTCCTGCCTGGATAAGTCTAGTATCCCCCGATATTGCCACACCTGTTTAAACAAGGAACAAACTAGGTATTTATTTGAAGTTCAAGAGGCCATATGAGCCACGGCCTAAATATAGGCCTGGATATAATTATAAAGATACTTAATTCTTTGTTCTGAAAGACTTTTGCAGCCCGCTGTTCTCACAGAGGCTCTGACCGTTTCCTTAAACGTGTGTACTTCTCAGAAGGAGGAAAGGCCTGGGTGGGGAGGCCTCGTGGGGGGCAGGGTGCGTGTCCTCGGAGCAGGGAGAGACAACTCCCTGATCTTGTTGACCATCGGACTCTCCGGTTAGACGTGGACACAGATGCGGATCTCTGGGTGCTCCCTGGGCGAGTCTTCCCTCGGGCTTGGGATGGAGCCTGGATCTTAAAGCTCCCCAGCTGGGGTTTGGAAGCCCCGATCCCGTGGTCCCGGCGTGCTTGAATTGAAGGTCTGTGCAGGGCAGAGTGGGGGCATGCGTGTCTGGATCCCACTGGAGAAGGCTCGTGGCCCACCGCGTTTCCTGCTTTGTCCTGGAGGGGGAGCTGCTGCCGTTCTGAGGGAAGTCAGCGGGTCCTCGAAGGCCCAGGGCAGAGGGCACTGGGTGTGGGAGGAACTGGAGCCTGGGACACTGGCCAAGAAGCAAGTGCCGAGAGGCAGATGCAAAGAGCAGAGCCTGGACGTGGGCCAGGGAGGGGCAGATTCCAGCAGGGTGGATCATGTCCCCTTGGGGCCTGGGGGAGAGGGAGGAGGAGCTCTGGGTTTGCAGTGGTGGCTCTGCAGACAGACCTGGAACTTGGGGTCTGAAGTGTGACAGTGACCTGTGGCTCCAGGCGGGGAGGCTCACTGGCTGGGTGACCTCCAGTATGCCTCCTCCCCACCAGTGTCCCCATAGGGGCTCCCCTGCTAGCCTGG
This sequence comes from Vulpes vulpes, assembly GCF_048418805.1. Lineage (NCBI taxonomy): Eukaryota > Metazoa > Chordata > Mammalia > Carnivora > Canidae > Vulpes > Vulpes vulpes. The sequence goes on from NW_027325771.1 coordinate 1,635,549, forward strand.
CCAGTGCCCCTGAGCGGCGCCCACATGCCCAGGACAGGGAGCTCCCTGCTGCTGCGCCCAGAGCATGAGGCCAGAAGGTGACATTTGTGAGACAAGGGATTTCAGCACCTCCAGGGCAAAATGCCTTGCAGATATTTGCAGAACGTCTTAGTGACAATTGAACATATGCAAATGAGTGATGAAAAACAAAGCCAAGAGTGAATCTGCACGATTAGGCAGAGGCAGAGGTAGACTTTTACTTTTTGGCGATAGCGGGAAGGAAAAGTGACACAAGCTCGTGAGAAAGCATTAGACGCGTGGAGCCAGACCCATTTTCCCACGGTGGCTCGGCTCTGCCACGTGAGTTTCAGAAGTGCACGGTGCCACTGTCTGGGACGGTGAAATGGCGTCTCAGGCAAGTAGTTTGCTGCTTCTGAGTGCAGTGCGCTTACTGAAGTCACCCAGAAATCATTACAAGATCTTTTCTGACCCATTTTTTTTAAATGATTGAAAACATGCGGGGAATCTGATTTCCCATGTTTAGACAAAGCTCCATGTGACCCCTTTTAAAGAATAATAGCAACATAAAGACACACTTCACTCCATTCTCATTTAAGAGGACTCCTTGCAGGGACACGTGACTAGTTTTAGCCACTAAACTGTGAAATGAAAAAAAATAAAAATAAAATAAAATAAAATAAATAAAAACTGTGAAATGTCTTCTCTCACCAGATCCCGAATCTGCCGGAGCCACGACCTTGGGCCCGTTGGCTTTCACTGTAAGAAACAAATGTCTGCTGTTGGTAAGCCACCAAGTTTAAGGGAATTTTGTTATAGCAGCCAACACGGACTCAGACCACGGATGTTTGCATTCTTTCTAGTTTCCACTCTTGCTTCCAAGGCTGTGGTCGATACCCCTTCAGTATCTCTTCGTGCTCGTGCGTGAGAGTTTCTGCAGGGGACCTAGCAAGAAGTGGAATTATTGGCTCACAAAGGATAGCGATTGTCGGTACGGCTTGATATTGCCAAGCGATTCTCAAAGAGGCCGGACAACGTCATACTGAGGGCAGCAATTTTTGGAGCTTACGTTTTATGCTCATATCTTTGCCCTGGGGCCTCATGTAGACAATGTCATGCATTCACCTTTAGAAATCTTCTAGACTAACTCCTCTGATCCTAGATAGCTGTGTTGTGACACTTGAAAGTCTTCCCCCCCCCCCAAAAAAAGACATATTCATTGCAAAAAATTAAGACAATTCATACACGCTTGAAGAACAAGGTAATAATCACTTGCTGTCCTAGCACTCAAAGAAAACCACTATTAACATTTTGATGAATATCCTTCCAAACATTTCTGGTGCAAATGGATATGTGTGCAGCGTTACATGAATGGAATCAGGCAGGCTGGTTTGTCCCCTGCCTTTTCACTCAACAGGCTGCTTTGAACACCCTTGAGATAGTTTTCCAAATCTACAGAACTCCTTGATTTCCTCTGGCTTGGGGTTGCTTTGAGGTTAGAAGACGGGAGGAGAGAGAGCTAACAGTGGAGAGGGGCTTGGTCCATGCTCCATCTGATCTCCTCATCCCCACTGTCCCGGGAGGCAGGCGCCACCACCCATCCTACCAATGGGGAAATTAAGGTCAGAGCAACAGAAGCAAGGGGCTCAGAATTCAGTAAGGTCTCCCCCTCGTCCCGCTGCATCTACTCCCCTGCTCACCCCTCCTCACCTCCCATCGGGCACCCTCAGTCCTCTATGGATGCAAAGGGTGAAGGGACGTGGAGACTCAGAAGCTAGGAGGCTCACATCTCATCACAACCTTTCTGAAGCCAACAGGGTGAGAATATAAAACACTTGCCTCATGGAGGTAGGCGTCTGCTTCCCCTCTTCCCACCTTGGGCAAGGCGGCAGCAGTGTATTCCTGAAGACCCTCTGAGGGGCCTTAATCTGGAAACATCTCAGAGGAGAGGGTCAAGGGCCATGCCTCGACCAGGTGGAAGCACCTAGACCCTGAGAAAGGGCTCTATGCAATCCCAGACTGGCAGGGGTAGGAGGGCCAGGGAAGGGCAGGCAGAGCGTGGGTAGCAGGTGGTCGCCCGTCTGTAGTAGGTGCCTCTCTGAGCCACCAGGAGTGCCCAGAAGACAGATGGTGAGGAGCTGGGTCAGCGTGGCTTCACATAGCCAAATGAGCAGTGGCAAAGAGGAAAGCCGTCCGGGCCCAAGGACACAGCCTCCCTTCCCACCCTGCCATTGGGAAGCACCACGCAAGTCCAGGTTTCTCGTAGGCTCCCAGGCTTGGGGGAGGAAACACCCAAATTTTATGGATGCAAAGTTTTATTTTGGAGAAATGAAGGAATGTGCCATTCCTTGGATTTGATGTTGCGGCCTAAAACGCAGAGCTGCTGACATAGGTGTGTGACATGTGCGGTGGTGCCCCAGGGCCTCATGCCCCACCGGGGCTCCTACTAGGAGGAGCCCGGCCTGTGATCTGCTGCACTGCCATCACCATCTTGAACGTCTCCATAATTGTTGGGTAAGGAGCCGCACGTTCTCATTCTGCTCTCGTGCAGATTACGTAGCTGGCCCGTGAAAATGCTTGCCAGCTGCATCCCTGCCTCCCTGCATCCCTGCATCCCTGCATCCCTGCCTCCCTGCCTCCCTGCATCTCTGCATCCCTGCATCCCTGCCTCCTGTGTGGCAGCCATTCCCGAAGCCTTGGGGCTGTAGGAGCAGCCCTCCCTGAAGGCCGGGCGCCAGGGGGAGTGCGAGCCGCTGTCGCCCATCACCTGCAGGCCCCACGCCACCACTGCTGCTCCATTTCTGTACCTGGGCTCCTCCAGCAAGGAGTTGGTTACATACATCTGTCCCGTGAAAATGGGCCGAAATGTCCACCTAACACGTATGGTTATGACATGACATGAGACCCTTGGCAGTACGTAGACAGGTGGCCAAGGTGAGAGCGGATCAGCGGGGCTGGCGGCCGCGGGCGGCTTCGGTGGGCTCCAGTGGAGAAGGCTCATGAGTGCCAGGGAGCCCCGACCAGTCCCACATGCCCCGGGGGGCCCAGGCTGCTCCCTCGAGCGGGCCTTCCTCCCCACGGGCTCCCCTCTTGGTTTCTGGCCTGGAATGTGCACAGGTCTGTAGGAGCCATACGTCAGGCTAGAGTCCGTATATCTGGAACTGGATCATCTGCTTCCAAGGCCGTTAGATCATAATGTTTATAAGTTTCTCAGTTGGTTCCCAGGTTCTTGGATCTTAAATGACTGCTTTATGGAGAAAAGACACTTTTTTCCAAGGTTCCAAGATTCACCTTGTGCTGGCTGGAAGCTCACCCTGCAAGTAGCTGGGTGTCCGTGGTGCTGGACAGAGATGTCCCCCAGATGAGGGCCTGGTGTGACGGGGTGGCCAGGGCCCGGGAGACCAGGGTGCAGCGCCCCTGAGTCGCAGACCCCTCCGTGCGCCCACGGCGGCCCACGTTCTCTGTAGGCGGCACGGGACAGTTGCCTCGTTTCTTACCAGTGGCCTTAATCACCCCCCGGCCCCCCGGCCCCGGTATATCCAGCACAGGCCAAGTGCTCAGGGGATGGGAGGTCTCCATGCTTGAGTTCATTACATACTCGGGGCTTCTGGGCGCTGCTCTACACCTCTCCCGTGGGCGACTCTGTTCAACTCTCAGCTGTCCAGTGGAGTTTTGAGGGTTTCTTTCAAACGAGAAGAAAAAATCATCGAGAGGCCAGAGACACTGATGTAGGCTGGCAAGTGCTGGAGCCCAAATTCAAAGCCCAGCTGGGACAGCCAGTTGGTCCCACGCTCGCTTATCTATCCGACAGGTTGGTAGAAAGGGGAGGCTAATTACAGCAAGGACCCCAGAGCGCAGGTGCAGGCTGACACCCAGGCGTGAGAGAGGCCAGGAGGCAGCAGCCTCGTGGGGAGATGGTGATGCCAAGCCGCAGGGGGAGCCGGGCACCCTGAACCTCCCAGGCAGTGACCAGGGCTGGGCACCACAGGAGGTGCCAGAAACAGGTGCGCAACGAGTGGACAGAGACCACCTGGGCACGGCCAGGTGCACGTCACTCGGCCGGACTTAGGGTGCAGCTCCCCAAAGGCATGGGGCAGCCTCTACCCAGTCCAGCAGAGACTTGAGAGGATCTCAGCAGAGGGCTTGCTCTGTCTTGTGCCCTAACGATGGAGTAAGAGGCAGGTGCAAAGGGCCTGCTCCAGGTGCTTGGGACAGCCGTCCGAGCCAGGCAGGCGGGCAGCCACATCCAGTGCAAGCGCGGCAGCATTTGGGCGAGGCTCTGGAGATGCCACGGAGGGGGATCAGAAACACAATGTTGGCGATGGCCCGTGTTGATTCTAGTCCGGCTCCGCTGCGAGCTGACGTCCGCTGCGGCCGGTGAGGAGGGGAATGCAGCAGACAAGTTAGTGCAGGGAGCAGCCCGCATGGCGAGGACAAGGACACACAGGACGCACGTGTGGGGCATTCAAGGGAGCCCTCGAACCTGCAGGAAGAGGCGTGCTGTGGCCGCAGCCTTTCCAGGAGCAGAAGCTGGATGTCAGTGTCCCCTGAGTACATCCAGACCCTGCTCTGGGCTGCGGTGACCAGGAATGCGCATTACACTGACACGTAGGCAGCCGGGGCCGGGCTGGCAGCATCCCTGAACATCGCTGCCACCATGGTCTGGGTGGTCTAGGGGGGCTTTTTGGAGGACGGGAACCTTGAGCTAATCCTTCAAGAATGGGGGGGAATTAAAAACACATGCAGACAAGGGGCGATGGTGAGAGATGGAGAGATCTGAACTTCTAAAGGTATTTTAAAATAGGGATAGGGCAGCCTGGGGGGCTCAGCGGTTTAGCGCCGCCTTCAGTCCAGGGTGTGACCCCAGAGTCCCGGGATCGAGTCCCACGTCGGGCTCCCTGCATGGAGCCTGCTTCTCCCTCTGCCTGTGTCTCTGCCTCTCTCTCTCTCTCTCTGCCTCTCATGAATAAATAAGTAAAATCTTTTTTAAAATGTTTTAAAATAAATAAATAAAATAAAATAGGGATAGTCGCAAATAGTGTGGATACTATGATTCCTTTTTTTCTTAAAAACATGTACAAATAGGGGCACCCGGGTGGACCGGTCAGTTAAGAATACAGCTCAGTTTCAGTTCAGGTCATGACCTCAGGGCCCTGGGATCAAGCCCCACGTTGGACTCCGTTGCTCAGTGGGGAGTCAGCCTCTCTCCTTCTGGCCCTTCCCCTGCTCACGCATATACGCATGCTCTCTCTCTTTCTCTCTCTCTGTCTCTCAAGTAAATTAATATTTTTTAAAAGTATGACTGTATATACATATGCATATAAATGCTCAAATATTAATGACATATGGAACAATATTTATTAAAATATTAGCTATGTTGTCATCATTGGGTGGGTTTTACTTCTTTTTGCTTATCTGTATTTTCCAATTGTTTCCCAATAAGCACATATTACTCATGTGAGGTAGGGAATATGGGCCGCCCTAAGTCCTGTCCATATGTAAATGCTTCATGTCAGAAGCTGCTATCTAGTGTAAGTTGGAATTCTTCTAAGGTGTTACTGGAATAGCAGATTTCCCCGGTTCCTGGGGCTCGTAACATGATGCCTTCTGAGCGTGCCCTCTGTAGGTTTGAGTTTGTCTCCACACGGTGCCAGCTGGTGAAATGGAATCACGATAGTACCTCCCTCCTACGTTCCTCCTGAACTCGATAAATGTTATTATTGGCTTCTCTCCCCCGCCCCTCCACACACACCAGAATCTTAGGTGCGTAGCCCTCTCAAGCTTGGACGTGGAGGTGGTATAGACCCGCTAGGGCCTCTCACGACGTCACGTGCTTGTGAATGACCAGGAGATCTTGTTTGTTTGTTTGTTTGTTTGTTTGTTTGTTTGTTTAGATCTTGTTTAAATGGGAATTCTGACTCAGGAGGTCTGGGCCTGAGATTCTCCATTTCCATCACCTCTAGGTGATGTCCCGCTGCTGAGACAAGAAGGGAGGGATGTGTTAACGTCTTTTTACAAAGTCCAGGAACAAAATGCCCTCAAAGGTATCCAGATATTACCTATCACATGGATTCTCTGCTCCCTTGGGCAGCTCTGTCATTCTAGCAGTAAACGTACACGCTTGCTCCTATGCATGAGGCCCCGTGCTGAGTCCCGGGAAATCACGCTCTCTGTTACACGGCAGGGCCCCTACCCTTAAGGAGCTTGCATTCGTCAGCCTAAAAATGTAGGGAGCTGTGAAGAGAACGTACACCGGGTGCTACATGAGGGCTCCAGGCAGTGAATGAGAGCGAGATCCCAGGGTCTATTTTAAATTCTGTAAAGAACTCATGTCCACATGCTTACTTTGAAACGTTGAGGATTAACACATGCTCCAGATGCAGGATCGCATGAATAAGTCTTAACAGCTAATGGGAGTCATGTCTCTCTAAATAAATATACGCTCCCATAGGATATGTGAGGTTGTGGGGTATTGTTTTCATAGTCGCAAGTCCTCCCCACTCCTTGTTGAATGGAAGCACCAGAGGCTGAGATATGGAAGTCATCTGGAACATGAATGCACAGGCTTGCGGCCATACCGCACCATTGTATCCATTGTTCGAGGAACATGTTTGTCTCATTTGGCTGTATTCTGTGTTCAGCTCCTGCTGTATTCCATTTGAAGATTATTATTTACTATGGAAACGGTGATGTCACGTTGGTGTGGGTGGAGCTCAGGCCATGAGTCAACACAAAATAGTTCATCACACAGGGTGCAAGTTACCATCAGGCCTAGGAGCTGCCAGTTTGTGCAGGCGCCCCTCCAGGTTTGCGTGGCGCAGCCTGACAGGCTGTGGGGTGGCACGCTTGGTTTCGAGAAAGTGTCCATATTGGGTATTTTGAATGGCACGCGTGGCCTGGCACAAGCAGGTGAGCCCTGCTGAAACCGGACACGGTCTGCCCACAGGAGCGACTGGAAAGGAGAGGTGATTTAATGGGGCGCGTTGAGATAGGTTGATCCACTGTTGGACGATGTTCTTGAGCGACGATTGCCCTAGGAAGTGACAGCCCTCTTTTAACATAAGGACTTTCCATCAGGTGGGGACACTTTGGAATGGGAACTCCTGGAAAATGGGGCTCTCCGGGAGTCCCTGGGGTTGAGCAGGACTGAGATTGGCAGCAAGTGCCATGGGGAGCCACGGGGCCACAGGCCCAGCTCATGGGGATGGGATGCCACCAAGCCTGCCCAATGGTATCAGCTGTTGTTAGCAGGTGCGAGTGATGTTCCGGACATTACATCCTCCGACTCTCTCAATAAGCTGTCTCTGTGAGCCGTGTGGTAGTGTCGCTTCCATGTCACAAGTGTGGAAACTGAGGCTTACGGAAGGCAAGAACTTGCCAAAGGTCATAACGGAATGATGGAGCAAAAGGAACCCGTTCTGACTCCAGAACCTACCTTATTAGACACCGTCCTATGTCCTTAAAGAAAAAGATGAAATCTCAGAGTTTCCTGTATTCTACTAAAAGTGTTCTGTTATCACTGGATCCGTGAAACACACACTGTGGTCTGTCGACAGAGCACCCATCAGATGTGTGTGGGGGGGTGGGAGCTGGAGGGGACCAAGTCCCTCTGCCAGTTGCCCTGGTGAAGGCAGTGACATCTCAGGCCGGGGTCTGTGCGGGATTACCATCGCCTGATATGACAAAGCTCCCGTCAAGGCCTCGGGCATGTGCTAAGCAGGGCTCAGCAGGCGAGGGGGACTTTCCAGGGCTATATTCCAAGTCACTCAGCCAGTGAGGAGCCAAATGCTGCGGCTACAGGCATCAGCCCCTGATGGCTCTGCTCCTCCACATGCCGCCCAGGGACCTGGTGACTGCGTGAGCCCGAGGGCACCCATGGTGGGGGGCTGCAAGCTGGGGGGAGATGGAGGCCGGGCCTCCACCGGATTCGCAGCCACTTAGCGTTGCTCCTGCAGGGACACACTCCTCCTCTCAGCTCCCAGAGCCTTCTCCTCGCACGGTTTGCCCCTGCGTTAGTCACCTCTGCACACACCTGAGTACACCGAGTGTTCCCCTTGTGCCAAACGTGGGGCCTTTGGGTGGCAGGGAGAGGTCAGCGGGCCATCTGCCTGAGGCCCCTGCCCGAGGGAGACGTTTGGCAAGGAGGAGGCTGCGATGTCACAAGTGCTGATTTCACCCGCAGACTCCCCCTTTAAGTCTTTGCGTACGAATTGACAGCTCAAAGCAGAAAACAAAGATGAAAGCCCTCTGTCTAGAAGCTCAAGGACAACCAGTCCTCTGCTTCTAATGGCATCTGGGTCTGAGAGGAAGGGGTTCAGCCCCCGAGGTCCGAGGCCAAGTCTGGATGAGCTGTGTGCCCTGGTAAGGGTGATGGGTATTGAAAAAGGGCTTTGTGACTCTGACGTCATACCTGAGTGTGAGCTGCTGTTTTAATTACAGAAAATACGAGTCTTAGAAAACAACCAAGAGGGGGCACCTGGGGGCTCAGTGGTTGAGCGTCTGCCTTTGGCTCAGGTCGTGATTCCGGAGTCCTGGGATCGAATCCTGCGTCAGGCTCCCTGCAGGAAGCCTGCTTCTCCCTCTGCCTGTGTCTCTGCCCTGCCCCCCATGTGTGTGTGTGTCTTTCTCATGAATAAATAAATAAAATCTTTTTTAAAAAAATAGCCAAGAAAGGAAGTTCAGGAACTGGGGCAGATTAGAAGTAACATTGGGGGTTCTGTAAGCCAACCAGGAATCCCACATGATACATTTTTGTATCCCACATGCCTTCATTTTTGCCCCCTGGGCAGATTGGTGGTTTCCAGATTCCCTTTTCAGCTCTTTTGAGGGGGGGGCGGGGAGCCTTAAGGCACACTCGTGTGTTTACTGTCCTCTTTGTCTCTGGGCTTCTCCGCGCACCCTCCCCCCCCCGAGGGCTCTGACATAAGTCTGTGCAGCTTCTGCCCCGGGTAGCTGCAGGGGACACTGTTCACAGCAAAGTCTCTGTGAGTCGGACCGTTGGTTCTTGAACTTGGGTGCACGCTGGAGTCACCTGGGAACTTTAAACATCATTGACATCTCGGGCCCTCCTCTAGAGAGTCTGGTTCACTGGGTCTGGGAGGCAGCCTGGGCATCGGGACTCGTCAGGCTGCTCAGGTGGCTCTAACATGCAGCCCTGCATGAGAGCCACGGGATTAGGCTCTGCTGTAAGTGTCGGCCACGGCGGGGGGCGGGGGGGGAGTGTGGCGCGGTCTCTCAGCCCCTCTGATGGGCCCTGCCCATCCGTGTGTGTCATCTTCAGTGACCTGAACATGCCAGTAGGGGAGATCACAGACTAACCACATGCTTCTCTGCCTTTTGAGTCATGGTTTCCCTTGGGTTGGGATTGGGGCTGAGGAGAGCGTAGGTACTGACCTCTGAGCCTTTGAAGACTCCCTCTTACTTCCTGCATCCTTCCGAGGGCTGAGGGAGAGGCAGGCGTCTAGGCCGGCTGCAAACCCGGGGTTCGTCAAGCCCGGCTTCGGAGGCTGCATAACTCTGGTGCTCTGCCCAGGGGGAGCATGCTGTTTTGATCTCCTGGCTGAGTGATTTAGGCCCTCAGAAGAACCTGGCTTATTTCCCCTGGTGCCTAGGTTATAAATCAGCCACTGTTAGCAGCTGTGTTTTACTCTTTCGGGCCACAAGGGAACTGTAGTAGTTTTTACTGAATTAGCAACTTAATTGCACTAAATATAGCACTAATGCCCCCAAAAAGTTATGGCAGCTCCCAGCGGCGTCTGGCTTCCTCTGTTCCTCCCCCTTCGCCCCCCACCGCCACCCCCCGAAAACTCAGAGAACAAGTTAACCTCTGAACGCTTCGAGTTATTAAATCCCAGCTTCTGGAATGAATGCACTTGGTTTTGAATATGTCGGTATCATTAAATCCTGCCCTGTGACGGTCATGTCACCGTTAATGTCCTTCAAATGTGAGGATGGGGGAACATGACAACCCGACAAAAACGCAGAGAAATGAGACCCACGTGTGGCGCCCTGAGGTCCCGGTTCGGCGGCCCGGTCGGAGGCTGGCCTGCCTCGCCCGCCAGGTGCTCGGGAACCGCTGGAGCTGCCGCCGCGGACTGCACCTGCCGCCGGGGAACTGCCAGGCCGGCGTCTTTGGCTGAAACCTTGCCTCTGGCCCGTGGACTCGGACTTGGCGCTCCAAAGTTAGTATTTCTAGTTCAGCAGAGGGATTCAAAACACACATTTTCTGAAAAGTTCCACATTCTTGAGCAGACAGTTGAATGTAGACTGAGCAAGAGGGAGAGGACCCAGGATGGGAGAAGCTGCTGGGGATGCCCCGGGATCGATGCCACCCCGTTCCCCAGTAATGAAGCAACAGCAACAAAAAACAACTCTGTGTCCCAGGATCCCTTTGCAGCTCGGTAAAGCCATGGACCACATCTGGCCAGCGAGGAGGAAGTGGAAGTACAGCACGGAACTTCCAGGAAGGCTCTCTCTACGAGGATCAAATCGGGTGCGATTTGTGTCCTTCTCTCCGTCTTCTCCTCCTTCCTTCTGCCTCCTGGCGTGTGGACATAACGCCACGCGTCCGCAGCCACCGTGGACCATAAGAGGACTTCGAGGAGGGAAGCAGGGTGCCAACTAAAGATGCCACAAAGACAGGAGTCCGGGTACCTGAGCATCAGGATCAGCCCCATACGACCGACGTCTGAGCTTTTTATAGGGAAGAGAGGAAGAAACTTCTCTTGTTTGAGTTAATGTCATTTGGGGGTTTTAGTTACATGAAAACAAATCTACTTCTGAGTGATAGACTCTGGTAGGGCAAAATTAATGGAAAAGTTGTCTCTCAGTCTGTGTTAGCACATTTGGCTTATGGGTGTCCACCTGATAGAGTGAACGGCATCCTTTGAGAAAATGTATGTAACTATGTCTTATGCTCGGTGAGGTTAAGCAGCTTGCCCGACATCACCTAGCTAACAGCGCCAGCGCCAGCACTGATCCCACCTGTGCTCGTACTTGACCCCGCTTGCCCTGTCGTGGGAGCATGACTTACTAATCGCAAGTCTGCAGACTTTGGAGAGCTTTTTTTAAAAGATTTTATTCATGGGTGCCTGGGTGGCCCAGTCGACTGAACATCTACCTTCCACTCGGGTCATGATCTCAAGGTCCTGGGATGACTCCTGCTCGGCAGGGAGTCTGCTTCTTTCTCTCCCTATCAAGATATCTGTTTGTTTGTTTGTTTGTTTGTTTATTTAATAGAGCACAAGCAGGGGGAACAGGAGAGGGAGAAGCAGGCTCCCCGCCAAGCAGGGAGCTCCATGTGGGGCTCCATCCCAGGACCCCAGGATCATGACCTGAGCCAAAGGCAGATGCTTCACTGACTGAGCCACCCAGGTGCCCCCAGACTTTGTGGTTTTTTATTTTTATTTTTATTTTTTTAATTTTTTTATTTTTTGACTTTGTGTTTTTGATCAACATTATCATCACGTTTAATCCTCGGCAGGCTGTGTATCGGTCAGTTCTGGCCTGAATCCACCCCAGACCCGAGGAGCCTGGGAGAAACTTGGTTACTCCAGACACGTTGCCCCTTCTGGAATCTGCCAGCCTTTACGAGTAAGGCTTTTGTCCATCTCTCCTTCACCTAGTCCCCACCTGTGATGCTCCCAGTCAATGCTTATAGACTCTGCATAACAGGAGGGAGGAGGTTCATGAGAAGTTACTTTTGCTTAGAAGGTTTTATTAACAGGTTAACGGGGTTCGTTGGCCTTCTCCAGCTGTGCGTTCCCATCAGGTCAGTTACTGTATTGAGAGAGCGCTCGATAACTGACGTGGCTGATCATGGAAATGAGATTTGTCAACCCATCAACATTAAGAAGAAGGGAGAGAGAAGCCTCTTTGTTTATTTGGGCCATTCTGGTTCAATGAGTGAGGGTGACAATGAAATTTAAGTCCTGCCCCAGAAATACCAACGAAGTCACAAGCTGTGTGCTCCTGTCTCTACACTGAGGATAGTCTGTTACCTTAACGTGGAGCCGGCAGCAGGCTACGAGGGTCATGCTGGTTCCTGGAGCGAGGTGGCTGCGAGGGCAGGTGTACCCAGGGCCCAGCTCACCGCCTGCCAGTAGGATGAGCCTCCTGAGTTGACGGTTTGTTGTTTAAAGAGTTGAACAAATTTCTGAGTGCCTGTAATGCTGACCCTGAATAATGTTTTCTCAGTGTCATACCTTTTTTTATTTTATTTTACTTATTTAGTCATGAGAGCAGAGAGAGAGAGGCAGAGACACAGGCAGAGGGAGAAGCAGAACTTGATCCCGGGGCTCCAGGATCACGCTCTGGGACAAAGGCAGACACTCAACTGCTGAGCCCCCCGGGCATCCCAGTGTCATACCTTAACATAGTGGTTGACCTGCGAGTGAAACCAATCATAAAAGTACATAAGACATAGTATATCTATTATATAATGACCTAAAGACGGGTCCTTTGTGCCTAATGTTAACACATGGTCACACTTGGAGGAAACAAATTGGGTTTCCCTACATGTAACAAAAAAAAAAAATCATGGTGGCTTAAACAAAATTTAAAACTTTTCTTCTCTTTGATCTGAAAGAAGTCTGCACAAGCAGGCAGCATCACATCATCGAGGACCCAGCCTATACTGTCTTCCCTCTCCATCTTTGTGGCTTCTATTCCCAGAGTCCTCTCGTGGTCCGAGCTGGCTGCTGGGTGTCCTGTGACTACGTACAAGGTGTAGTCCTTCAGAATGACGAAAAGCAGGGAGTCAAAAAAGCAATTCCCCTACCTATGTATTTTCCAGGTGGTCTTTCTGGAACCCTTGTGCCAAAACTTGCCCTTGTATCCAGTTGGCCAGAACTGCATGCTCAAACTTCACTGCAAAGGAGGCTAGGACCTCCTAGGTGGGCTCACTGCCACTGGGGCTTTTCTGCCCCTAATAATACAGGGCTGGCCATTCTCAACACATTGGCTCTTGGAGATTGTTTATGCTCTTAAAATATATTAAGAAACCCAAAGAATTTTTGTTTATGTGGTATCTATTAAGACTTACCTTATTAGAAACTAAAACAAAAAAAAGATTAAATATTCATTTGTTTATTCATTAAAAAATTATAGTATCTATATCAAACCATCACATTGTACAGTTTAAAATCTTCTAATTTTACATGTTAGTTATACCTCAATAAACCTGGAAATAATTAAAATAGCTCCAGGACCTTCAAAAAAAATTAAAACATAAAGATAAAAATTTCAGGGGCACTTGGCTGGCTCAGTTGGAAAAGCATGCAACTCTTGATTGATCTTGGGATCATAAGGTCAAGTCCCAAGTTGGGTGTAGCAATTACTTAAATAAACAAACAATGAACTTTTAAAAAATAGAGAAAGTAAAATATAAATAAAATTGCAATTATATCCCCTTTATGTGTTAATAACATATTTTTTTCCAATGTGGAAAAAGGATGAGAAGAGTGATATTTCTTTCCAATTTAGCAAATTAAAAAAAAAAATACCAAATCTAACAAAAGACAGCCAGATTCTCATATCTGCTTCTGCACTGACTCTGTTGCAGTGTGTTGTTCTGGTTGAATTATATGAAGAGAATCTGGTTTCACACAGATGTGTGAGTTGGAAAATGGAGAAATGTTTTTAAACCTTTTCAGATAATCATAGATACTGTTCTTTGATACCACCCCGAAACTCACGTGGCAGTTTCTTTACGGCTAGTTGCAGTGTGGAATCTGAAATTGCATCCGTGACTATTTTGTACTCTGTTCCATTAAAATCCATTGGTCCATCTAGCACATTGAACACGTGTTTTATGTGCGTGCAGTTTTGTAAAATCACCTAGTGCTCATGTGGAAAATATTTGTTCACGGACTTATACAGACCTTTCAAATGTTGACACATTTCATTATATAACATTTTTTTAAAAATCACATTTTTAAGTGCCACTTCTATCTCAAAAATAAAGCCCACTTTTGGGGGAGTTGTCAAGCCTGTGATGACAAATACAAGTTTTCAGGAAATTCCCATTTTCACTTCACAGGTTGGATGTCATCGTGGGCAACACAGCGTCAGTGACTTCCCTTGAAGTGACAGACTCACTCTGTTCAGTGTGGAGAGAATGCCGGCCACGCACGCCAGTCGAAGGCTTTGAGAACCACGGAGTGAGCCGGGAGGTCAGTCAGGGTGTCACTTGAGCCCAGGGACCAGAAAGGGGACCCTGCAGGTGAGTCGCTACGGCCTCCAAGGGGCCGAACGAGACACAGACACACTCTATAGTCTAAATCTGTTCTCTTTGGAGCTTGGTAGATGGAGCCCTTCGCCATCTTTCTGCCTTCTGGAAAAATCTGCACATGTTTTTGTGGCTCCTGTTCAGACTGTTGTGGGGTGGTGGCATCCTTCCTGGCTGACGTGGGGTCAGGCCAGTCCCAGAGGCCCAGGAGGAAGAGCCCCGGGGGGACAGTGGGAAGGTCTCTGAGGGGCCAGAGCCAGAGCCCCGGGGGCCGCAGCGGGCACTGACATCCTTGCACAGCACCCAGAGGGCCGAAGGGTGGCAAATGCTGCATCGCTCATCCCGTAGCTCTTCTGGGGAGGAGCCAGCGCACCCTTGGGTCCACCTCCAAAAGTACGGAGGAAAACGAGCTGCTGCTGCGGTGAGCAGTTTTCCCAAGGTGTGCGGGGGGGCTGGATGAGGGAGTGATGGACGAACCCCCGGAATCTGACTCATGGCTCTGCCGCTGACACCAATCCGGGTTGGCCTCACACCGAGCATGAGCCGCAGGGGGCTGCAGCAACAGCGTGTACGTGTGAAGAATCCACGCACGGGGGGAGCGACATGACGAGCACTCTGTCCTCTCCCCCGGGACCTTACGTGTGTGTCTGCGTAAAGGTGCTGCTCATAGCACAGCGCGCTTGTGCCCACGGGCACGTAAACACACCACGTCTACATCTGTGCGCCCTGTGTGCTCGTCTGTCGACGTGTAAGCAGCAGTGACAATGGAAATCATTTCGCCGGGGCCTCAAGAAGGTGACATTAACAGTAACAGCACATGGAGAGATATCATTTGCTTCTCTTCTTCCTCTATTCCAAAAATAATTTTTTTAAAGATTTTATTTATTTATTCACAAGAGACAGAGAGAGAGAGAGAGAGGCAGAGACACAGGCAGAGGGAGAAGCAGGCCCCATGCAGGGAGCCTGACGCGGGACTCGATCCCGGGTCTCCAGGGTCACGCCCTGGGCCGAAGGCAGGTGCTAAACCTCTGAGCCACCTGGGATGCCCCCAAAATAATTTTTTGAGCAGGTAGGAAATGAACAATAAAATTTTTAAAATCATTAATTAGCCTGGACTAAAGTGAAAAATGAGTCTCCCATCCTCTGCCTCAGAAATGATTATTACCAGTTCTTACATTACTCACCAAAATATATATATTTAAAAAGTGTACGCACACACACATTCCTTTTTAAAGAATTTATTAAAGTAATAAATGTAAGGATTCAAACAGGAAGATCTCGGACTTCTTACCTAAGCTTCATTTTCAGCCCCTTGTGTGTTAGCAGACTCCAGCACACATATTTGTGTCTATGATTTACACATGTGTAAGTTTTGTGCCGGAGGACAAATTCTTTGTTTCAGAAGAAAACTTCTGGAACCCAGAGCACTGATTTCCTTCCCAGTTCATCTGGTTATTAATCTTCTTAAAAGCTCAAGACAAATAAAATTCCCATATCTGAGACCTTTGTGGTATCCCAGAGGCAGGTGAGAATCATTCCCGTGGAGTTGTCTTCACGTTCTGATTTGTCATCAATTCTTAAGAGCCATCCAGTAAAGGTTTATTTAGTACAGCTCTCTGTTGATTTTATAACCAACTGCTGACTGCTTGGGACATAAAACTCTTGATGATTTACAGGTAGTAAATGGGCAAGAAATCCATAAATCACATTCTATGAGAGGGTATAGGTGAACACACACACACACACACACACACACACACACAACCACTTCAAAGGAAGAGTGGTAGGCATGTCCAGAAAGTGCATATATTTCTAATTTGAGGAGAATTGGGAATTCATTGGTGAGAGGTCCATTATCAACAGCCCCCGTGAATTAAATTGTACCGGGTAATATTTTAATGTTCAGCAAGAGGCTTTGCCCTTTATTTATTTATTTAAGAGATTTATTTAATTTATGATATTGATTTATTTATTTGTGTGAGAGAGAGGGGGGGTGAGTAAGGGAAGGGGCAGAGAGAGAGGGAGAGAGAGCATCTCAAGCAGGGTCCCCACTGAGCAGGGAGCCCAGCATGGGGCAGGATCCCTGGACCCGGAGATCATGACCCCCCGGGCCAAATTCAAGAGTTGGAGGCTCAACCACCTGAGCCACCCAGATGCCTCTGCCTGCTATTTCTAAAAGAGGAGACTCTGGTTCCCACTTCTGAAATGTTTGGAGGAGTTTTCATCGAGACCTTACCCCGTAAAGGATGAAACCTTCCCGAGAAGTTTTTTTTTACCTACCAAGTAAAAAATGCTAAAGGTTGTCAGAGTCTTCAGATACTCTTGAAACTATTCTGCAACAGATATTTCTCAACGTGTAAACAGTCACTTAAAGATCTCTTTTTGTTTTCATGTATCTATTATTTTTAGCCCCGTGTTTAGAAAAATCTCTGGTAGTATGCTAAAGTCTGAAAAAAATAAGTTTCTAATTCCTAAAAAGTCCTAGAGGTCCAGGGAAACTGACAGAGAAGGAGATACAAACTGCAAAATCTTAAAAAACATTTTCATTTGGAAAGTGAAATTTAGTAAATATAAATCTGCTACCATGAATAATTTGCCTCCCAAAATACAGTATAACTAGAAATTTAGGATGCATTTAAGCAAAAAGCTGATATCACTTGGATCCCGATTCAAGCAAAATGAAAACGTAAAAATAAAATAGAGAAAATCGGAGTAAATTGAACACTGGCTAGATATTTGATGACATTAAGTGTAAATGTTTTAGACATACTAATGGTGTGATTTTTTTTTTGAGTCTTTACCTTTTAAAGATATACAATGACATATTTTAGGATGATGTGATATCCTTATAAAAATCCAGTTGGATGATACAAATATCAAAGCATCTATGGTACACCTGAAACTCATAATGTTGTATGTCAGTTATACCCCCATTTTTAAAAAAAGAAGAAAAAATCTTTTAAAAAATAAAAAGATGAAAAACCCTGAAAAAAGATCATAAAAATCCAGGTGGGGCTGGGACACCTGGATGGCTCAGCGGTTAAGCTCTGCTTTCGTCTCAGGGCATGATCCTGGAGTTCAGGGATCTAGTCCACGTCGGGCTCCCTGCATGGAGACTGCTTCTCCCTCTGCCTGGGTCTCTGCCCTTCTCTCTGTCTCTCATGAATAAATAAATAAAATCTTTAAAAAATAAAAATCCAGTTGGGGGATTGTGCATGGGGCTGTAATTGCAGCAGGATTGGCCGCAGGTTGAGGTTGGTGATGGCCACACAGGGTTCTATGTACTATTTTCTCTACTCTTGTATTTGTTTGAAATTTTTCATAATGTAGAAAACACCAGAACAGTTAAGTTGAACCAGAGTGGTCCTGAATTATCTGTTTGAAAAGTTCTTCATTTCTCTCTCTCACCCTGTCGTTCACCAGGAGCTGGGTGCCGGTTGTGTGCAGGGCCCTGCGTGAGGCCTTTGGTGAGGGCCAAGTGCTGCGAGCAGCAGACGGCGCCTGGCACGTTGACCGCTGCTCAGGACCCGGCAGGAAGCCCTCTGTTGGTAAGAGGCCTACCCCACGGTCACTCTGTGGAGCTTCTGTCTGGGGGCGTGGAGCCTCGGCCAGCCCTGCTCCCGGGATCCAGTGTAAACAAGGCTGGTGAGCGCCCAGAGGTCAGAAGCTGGGAACAGACACCCACAGCCAGCTCTTCACGAACAAGAGGCCTTATTTTTATGCAGTTGCCGCACCCTCTGCCAAGAAAGTGGGGAGGGCGTTAAAAAGGCTGATTTTGTAGTAGAGAGCCACTCAGTGCAATTGAAACCAAGACCCATGCCTGGCACAGCAGAGCAAGAGGGGGAAAGACTGCATCTCCGGGAAGGGCCCCCCGCCCCTGCCCCGTGTAAGATACGCCAAGAGCTCTGCAGGAGGGAGCAGACACAGAGCCACCTGCAGGGAGGGCCATCCTGCTGTTGGCCCAGGGCAGAAAGAGGAAGCCCTAAGAGCTCTGTGTAATGCCTTCCCCAGGGTTCGGGGTGGCGGGCCTCACCTCACAGGCCCAGATAATCCCTGTCCTGCCCTGTCTGGATCATCCGCTGTCGTCATTCTCTCCAGCCCAAAGGCCCAGCCCCGGTCAGCTCCTGGGACATGTTTCCAGACAACATTACATTCTTGAGAAGCCTGTCTCTTTTGATTAACAAGACCTCTTAGCTTTCTTTAAGATTCCATATGCACGGCCAGATCGTGCCCACACACAGTGCCCCACCGACGGCTGAGGGCGGACGAGAAGCATGTTTCCTGGTGTTGTGGTCACTTAGACCTGAGCTTTGCCGGCAAGGGCACTGTTCCACCCTGCGTGGCTCTAGGCCTTGCCCTGACCGGTGAGTGTCTAGACCCAGAGCCCAGGGCCCCCCTCGTTAAGGCCGCTCACTGGCTTTCCGGTTGCTCTGCAGACACACACTGAGATGTCTGACAAGGCTGACATGGCCCCGTGGGCTGCCAGGGCCACTTCCCACACCGGTAACTCCAGGGTGGACCTCCTAGGCAGGACCGGACAGACTCTAATCCACTGTCCCCAGATCACAGTCCTCCGTTCCTCCCCGATCAGATACTGGGAGAAAGAATGAGAGAGGGCAAGTATCTGGTTGACTGACATTGTTGGTTAGAGGCCAAGGAAGGGCCTGGCGTTGGAATCCTAAAGCCATGCGGTGGGCTTCCCGTCATGCTGGTGCCTGCAGCCCCCATATAAAGACAGAGCAGGGATCTAGAAGCCAGACAGCAGGTGGAGGTGCTTGTCAGGTGGCGGAAGGGCTGTGTGAAGCTGCAGCAGCTGGCAGTACAGTTTACACAGCCTGCGGGAGCCTCCCGGGGCTGCTGGCCACTCGGCCACTCGAGGGCGTCCCAGGCATGTCCCTCATTCTCTTTGATTAGGTACCGGCCACTGTTCCCTCAGCTCCCAGCACAGCCCTTGGGGCTCAAGAGGCACCAGTTGCACGCTGTCCGGCGTGAGCAGTGCTCCCTGGGCTCACGCAAGTCCAGGGCCCGGACTTCACTTCCTCCAGCAGGCCCCCATGGCCCTCCTATGTCGCCCAGATCCCTCTTCCAGCCACAGCACCTCTCACGGTGTCAGAGTAACCCACAGACCCGCCTACCACCCCTACCCCAGCCACACGCCCTGTGAGCGCACAGCACAAGCTCTGGTGAGCACAAGTTGGGTGAGTTTGTCACTGTTGGAGCCCCACTGGATGGCCCATATCCTGCCGCAGAGCAGAGACTCCATAACTAACGTTGACTGAATGAACAAATTCCCTACCCCCCGCCGTTGCAGGCCAGCCTCCCACCTTGAGCTCCTGAAGCTCGATGCATCAGTTATCTGTCTGTTAGCACTTCTCCCCTCTTAGAACAGGGGCAGTTGGCGCTGAGCAGTTCTGCTGCCTGGAGCTAAAACTCCCCAAGGCCACTTGGCTGCACATGGGACTCCCGGCGTCAGCAGGATGGATCGCGGTCCTACCTGCCCTGCTCCCACATACGGACGCCCTTCCCCAACGTCTTTTTCTTACATGAGCCTCCCTTGATGCTCATTATAACCCAAATCCAGGAATATAAAGCTGTGGGGTGAGTGAGGATGAGCAGAGAAGGGGCCAAGGAGGCAATCCTGCAGGGTGTCATTGCCGGGATGGCACAGCCAGTGATGCCCCGCTGTGTCCCTGTCACCCCATTTCCTCCCCAGAACCGATGGCTAGGAATCCACTATTTCATGAATATTCTTTCTGCATGCAGAATCCTGTTTTTTTTTTTTCCATCACCTCTTATCATCAAACATCAAAATGAATTCTCATATAAAAATGTTCTATTCCTAAGATATAATACAAACCATGCCAATAATGTACCAACCATATTTTAATCATATCCTTGGAAAACTAGATGTTTTTGATAAAAATCAGTAAAAATCACTCCATATATAAATATGGTACCAAAATCTTAAGGAATTGCTTGCTGAATCCTATCTTCCTTTGGGATGAGCCTCCCTTATCTCAAGTGGTAGGAAAATAAGGAAAATATTTTCTTTTAAAACCCGATAGTTGTAACTGTCTCTTCTTAAGTCTTTGATGGGTTGTGGTTGTTTATTACACAGTTCAGATTCTGGAAGATTAACAGCATCAACTTCTTTTATAAAGAAGGTGAGTTTGTCTTAACCTTAAAAATCGTTTCCATGATTAGTGGTTTTCCAGGTATTGCCCTGAATCTCTATTTTGTCTGATTTCGCAGAACTCATCCACAGGTACTTAGAGAAAGCTCCAGGTTCTTGGTCACTGGGCTGGGGTAGCTCGTGTGTAGCACAGATCCCAGCCTGGGGGCGCACAGCGAGCTCTCGCCTTGCCAAGAGTCACCATGACCCAGTGATAACTTAAGAATGTATTTATGTCATTGCCCATCATATTTATTTTGTACAGTTATTATTTTATTCTGTTGCCAGCTATCTAATCCTTTTTTAAAAAACAGGATATATTGTTTTATTTTATTCCACTAATAAAATGCTGTGCAGCCTTTAAGATACCCAGAGTCCTTAAGGGACACTGGATGGCAACCAAGTGTTTGGGAATCTGCACCACCCCTCCGCCCTGTAGGAAGGGGCTGAGAAGAGGTCCTAGGACACCTCCAGTTGAGCCTGGAGAGCTTCCCCGCTCTCTGCCCACCCATCCCCCCGCCCCCCAACCCCCGGCTGCCGTGAAAACTCCCAGAGTCACAGCAGCAGTGATTTTTCCCTCGGCTACTGGCATTAAATTGAGACACCAGTGCCTTCCTGTAGGCCAGGGGTAGGTGGTGGCCCGAGGGAGGTTCCTGCCCCTGAGCCCTGTGCAGGGCAGGTCCAGCTGGACCGGAAGGCAGCTTCCCCTCTCCGGCCGCATTTTCACCAATCTGAGCCCCCCCAGGGGTCGGGGGTCAGGCTCCTGGGCCGCGGGCTGAGCTGGGGGTCACGGAGGGAGCACCTGGGTCAGCATGGTGGGCTGGCGAGGAGGGGAGTACAGCTCCTCATACGGGGGAGGAGAGAAGACCTCGACCCCCGGCGGGGTGGCTTCCAGCAGGTGGGCCGCGGGGCCGGATCTGGAACGGAGCAGAGCACACGCACCGTTAGGGCCCGCCGAGTCCGAAGCAGGGCCGCCGGCCTGGCCACGGGCCCCACCTACCTGTCGCGGCCCCCCGCGGACGACGGGCCGCCTTGGTCGCCCACGAACACCGCGTTGTCCGCCGGGTAGATGGTGTAGTAGTGGGGAGGGCCGGGCGCGGGGCCGCAGGGGCTCCCTGGCTGCAGGAAGGTGGCGTTCACCCCAAGGGGCTCTTGGGAACCGTACGGAGGAGGGATGTACTGCACCACCGTGGCCCCGTGGAACGTGATGGGTTGGTTGATCCCCGTGAAAACAAACGACTGTCCTCCTGCCGTCTGCTCCGCGTCTGGGGCCCTTTCCTCACCTTCTCTGCACACCTGGCAGGACAGCATTTTGAACTTGCACACAGCGATCAGGATAAACGTGACCCCAACTGACAGCAGGATGGGCCCGAGGAGCTGGGTCCATTCAAAGTGGGAGACCCCCTGGTATTTGATCCAGCCCATGACGGTGAACGTGATCCCCACCAGCCCCAGGAAGATGCCTGAGAAGAGCAGGGTGGCCCCCGCCTTGTCGTCATCCGACACCTGGAGGTCGGCCGTGCTGGGCGTGTAGGGGGTCACGGAGAACACGTTGAGGGGCAAGTCTTCCACGTGGCCGCCGGCCCGCTCCATCGCCCGCCACGACCACCGCGCTCCCTGGAGGGCCGGGGACTGGGAGCGCCCCTAAGAGCCGGGAGGGCTGCCCGGTTACTCATGGAAGGACTTTGGGCCCCCGGAGTTAACAGAGTGTGGCGGCAGAGGCTGAACCTTGAGTAGAAGAATAAAGGGCTGGGAAGCGGAGCCTGACGCTTCTCCTGCGGTGGCGTGGTGGCACGGTGGCACGATGGGAGGTCTCCGCACTGGAATTCGCTGACAGGCTCTCCCATCCCCTTTGCTCGCTCACCCGGAGTCCGCGAGCCCGTCCTCGTGTGCTCCCAGGTGCCTCCCTGCAGTCGCAGGGCGCTGCGCTGGGCCCCGCTGGCATCCCCCCAAAACCAAGGTTGTGGAAATGGCAGGAGTGACCTCGGGGCCTCTGGCGGGGGGCCCTGGCAGAACCTGCCCCGTGTCAGACACCCCACCACGTCCCTGCCGGCTCAGCTCCACAGGAGTAAACAGACGCCTTTCTTGGCCGAGCGTGCATCCTTCCCGCAGGAGGGAGCCCGAGCCGTGAGGACCCACAACCTCCCATAACTCACTGAGCTCAAAGAGCTGTGGACTTCTCTCCCACCCAGGTGCCTTTTGCTTTGAGCATGTGGGGGCTGGTTAGAAACCTACCCACGCATCACACCACTGGCAAAGGTGCACGAGCAGCAGGTACGGCCAGGCGTCCAGGGGTCACGGCCTCAGAACCTCCCTCCCTGGCGGCAGCACAGCCCCTGTGCCCCAGGTGAAGACAACAGCTACGTCTTTAAACTGCTGTGTTTTGCAACCAAACCCAAGCCAATTTAGAGAAGAAAGCTTGGTCCTCAATGATGTCCTCTGTCATCCATGACTACAGCAATGCAAAGCGGCCCCATGAACTTCTTCCTCTGCAGAATAGTGACTACAGCTCTCTGCCTTTCCTGGACAGGTCTTATTCAGATGGATGTCTCTCTTCCATGCTTAAATAGATTTTTAAAAGATTTTATTTATTATTCATGAGAGACAGAGAGAGAGAGAGAGAGAGAGAGAGAGAGAGAAAGAGCACGGCAGAGACCCAAGCAGAGGGAGGAGCAGGCTCCATGCAGGGAGCCCGACGTGGAACTTGATCCCGGGTCTCCAGGATCACACCCTGGACCGAAGGTGGTGAGGTGGTGCTAAACTGTTGCGCCACCGGGGCTGCCTGGTGCTTAAATATTATATTAGCTCCCTTTCCCAATATTGAGCAGAAGGTCCAGGAAAACAGTTGCCCTCTTGCTCTAGGTAGGGCTTCCCAAACTTACTTGATGATAAAAATCACCAGGGCCACTTTTTCTAAAAGGCAAAATCTGAGTTCCTTACTCAGACCAACAGAACCCAAATCTCCAAAGGAAGTGTAAGCGCCCCAAGTGGCTTTCCTCATCGGGAATCTTTGTAAACCCTACTCCAACTTAACCCCAAATGCTCCTCGGTGACAAGGGGACTTTTTTCCCACCAAAAATGCCTCCCTCCTGCTACGGGATAAGGCCTGTAATCTCCAACTTCATTTCCAGATGGGAAAGCAAGCAGGTGACCCCCTCAGGTGCCTTCCCAGGTGTGTCCCTGAGCAGCCAGGATGGAGTGGTGGTGCAGTCGGAGCGGTCTGCCCCTTTTCCCACTGAGCTAGATCAAAGATCCAGGGAAGCCAGCTTTTCTCTTTAATCATAAAAATTCTGGTCAGCTAGCCTGAAATTCTTTTCATGCTCTTAATCCCTGAGTTAACAGCTGAAACAGTGCCTGGCATTTAGAAAAAGCTAGGCTTTCAAAAGTCTTCTTCTAAGTCACTCAGTTTGTGTTTCTCAATTATCTAGCTATATCCACCTGCAGTTAAGGGAACACTCAAAGAGCAGGGCAGAGAGGTCACTTTTGTGAAAATAGCCCATGAATGCAAAACCGAAATGACTTTCAGAGCAGAGAGGTCAGGTAATTTAGTTAAATTTCCAAGGTCACCTTGATTTAGCTTCTCACTCCAAAAGTTCAAACTCTGTCTATGCGGTAAATAGCAATTTTTTAAAAACCTAACAAACCAAATTCAACAGCATATTAAAAGAATCCTGTGCTATGACCAAGTGAGATTTATTCTTGGAATGCAAAGATGGTTCAACATTCAAGCGTCAATCAATGTAATACATCATATCAACAGAATGAAGCAGGGGGGAAAAAAGCCTTAGGTACTTATCTCAACTGACATCAGGAAAAAAAGTGCTAAGGATTATTATGTTTAGATTTATGTATTTATTTGAGAGAAAGTGCACACAAATTGGGGGAGGGGCAGAAGGAGAGAGTTCCAAGCAGAGCCCCTGCGGAGCACGGAGCCTGTCTCAAGGCTTCATCCCACCACCTGTGAGATCACAACCTGAGCTGAAATCACAAATCAGATGCTCAACCAACTGAGCCACCCAGGTGCCTCAAAAGTGTGAAGGATTATTAAACACTTATTATGGACCAGTTATGATTGTAGGTATTTAGTATTATTCCATCTTTTTAACAATCAGGTTATAGTCAGTCAAGCTCCAGGGCCCAGAGTCCCCTGTAGGTGTGATTACAGCAGCTTCATTGCAGCGGGGGAAAGTGAAAAGTGAAAGCACTTAATAAACAGAGACAAGATGAAAGTGTTTAATGTGCAATAAGGGATAAAGGATTACCAGGATATCTTGACCCACAAGAATCTGTGCTCGTGGCAAGCTGATCATAGTGTCTCTAGGAACAAAATGCATGAGCCTCCCACAAAAATGTTACTGGTTTTTTTTTTTTTTGTGAGTTGTGGACAATTTTTTTTTAATAAGATTTTATTTATTTATTCACAGAGATGCAGAGAGAGAGAGAGAGAGAGAGAGAGGCAGAGACACAGGCAGAGGGAGAAGCAGGCACCATGCAGAGAGCCCGACATGGGACTCGATCCAGGGTCTCCAGGATCACGCCCTGGGCTGCAGGCGGCGCTAAACTGCTGCGCCACCGGGGCTGCCCGTTACTGGGTTTGTATAACAGGAATAACTTCAGATCCGAAGTCTAAAAACCTGACTTGTGTCATCACCACGGAGAGTCGGGGCTTCTTACCAGGCCTGCAGACCTAAGCTGCCCAGAGACCCAGAGCTCTGTGACTGGAGAGGAGACTGGGTTCCCTCCCCTTGAGAAAGAGCTCAGCAGCACTGCCCCACGGTATTCTTTGAGTCTTCCTCTGACTATTCCTTTGAGCGCCGACAGCCATCCACCCATGCTTCTTGGGAATTGACGTACATCGACTCTGAACTGATGCTCCTTTCTGAGGACCCAAAATGCCACTGTGGTCCAAAAGTCAAAGTGGGGAGTTTATGATGGTCAGGTGACCCATGGAGTTTTGTCTTCTTTAAATGACAAAGGGTCCAGTAGGTCTATGAGTCCACCATGTGTCTATTTGTCCAGTCCTTGAATATAAAATATTTGGCAACTGGCAAATCCCCGATTGGCTCTCTACCCTGTGGAGTGAGGGCTGCTCTAGGAGGAAGGACCTAGTAGAAACCCCTCCTTACTAAGATGGAAATACAAAAGGAATGCCACTTTCCTAGAGGAATTGCAGAAATGAACGTCCCCCTCAAAGACACAGGGGTGAAAGACACAGAGGCGGTGACATCCCTGTTGAACTCAACTACGTGGCCTGTCAAGAAGGCAGGCAAGTCTTGAAGAATGATCGTGTATCAGTTTAATCCAGGCGTGACTCCCGGGGTTGTAGCTGATGTTCCAGAGGTAGGTCTCAGCTGGAGCAAATCATCATAGCCCCCGGCACTGGGAATGCAGTGATCATTCTGGCAAATGATGGGGGTTTTTTTCTACACCAAATTATTAAGAACCAATTCTTTCTCTACTCTCTTCCAAATTTTTATCAGCGTAAATGAACTGTCTCAAATGGTGTATAGTCTCTTACTATACTTACTCAGTAAGAGACTTACTCAGTGATCAAGTAAGTCTCTTCCTTCAATTTTTAAACTCCGTGCCACCGGGTACAATAAAAGCCTCCCAATTTCCCCTTGCAGTTGCTGTTCAAGAATGCTTAGCACTGAAACTTGAGAAATATTTGTTGACCAAGCCAACTTTGTGAGCCCTTTGTCTTTGAGGTGAGCGATCCAGGCACTCGTATGGTCAAAAATTTGACCCTTTGTACTGTAGGATATTTTTATTAATGAATAAAAATAATAACGACTCATGGAGCAGTGGCTCTCCAAGCACAGGCTCTGGATCAGTAGCATCAAGAGCATCAGGCAACTTGTTAGAAACGCCAATTCTCGGGATCCCTGGGTGGCGCAGAGGTTTAGCGCCTGCCTTTGGCCCAGGGCGCGATCCTGGAGACCCGGGATCGGGTCCCACATCAGGCTCCCGGTGCATGGAGCCTGCTTCTCCCTCTGCCTGTGTCTCTGCCTCTCTCTCTCTGTGTATATCTCTGATGAATAAATAAATAAAATCTTAAAAAAAAAAAGAAAGAAAGAAACACCAATTCTCAGCCCCTCCCCAAACCTAGAGAATCAGAAACTCTGCGAGTGAGATCCAGCCCTTCGGATGAACCCAATGCCTGCTGAAGTTTAGGAGCCACCACAGTAAAGAAATACGTTGAACTAAAAATGACGGTGCCATGACCGTCTTAGAGGTGATGATTTCCAGTACGTTTAACCCAAAAACATATTTCAGGTTATGCTTCATGAAACAACCCTCAGGCCGTAGTTTTTCTTAGTATCATCCTCTGGGCACCTAACAGGAAGTACCTTTCAGCATTTATATAAAAAAATCCTGTTAGGGCCAGACGGTGGAGGGGAGTACAGTGAGCCTGCGCTGCACAGACGTCCGGGCCTGGAGGACGGAGCGACCTTGGCCCGTGAGCTCTGTGCCTACTGCTCCGCCGAGAGGCCTGTGACGCAACTTAGGTTTCTATTCATTATAAAATCAAAGGTAGCAGGACCTTGGAACCGCACTTCCCTACTGCATTGGTGCCTTCCTAACAAGTCAAGGTCAGAAGTCGGTGTTCCCCTGCTCAGGGACGTGGGTGTAGAGTGGGAACAGCCCCATCCCCAAAGGCCCCACAGCGCATTGGGCTCAGCCTGGGAGGGCAGCGGCAGGAGGGGCAGGGCCCGGCGGTGGTGGCAAGGGGACAGTGCCCGAGGGAAGCTTAGAGGTTGGTGGCCACGGCCAGAGGGGAGGCTGGCAGCCCGCGATGTGGGGGGCGGGGGGCCGGCGTGGGGACCGGAGCAGCCCACTGCCACCGGGGCCTTGCTGGCCACACCTCTATCCAAGGGCCATCAAAGGGACGGGCGGGTCGGGCTGTTGGTGTGGACATGTATTAATAATGATGATTCCGCTCCGAAGCCAAAGAGCTGGCTGGTAGGCTTCCACGGTTATTAATCGTTCATTTGAAATCTGTTGGGAGTAGGTACGTTCAATGTGCCTCTTCCTACAAAATTTACTTCTGTTTAAGAAAATGCAGGGGACGCCTGGGGGGCTCAGTGGTTGAGTACCTGCCTTCGGTCCAGGGCATGACCCCAAGGTCCTCAGATCGAGTCCCGCGTTGGGCTCCTTGCATGGAGCCTGCTTCTCCCTCTGCCTGGGTCTCTGCCTCTCTCTGTATCTCTCCTGAATAAATAAATAAAATAAATAAAATCTTTAAAAAAAAAAAAAAAGGAAAGAAAATGCAGAGGCAGGACCCTGGGGGTGGGGGTGGCGATCTGAGTGAGCTCAGTGGCTGCCTAAGCTGCGGCTTGGGACGTTGGGGCAGGCGGCACTGGCCACCTGGGCATGTCCTTGCAGCCAATGCCGCAACGGGAGCTGTCCCCGGAGCCGCTGGCTCTGCCGCCGCTTACGGCACACGCAGGGCCAGAGGAGGCCGACACACGGTGACCTCCCTTAAGATGCAGTTCGAACGACAAATGAAAACTGGTCAACCGAAAGGCCCAACTAAGGCTACTGAACAGGCTGTTCAGCAGGTTGGTCACTGGGGGAATCGAGCCAGACCCGGGCCTTGCATGAGCCTTGGGTGAGAGCACCCTCTTCCGTTTGGCTGACCCCTTCCACCCGCACCTCATCCAGCCACTTAGAGAACAGAGTGCCCACCTTCCCAAACAGCCGGGACACGGATCTTGCAGGAAATTTCAGGCAGTGTTTTATTTGCTGGTTCAATTGTGGTTTATTTTTAATCTTTTTTTAAGGATTTTGTTTTTTATTCATTCATGAGAGACACACACAGAGAGAGAGGCAGAGACCCAGGCAGAGGGAGAAGCAGGCTCCATGCGGGGAGCCCGACGCAGGACTCGATCCCAGGACCCTGGGGTCATGCCCTGGGCTGAAGGCAGACGCTCAACCAGGCGTCCCTGATTATGGTTTATAATTATGATGGACTTTGCTTTTTCCTAACACTTTGCATATATACTTCCAGATTTCCTCCCCTTACAACAAGCTCACACATTGTGTGGGAATGGAATCACATTAACCTTTGTTAGTCTTTAAACTTGCTTTTTTTGCCTCTTGTCCCATGAGGCATCCTTCCCATATCCATACCATTTATTTTTAATATTCCGACAAAAATGACTGCTTGGGGCAATTACAGCTGGGAGTTTCTCAAACACGATATATCAAGAAAGCAAGTAGAGATCAAGGATCAAGCTCATTTTTTGCCACAATAATAAAATCCATAATCTGAATAAGAATCCAGGTGAACAAGTTTTTGGACTTTGCTGAGAGGCCCTGTTGTGGCAGGAGTGTCAGAAAACAGACACCTCTAAGTTGACTGGTGAAGGGGCGCCTGAGGGGCTCAGTCAGTTAAGGGTCTGGCTCTTGATTTCAGCTCAGGTCGTGACCTCGGGGTGGTGAGATCAAGCCCTGTGTTGGGCTCTGTGCTCACTGACTCTACTTGAGACTCTCCCTCTCCCTTTGCCCCCTCCCCACTTGCACCCTCTCTCTGTCTCTCTGTCTCTCTCAAATAAGATCTCTCAATTGATTGGTCCAACTTCTTATTTTGGAGGAGGA
Organism: Vulpes vulpes; assembly: GCF_048418805.1. Lineage (NCBI taxonomy): Eukaryota > Metazoa > Chordata > Mammalia > Carnivora > Canidae > Vulpes > Vulpes vulpes. Next base: position 1,664,546 of record NW_027325771.1, read on the forward strand.
CAATTTGGCAATATCTATTAAATTTAAAATGCACATACAATGCAATCAGAAGAGACACAAATATCTCCTAGGGATGTAGCCTCTACATAGACTTTACACCAGAGTGTCCACAGCCTAGACAATGAATCATTGTTCCTAGTAACACATACACACAAACCCTTAAGTGTCCCTGAGCCTTGGACTGGATAAGTAGGTCATGGTGACGACAATAGGGTGTCTGTCACCATTGAAGAACGAGCAGGTCTATAGGGACAGGTACGGGGTGATCTCTAAGGCATGCTGTTGGCTGAACACAGCATATTTCCATCTATCATTTGCAAAGGGAGAGGGGTTTGTACGCTTGTCACCAGAGCTGTGTGATGCACAACAAACAGGGGGGAAAAAAGCGGCAGAGGGTTCAAGTTATCCTTTGCCAGATAACAAAACACCCCCAAATTTTGTGGCTTAAAACATAATCCTGTTGCTTGATTGAGTTCTGCGGGGCAATCTGCCAGGGATGCAGCCTGTAAGCCCTGGATTTACGGGCCGAGTCGGCCAACGAGCCGCTTCACTCCCACGGCCCAGGGAGGTGTGCTGGCTGTTGCTAGGAGCTCAGTGAGGGGTGTTCACCCGAGCTCCGACCTGTGCTCTTCCCTCATGGCCCCACCCCGCGTGGCCCTGGCTTTCAGGAGGGGTGTCCTGAGAGTAAGCACTCCCTGGGTGTCAGGTGGAAGCTGCAAGGAGCTCACGACCTAGCTCCGAAAGTCCCAGATTATCACTTTTCTGTCATTGTATTGCTCGAGCGGGCTCCTAAGCCAACCCAGACACAGAGGAATGGAATTAGGTTCTCCCTCCGTACAGGACAGAGCTCAAGGCCCCGGCGTCCAGGAGCGCGTGGGACAGAGGGTCCTGCCGTCCTGCACGAGTACAACCTTCCAGACACTGACTTTTTCACCGTGTCATCTGTGATCCTGCTCGAACTTGGGTCCACATGGGCCTCCAGGCGCGTTTCAAGATTTTAGATGAACCACATGTGTCTCCTCGTTCACTTATATTGGGTGGTAACCTCATCCTTCTTTCCAGGCAAGCTCTCCGGGGGACTCGCGGGGGGTGGGAGGGACACTGTCACCATCATGAATAATATCAAGCCCCCGTGGCCCAGTGGTTTAGCGCCGCCTGCAGCCCAGGGCCTGATCCTGGAGACCCGGGGTTGAGTCCCACGTCGGGCTCCCTGCATGGAGCCTGCTTCTCCCTCTGCCTGTGTCTCTGCCTCTCTCTCTAGCTCTGTGTCTCTCATGAATAAATAAAATAAAATCTAAAAAAATAATAATAATATCAAGTCCTGAACTTCCCTGGAGTTTCTTGCATATTTTCACTGTTCGTCAGATGCGCTCATCACGCTTCCTGTTTTTAACCACCAACCCACAGTCTCAGTTAAAAATTATCACTTTGAAATGATTATAGCTCAAAGAAATCAGTGAAAAGTGACACAGAAAACCACAAAAACAGCTTTCGGAGGTTATCAAAGAACTCTGGTGGGAAGTGAAACCAAGCATGGTCATGCATTTGTTAGCAAAACATTAGATTGAACACACTGTGGGTGGGAAGGAAATTGCTTTGTGGGAGCCTGTGTGTGTGCACACGCGCGTGCATGATATCAAGTGCCCGGAAGCTCACCCCTGAGAGATGGATCTGCACCTAGGTCAGTGTCCGGTGTCTACGAGGCCGTGGACGGTGAATAGTGGGGGGATCTCAATCTTGAGAATTGTCCACAGCTAACCTGTTTTATTTACTTGAACTTCTCTCTGGCAGCAGGTGGCCGCATTGCTCTTTTACAGCACGAAGCCTCGGTGCTCGGTGGCTGCTGGGTTGCGGTCACGCAGAAGAGCGCATCAGTGGGTCAGGAGAACGCCAAGACGGGGCGCGGGGGCCTGGCGGGGACCCTGCGCCCCTCCATCCCCTGCCTGACCATCACGCCCCGCAGCAGGGAAGTGTGTTATCCGGCCAAGCAGCAGTGCGGGGCATGTTTTCCTCTACTGTCATGTAACCGCTCTTCCGCGGAGGGCACGCGGTGGCCGGGGGACCTCCCAGGGGCTGAGCTGCACGGGCGTGGAGGGACGGGAACATGGGTGGCCTGACACCGACACGGACACCGACACCGAGAGGCAGCGAGGCGGCCCCGGGGGCAGCTCGCGGCGAGGACCTGGGGGGCAGGTGTGCATCGGCCAGGCACCTCCCAGACTCACCCAGCATCCGTGTACGCGTGAACCGCAGTGCAAGGGCGTGCGCCTTGAAGGACCCAGGGAGTAACTGATACCCGGATACTCTCCGTTTTAGGGCAGCTGTGCCGCGCGGATCCTCAGGGTCAGGTCCTCGGGGTCAGGTTCTTGGGGTCGGATCCACACGGATCCTCGGGGTCAGGGCACAGGGCCAGGACTCCCGGCAGGAGGAGCGCCCCAGAACAAGGGACTCAGGTAAGCACGCCCCCAGGGATGCCAGCCAAGCTTCGTTGGCATCGCTAAGCATGTTTACATGACAAGGGCATCGCTAAGCACGTTTACGTGACGCAGCCCCGCAGCTGCGGGGTGTTCACGGTGCCACCGCCAAGCAGCCTCAGCCGAGACCTTGTCAGAAGTGCAGATCTGCCCCCCTACCCCGACCCACCGCGGTTGTGGTCCTGAGATCTGTGTTCTAACCCGGTGATTCTGATGCTACTCAATGGAGGATTATTTCCCTAAGTCAAGTCCCCCATTTCCTTTTTCTTTCTTTGCATTTCTCTGTGTGCGTGTGCGTGTTGGGGGGTAAGTCAGGCCATCTCTGGGTTGCCTTTCACTTCCAATAACCTATGATTCTGAGACTGTTCTTAAAATGACAACCGTGCATCAACCAGAAGGCCCGCGTGTGCATCATCGTGCACGTGTGCTCGTGAACCAGCCCACCCACGCACAGCGGTTGAGAGCATGGGCTCCGGAGGCTCCTCTGCACCCAAAGCCTGGCGCCGCTAATGACTCGCTGTGTTGCTGGGTCAGCTGCTTAGACTGAAGCTGAGTGTCCTTGTTTATAAAAGGTAGTAGCCTGGCCGGTCCGAGGGTCAGGTGAGATGACCGCACAGGAGCACGTGGCCTAGGAGGCTCGGTGACCGTCAGCGGTGATGATCTTATTTTGCTACATCTTTTTTTTAAAGATTTTATTTATTTATTCATGAAAGACACAGAGAGAGGCAGAGACACAGGCAGAGGGAGAAGCAGGCTCCATGCAGGGAGCCCGACATGGGACTTGATCCCAGGACCCCAGGGTCACGACCTGGGATGAAGGCAGACACCGCACCGCTGAGCCGCCCGGGTGCCCCATCGCTACATTTCTTGAAGCTCCTCCATGGGTACTCAGAGAGCTGGTCCCTAGTAGGGTTGGGTGCCCAGGCTCTCCATGTCAGGAGACCCCGAAACCGTAGCCTGGGGACTAAGGCTCAGCTGCTCCCAGGCCTGAGGGCCTACCTTCCTGATTGTTAGGCTCAGTGCGCATCTTGCAGCGGGAAAGGTGTCACAGAGGTAGAGCACACACGTCATCCTGCCAGGGCGTCAGCCTCTCCAGAAGCTTGAAAATACGAAAGAGAAAATAAGGCACCAGCAGAGACTCAGCCGAGATGGGGAGACGGTGGCTGGAGACCGCGGGCCTCTGTCGTCATGCTTGTCTGTTTACATCTTTGTCCGTTTTCGTTGTATACATTTTCTTGTGGCTTTTGTTCGTTTTTTGCATCATCAAAGGAGCAGAAATGGTTGAGGCCTGGGATAGAGTCGAAGGCGCCTCTGTGCAAAGCTTAGGTGAGGGGGTCCCGCGGGGGCACATGAGGCACCTGTGCTGCCCTTGTCCCCGGACTTCACAGAGAGGCCTGCCCCAAGCCGCACCCGGGAGGGGACAGGCCCTCCAGCCGGGTCTGCCTCCTGGGGGGGCGAGGCGCTGACCTGGGGGCAGGCACAGGCCACCCAGGGCCACTGCGGTGGAGGAGCAATGCGGGTCCCGCGGCTGCCCCCTGCCCCTGCCCTGCCGTCGACACAGCGGCCCAGCTGGTGGCCCGGGAAGGGGGCTGAGCTCGGGTCGGTGGCCCGACCGAGGCCGGTCTCTGGCCGGGGTCGCAGGGACTGCCATGGGGCCTGCAGTCTGGAGGAGGGGAGCCCCCAGGCTGCATACCTGCCGGGCGACGGGGCCCAGGGCCCAGGGTGCTCCGACACTGCATTGACTCCCCGCAGTCCCCTCCTGCCGACCCAGGCCCCACAGTTTGGGGGGCATTAAAGGTACTTGCTCCTCCTCCCTGTTGCTCCAGAAAGCCCATCAATAACTGGCCTCCACTTGGCTGGAACGTGGGCCAACGGGACGTCCTGCAATACTGTGCTCTGGTGGCACTGCAGAGGGACCATGCAGACTGACACCCGACATCCTGAGGGTACTGGGAAGTGGGGCTCAGAGTCGAAAAGTGCTGGGAGTAAAATAAAGCCTGTTGTGCAATACAACCCATGCAAATTGAAAATCCATACACGAGGGGCCCCCGGGGGGCTCAGCGGTCAAGCGTGTGTCTTCAGCCCAGGGCGTGACCCCGGGGTCCCCGAATCGAGTCACACGTCGAGCTCCCCGCATGGAGCCTGCTTCTCCCTCTGCCTGGGTCTCTGCCTCTCTGTGTGACTCTCATGAATAAATAAATAAAATCTTAAAAATAAATAAATAAATAAACAAATAAGCAAACACTACATCTTAATTAACAGTAAATGTATTTCACATTGATGTGGTTGCCTATTGGAGGAAAAGAGATTAGTGCTGAGAATGGGGAAAGCAAGGGGGGGCACAGGGCAGGGGGAGGGTGGGGAGGGAGAAGAGGGGAAACCTCGTAAGGGTGAGGAGAGCAAGTGGTCAAGGAGTGTGAGGCGCTGTCCCACAGAATGAAGTTCCAAAACAAAAGGTGAAGAGGGAGCCAGCTCACATCTAGTCCTTTCACTTCAGGGGTGGGGAAGCCAAGGCTCAGAGCCCGAGGTCTCACCGGTCAGTGGTGGGAACCAGGTATGTCGCGTGTCCCCCCCACCCCACACCATATCTGCCGCAGCCTGACTCCTGCCCTTCTCACCAGTGACCCCGCCGGTTGTAGTTCTAACTGGAGACGTTGATCACCCTGGCCCAGCTCACAGCCTCATAGAGACGCAGCTGCCCTGCTGGCCCCCAGCGCCCCCCAGGCAGGCATCTGACCGGGGCAGCCTCCCCACGGAGGGGCCGCCGGGAGGCCAGAGTTCCAGCGCCAAGCCCGGAAACGTCCTGAGCCAACCAGGGCAAGTGGGTCGCTGCGGCAGGAAGGGGCCCCCGGCCCGTGTGCTCAGGCTCACAGAATAGGCCATCATGTTCTCGGAGACGGGGAGGCTAAGATTGGGGTGCCCTGTATGGAAGGAGGGCAAGGAGACCTTGAGAGCTGCCCAGTTGATCCCGTGCGGACAAAATTTACAAGTCGACACCATGAGCAAGGAGAGGACACGGTTATACTTCAGGAAGGCTGACTTTCAGTAGCTTCTGCCTTAAAAACCACCGTGGCCAATTGCAGATCCTCGTGGAGACTCTTTCCAGATGCTTCTGTTTGCTGTTGCTGCCGCTTCTGCTCCCCGTGCCAAGGAACGGGCTGCGGCACACGCTTCTCTGCATTACAGCTAGTTCTTCCCAAGTCGTGCACTTTATCTTCCAAATCAAAAAGAAATGAGCAGACCCCGGCGCAGTTAGACATTCCCAAGTGGGGGAACCCCAGAGCGACCCTGGTGACTCCTACCTCTCACCTCCTGGAGCCCGCGAAGCTCTCGGTCAGCCAAGGCCGGGGTAGATGGTCTCTCCCAGGGGAGCTGGGACAGCCTGTTCCTACGTTTCGCTCGGACGCCACGCAGCTACCGCAACTGTTGCTGCTAAAGGCTCGCGGCCGACCCCAGCCCGGCCCCGCACGCCCCCAGTGGGAGCCTCCACCCCCGGAAGGAGACCCTCCAGCCAAGGCCATGAGGGCGCAGGGCTACAGCAGGTCAGCCTCCTGGCTCCGCAGAGACCCCTCCAGGGACACAATTCCTGTTCCAGCTGTGGTGGCATCGCCGCTGTCTCCAGCTGAGGCCACATCCTTGCTCGGCAGAGCGCGCGGGGGGCCAACAGGCACTGCTGTTAGTCGGTCCTAAAGCAGCGGCCGGGCTGCCCTGCATCCAGGGACGCTCTCCTGCTCCCCCTCCGCTCCGGGGCTAGGATCCTGCCCACCCCCAATGGTCCGTCTGCTCTCCCTCGCCTCTCCCCTCTGGTCTCCAGACGCTGGCGCCCTCTCCTCCTGCCCCACAGCCGTCATGCGACTGCATCCAACCTCTTGAAAGTTCGCTAGTGCCCACACCCCTGTTGTCCTGTGCAACCCCTCACCCCACTCGGGGAGACCCCCCTGGCCCTGAACCCCAGCTGACAGAGCGGCCTGATCCAGCGCCCTGTCCATAGTCCGCGACTTCAGGAGGGGCCTGCAAAACACACACCAGCGGGGCACCTGTCCACCTGGGAAGGCACGCCCCCCCCACGTTCTGCTCTCTGGGTCCCTGGTCCTCCCCTACTTGTGAAACACCTGCTGCCCCAAGGAAGTGCCTCCTCATTTCTGACCCCCGCCCCCCCATCCCCAGAGCCCCGGGCAGTGTCTCAGGGTCTCCGTAAGCCCAAGGTCTCGTGCACAGCTGCAACCTTGTGCAAGGTGTGTGTCGCCTCCTAGAAGGTGTCCTGCGACCCTGGTTCTCCCCGTTGAGCAAACAGGGGCACCTGGGCCTCGTTCCTGCTCATGCGTTGGCTCGAGGCTTTGGGGTTCAGGCAGGATGGGCCAAGGAGCACAGTGCCGGGGGGGCGAGGGGCTAGTTTGCCGTTCACCTCCCTCCTACCGGGGCCCAGTGCTCCCGGCACAGGTTTTGAGGCCCTCCCTGCACCTGCGAGCAGCCAAGGAAGCCAGGAGGCCAGCAAAGCGGCACCCGGGGCTTCTTCACGTGCGTTGTTGCTAGGATTCTGTTTAAAAACAAGCACACAGCAGAATTCAGGGGAAATCGCGACTCTAGCCCTATAGTCATGAGTGTCTCGGTCTAAGAAAAATCTGTAGATGTGAGAGTAAGCCTCCACATTAGCCCTTCTTTCCCCAATTACGGTTGTTGTTGTTGTTATTATTATTATTATTATTATGAGGTGTTGGTGGGAAATGTCGCAAAGTCAGGCAAGTTGAAAGAACATTGAAAATCTATATACCCTCCAACTTCAATAATTTTTAAGCCCTGCCAGCTGTCCCATCTCTGTATTTGTGTGCATGTGTCCCTCAACGAGCCTGTGTATCGCTCGGTGCTCACCGTGGTCGGGGTCGCCACCATCTGTCACCACACAGCCCCATTACGATGTTACCGGCTCGGTTCCCTATGCGTACCTGTCATCTCCGCGACCTATTTATAACTGGAATTGTACCTCTTGGTCCCCCCTTCACCTACCCCAGCTGCTAGGGACCACCGGGTTGTTCTCTGCGTCCTCTGCCCCCTTTTCTTTGCTTTTGTTTTATTTTATTCTGTTGGGTCTGCATGTAAGTGAAATCCTGCAGTATTTGCATTTGTCTGACTGTTTCACTTAGCAGGACACCCTCTAGGTCCATCCGTGCTCAAATGGCAAGAGTTGTTCCTTTACGCGACTGAGCTGAATTCCGTCATGTATTTGCTACATCCTCTTCATGCGTTCATGTGTCGATGGACATTGGGCTACCTCTCTATCTTGGCCGTTGTAAATAGTGCTGTGATAGGCATCGGGGTGTGTAGGTCTTTTCAAAGTAGTGTTTTCGTTTTTCTTTGGGCAAATACCCAGTAGTAGAATTTACTGGATCCTACGGTAGTTCTATTTTTAATTTTTTGAGGAACCTCCATAGAGTTTTCCAGAGTGGTGGCATCAGTTGCCACCAGCAGTGCATGAGAGTCCCTTTCTCGCCAACCAACGCTTGACATTCATCTTTCTGTTTTTTTTTTTGTTTGTTTGTTTTGTTTTTTTTTTTGACATTCATCTTTCTGATACTATTCTGACTGGTTGAGGTGATATGTCATGTGGTTTTGCTTTGCATTCCCGTCATGATGAGCGACATTGAGTACCTCTTCATGTTGTCTGTTGGCCGTCTGCAGGCCATCTTTGGAAAGATGTTGAAATCCTCTGCCTATTTCTTAATTGGATTGTTTGGGATTTTTTTGGTCTTGAGTTGTGTACGTTCTTCACTTATTTTGGATGTTGATGCCTGACCAGATACAGCATTTGCAAGTATCTTCTTCCATTCGGTAGGTCGCCTCTGCACTTTGTTGATGGCTTCCTTCCCTATGCAGATGTGTTTTATTTTGGTGCAGTCTTAATAGCTCGCTTTTGTTTCCCCTGCCTGAGGACACACGTCCTATAATATATCGCTCGGGGGATATCCAAGAGATTAGTACCTGGGTTTCCCTTTAGGGGTTTTATGGTTTTAGGCCTTACATTCGAGTCTTGAATGCAATTAGAGATTATTTTTGTGCACGATGTAAGAAAGTGGTACATATTTTTATTCTTTTTGAACCCCTGGAAAATAAGTTGTAGACATCCCGATATTTCAATCTTAAACACTTCAGCATACATCTGAGAGTAAGGACCTGCTTCTCTCCAACCACAAAAGCATTAGCACACCTGAGAAGACGAACAATCATTCTATAATATGATCTAAGAGCCAGGCCCTATTCAAAATTTCCCAATCAATCTAAGAATCTCTTATAGCTTTGTTTTCACCAAATCAGGATTCAGCTGAGAGTCACACATTATGTTTTGTTGTTATTTCTTTAGGGTCTACTTATTTTATTTGTTTAAGATTTTATTTATGTATTTGAGAGAGGGAGAGAGCAAGAAAGCACAAGCAGGGGGAGAGGCAGAGGGAGAAGCAGGGAGCACCATGTGGGATTCCATCCCAGGACCCCGGGATTATCACCTGAGCCGAAGGCAGAGCCACCCAGGTGCCCCTCTTTTGAGCCTATTTAAAAATTTTTGGGGATCCCTGGGTGGCGCAGCAGTTTAGCGCCTGCCTTTGGCCCAGGGCGCGATCCTGGAGACCCGGGATCGAATCCCACGTCGGGCTCCTGGTGCATGGAGCCTGCTTCTCCCTCTGCCTGTGTCTCTGCCTCTCTCTCTCTCTCTATGACTATCATAAATAAATAAATTTAAAAAAAAATTTTGTTTACTGATGTAAAATTAACATAATTTTAATGCATCCATTTAAAGTGTACAGTTTGGGTTTTGAAATATATATATATAGGGAATCCCTGGGTGGCTCAGCAGTTGGGCATCTGCCTTTGGCCCAGAGCGTGATCCTGGAGACCCGGGATCAAGTCCCACATCAGGCTCCCTGCATGGAGCCTGCTTCTCCCTCTGCCTGTGTCTCTGCCTCTGCCTCTCTCTCTCCTCTGTGTCTTTCATGAATAAATAAAATCTTTTTTAAAAGAAATTATATATATATATATATATATATATATACACCTTTACAGCAACCACTCCCATCAAAATATAGAAAGCGTTCCCTCGGGCCACTTTTGCAACCAATCACCCATTCACCACCCCCTTCCCCAGGCAACCACTGATCCTGATTTTTATCACCATAGACAGCTCTACCTGGGCAAGAAATTCAGAAATCCAGTAATATAGCTTATATTCTTCGGTGTCTGGTTTCCTTTGCTCAGCATAATATTTTTGAGATTCATCCATGTTGTTGTGTATACAAGCAGCTTGTTCCTTTGTGTTGCAGAGTAACATGCCGTTGTAGGAATGCACCAGTGTGTTTATCCATTCACCCATTGGTGAACATCTGGATTATTTTCCATTTTAAGCTATTATGATTAAAGCTACTATGAAAATTCATGTACAAGTCATTGTGTAGACATATGTTTTCATTTCTCTTTGGTGAAAATCTAGAATTAGCATTGGTGGATCATATAGTTAGTGTATGTTTAACTTTGTAAGAAGCTGCCAGACGGTTTCCCAAAGTGTTTTTAGGACATGTCACCCTCTTACCAGGAATGTATGAGAGTTCTAGTTTCTCCACAGCCTCACCAATCCTTAATATTTAAAAATCGTGGGGATCCCTGGGTGGCTCAGTGGTTTGGCGCCTGCCTTTGGCCTAGGGCGTGATCCTGGAGTCCCGGGATCGAGTACCGCGTCGGGCTCCCGGCATGGGGCCTGCTTCTCCCTCTGCCTGTGTCTCTGCCTGTCTCTCTCCCTTTCTCTATAATAAATAAATAAATAAATAAATAAATAAATAAATAAATAAATAAAATCTTTTTAAAAAATAAATAAAAATAAAAATCGTTTTGCTTCTTGCCATTTTACTGGGTGTGTAGTGGTATCTCAGTGTGGTTTTAATTTGTATGTCCCAAATAACCAGAGAAGTTATACGTCCTTGCACGTGTTCATTGCCGACTTACATGCAGGTGGCCCTTGAACAACATGGATTTGAATCGTGCAGGTCCACTTATATGCGGATTTTTTTACAGCACGGTAAAGACATTTTCCCTTCCTTGTGATTTTCCTAACATTTTCTTTTCTCTAGCTTACTGTATTATAAGAATACATACTACATATAATATACAAAATATGTGTGAATGGACTGCTTATGTTATTGGTTAAGGTTTCTAGTCAACAGTAAACTATTAGTAGTTTAAGTTTGGGGGGATTCAAAAGTTATACACAGATTTTTTACTGCACTGGGGATTGGCAGCCCAGCCCGTCCCGTTCCAAGATCAAATATAGGGCAGCCCCGGGTGGCTCAGCGTTTTAGCGCCGCCTTCAGCCCAGGGCCTGATCCTGGAGACCTGGGATGGAGTCCTGCGTCGGGCTCCCTGCATGGAGCCTGCTTCTCCCTCTGCCTGTGTCCCTGCCTCTCTCTCTCTCTCCTCTCTGTGTTTCTCATGAATAAATAAATAAATAATCTAAAAAAAATAAACAAGGATCAACTATATATTCTTTTTGTGATCTGTCTCTTCAAATATTTCCCCTTTTAAAACTTGGGTTATTATTTGTTGTTGACTTGCACCTATGAATCTTTTTGCAGGTTTATGCATTATAATTCCCTCCAGTGACTTGACTTCTCACTTTCTTAACGGTATCTTTTGAGGAGAAATTTATCCAATAAAATAATAAAATCCAATTTATCAATATTTTCTTTCAATATTGGTGCTTTTTTGTATCCTAAGAAATCTTTGCCTACCCTAAGATAGATTTTCTTTTATGTTTTTTTTAGAAGTGTTGTAGTTTTAGCTTTTATATCTAGATCCCTAGTCCCTTTACAGTTCATTTTTATATATAGTGTCAAATGGGAGTTAAGGTTTTTTTCATACATATATCCAGTTGTTGTAGCATCATTTGTTTAAAACTGTTTGCCTCCCATTGGATTACCTTAAAAAAATAGACCATAGATAGATACGTGGGTCTACTTCTGGACTCTATTCTATCTAGTCCATGGCGTATCCTCTGCTAAGATCACAAAGATTATCAAGGTGTCATAGTAGCTCTTGAAATCAGTGTGTAAGTCCTCCACATTGGTTCTTCTTTTCCAGAATTACTTTGAGCCTTCTGGTCCTTCACATTTTCACGTGAATTTTGTAATAAGCTTCCCAATTTTTATTTTTTTAAATGCCTGTTGAGATTGGGATTGGAATTGCTTTGAATCAATAAATCCACGGGGAAAACTGCCATTTTGACAATATTGATTCTTTCAATGCATGAACATGGAAAATATGTCCATTCACTTGGAGCATGTTTAATTTCAACAGTTTTATCATTTTCAGTGTATATATATATATATATATATATATATATATATATACACACACATATACACAGATACCTATATATACACTTATCTGAAACATTAATCTTTTGACCTTGTAAATAATATTTCATCTCATAATTGTGCTAAAAAAATAAATAATAAAATAATTGTTTGTGCTGAAATATGGGACATATAAGTGATCACTGTATGTTGACCTTGTGTCCTCCATACTTACTAGGTGTCCCTTTTGGGTGTCACTAGCTTTTCTGTGGAATCCTGAGGATTTTCCTTTTTTTTTTCCTGAGGATTTTCTGTGTTTGCAACCATGATTTAGTTCTTCCTTTCCAATGCATGTGCCCTTTTCCCCCTGACTCTTGGCAATGGTAAGGACCACCGCAGAACGTTGGCTAGAAACGGTGACAGAGAACTCCCTGCCTTGAGTCTGATCTTGTGTGTGTGTCGGGGGGGGGGAATATTCAGTCATTTACCAAAAAGTATGATGTAGAAAAGATTTCAGAAAAAAGCATTTTACAAATCTCAAAATCCATTCATGAGTGAAGGTCTTGGTAAACTTGGTCTAAAAAGTCAAAGGCATCTATCCTTGTTTCAAAGATTGTTGAGTTTTGAGTGAGTTTGTATGTGGATCAACCTGAATCTCTGAAGACCTACTTTTAAGCGTTGTTGAGGCAGGTCTCGAGTAGCGCGGTCACCCTAATCCTGAGGTGTCACCTTTCTGGTAGTCGTCTCAAAGCCCATGGAATTCAAGGGTCTTTGCTATGACATTACTTATGATATTAAAAGACCCGAAACAACGTAAATGTGCAGAATTAGAGGAATAGTTGAAGAAACTAGGGAGTATTCGCACAATGGGGTACTACATAGCGATACCGCCAAATTAGGCAGATCTCCATCCCCAGGGTCGTTATGGAGAAGGATCATTAGGTGAGAAAAGCAAAGGGCAGGGCAGCGTGTATTTGCATGTGTGCGTGCATGTACACACGCCCATAAAGTACTATATCCTATCCTCTATACTGCACCCACATTGCAACGTATATTACTTTTCATACATAAAATATTATGCATTATATATAAGTATTGTGAAATATATGCATATCGAAAAAGAGCATGTGCATCAAAACAGAAACTAATAAAAGGCATGATGAGTTGGAGGAGTAGGTGGGACGGAGGAGACGAGTCACGGATGGAACCAGGGTCTCTCCATGTCCACCTTTTAATATAGTATATGTTTTATGTGTTCAGAAATAAAATTAAATTGGGGTGCCTGGGTGGCTCAGCTGGTTGGGCATCCCACTCTTGATCTTGGTTCAGGTCATGGTAAATATTAAAAAAAATAAATTAAATCCAGAAGCAAAATTAATTTTAATATTAAATATAAATGGGGATAAATGACCCCAATCATGCATCAGATTAGCAACAGGAAGAAAAATAATTGTTTCAGTGACCTCTGATGCACGACCCTAAGTTTACGTTTGGGCTTAATGAAATACACATTTTTTAAGGATTTAAAAGGCTCCAAAAACTCTTTTACTTCGTTCCGTCATTTTGATAGCGGTAGTAGAACTGAAGTGCAGTTGGAAAGGAGAAGGAGCCCCAGCCAGCAACCTGCTGCAGGAGGAGCGGCCACCTCTCGGCGCTGGAGCGTGGTCCTAGGTCCTTTCCGGGGCTGAAGGGGGCACCCCAGAAACAGGCCGGGGGGACAGAGTGGGGGGCTGCCCCGGGCACGTGTGAGGGCACGCCGGCCCCTTCCCAGGACACAGACCTTGGGCGGGGGGGGGGGAGGGGTGATGTTGGGCTCTGCCGAGGGCACCCAGGGCTGCGATAACTTGTCGTGCCGTCGAGCGTAACGTGGCCTCATCCTGCGTCCACCACCCTCCGGCACCCACCACCCTGCTGCCTCCACCACCCTCCTGCGCCCACCATCCTGCTGCCTCCACCACCCCCTTGCGCCCACCACCCTCCTGCGCCCACCACCCTGCTGCCTCCACCACCCTCCTGTGCCCACCACCCTCCTGCACCCACCACCCTGCTCCCTGGCCCAACAGCCGTCCTTTCCCCAAGGGCAGACCGGCGCCCGCGGACTTCTGGTTGCATTTTCATTTCATGGGCTTATAAGGTAAAAGCCCTCGGTTACAGACCCCCCCTCCCCCGCCCCCCCCGCCCGAGCCTCTGGAAGGTCTTGGTCCAAAACGGAGTCAGTCTACCTAGAAATTTCAGCTTAATCATTTCAAACAAATAACAGCAGAAGGAAGTGGTAATCATCTACCTGGGGTTCTAATTTTAAAATGTGAATAATTAACCTTCCAGGAAAGGAAAAAAAAAAAAAAGCAGCCAAACCTTAAGAGCAGTTGAATCCAGTAAGTGTCGCCATCCAGGGGCAGACGGCAGCAGAGGCCGCCCCCCACTTACCGCGGGCAATTCTCAGGGACGTGGTCGCGAGAGGCCAGACTGGAGCGTTCATGTCCGGGTCCCACCCTCAGGCCCCTGCCCTCTGGGCCACGGAGAGGCGTCCAGAGGTGCCACCTGCGCCGCCCCAGCGGGGCCACCCCCATGCGCCTGCTACCAGTGCGCATTTCCTGCAAGTCAGTTTGTCACGCAGAACCGCCAGCGCAGCTCCCTCTGCTGCGGGCGGGAGCTGAGCCCTGGCCGGCGCCCACCGGCACCCAGGCCTCTGCCGGTGGGTGGGTGGCAGTTGGGCAGCGGGGCCCAGGACACTGCAGCAGAGGCGCGTCCTTCCCGTGCCCCCCCCCCCCAGGAGTCCAGTTATCCCAGCGGCCCACACATCCCACCCTGGGGGCGCCTGCCCCCCGCCCCCGCGATGGTTATCGGCTGCCCTTGGCTCAGGTCATGACCCCGGGCTCCTGGGTTCCAGCCCCAAGTCGTATTGGGGCCCCCTGCTCAGCAGGGGGGCTGCTTCTCCCCGTCCCTGTGCCCCTCCCCTGCTCCTGCTCGCTCTCTCCGTGTCAAAAAGAAATACAATTTTAAATTTAAAAAAATAAGAAATTCATCTTCTGAAAGTGTCACTGCACATGCACGACAGAAGAAAGAAAGGGGATGGGGGGAGGACAAAAGAGAGGGCAGGGAAGGCCAGACCGGGGCCTGGGAGCACAGCGTGGGGCGGCGGGGGGGGAGGGGACGGTGGGGTCAGAGGGGGACAGCAGGGGCAGCGGGAGGTGGCAGGAGGATGGTGGGGGGACAGCAAGGGGACGGCAAGGGGACAGTGGGAGGACAGCAGGGGACAGCGGGAGGACAGCGGGGGGACAGCACCAGCCAGAGGGTTTCAAAAGCCGGTCCCACAGTTCGGCGGCAGCGCCCTTGGGACACGAGTTATGCAGCGGCAGAGCCGTGGCTTCTTCATCCACCGACTCAAACTAGGGAACAGGCTGCGGATGGGCCAGGCCACCGCCCGAGCACAGCCTGTTCCAGAACCTTCCCTTGGGGCCGATGCCGCAGTCCCAGGGAAATCAGGATGGAGCCAGTGCCGTGGTATTTTTTTTCTTTTTATTAAAAAACAAATTAAATAAAATAGCCATCAGTTTTCCAGAAAACGGAAGCGGAGTGCACGGCTCACGGCGCGGCAGGCCCGGAGCCCAGGGTTGGCGTCGAGGCGGCTGCCGTTTCCTTCTCCTCGTACCTGGGAGGCAGCTCGGGGGGTGGGAGGGTGTTGGGGGCCGCAGCAGCCCCGGAAATGGTGTATATGGATTCGCCATGCGCCTCGGGGGCCACGCCCTGGAGCCCAAGAGCTGGGGTCCGACTGAAAAGGAAGGAGAAGGGGGGACAGGTCGGGCCCCAGGACGCACCTGAGAGCGGCGCTCTCGGCCAGCGGCAGCTTGTGCACCTCTGGGGCCGTGGCGACACACACACCTGGGTGCCCCCCCCCCCGCCCTTCGGGTCACATTAGAGACCTCACCCCCCTGCTGCCCTTGTCATGGGGGAGTCCGTGGGGAGCCTCGTCTGGCCTGGGTTCAGGCCTGGTCTCCGCAGGCTACCGTGGGGACGCGGGAGGCAGACGGAGGCCAAGGCAAATGAGTTAGGAGGCCAGGCCCGGGCGGGAGCTTCCAGAACGCGCCACCTGGACCAAGGTCCTAGCCCCCGAGCCCCGTGTGCACCTGCGGTGGGCCCCGCTCCCCCTACTGCAGTGACAGAAATCACACGGTGGCAGGGACCAGGGCCGTGGGTAGGCTAACAGGCCTTCACCGAGGGCTTGGGGAAGCTCATGGTCGGAGAAAAGAACAGAAAAATCCCCAAGAGGATCACGCAGCCGTGCGGAGCCTCCGTCCCCTGTCCGGGCAGGACGATCCCATCTGTGCCCCTGCAGCCCCCACCCCGTTTGTCCTGCAAGAGGAATGCGAGCCTTCGGACGTGGAGGGGCGGGTGAGGCGGCTGCCACCCCAGCCCTGCTCGGGTCCTACTCCCAGGGCACCCGGGGGGGTCCGCAGTGAAGCCTCTGCTTGGACTCAGGCCGTGACCCTGGGGTCCCAGGATTGAGTCCCGCGTCGGGCTCCCTGCATGGAGCCTGCTTCTTCCCATGACCCCCATGTCTGTCTCCCCGTGACCTAACATGGCAAAGCCCAACATGGCCCGGGGCACCCCAAGGCCCGGCTCGGGGGCTCAACACGTGGAGGATCAGCGCAGCCAGGAGGACCTCAAGATGCCTGCACAGGGCTTCATGCTCCACCCGGTGCAACCGCTGTTGTCATTTTTAATGTATGCGCTGCCCCAGAGTTTCCTGAAGGGCGCTCTTCCTGCGAAGGCGATAATCGGGCCGCGCCGTCCTCCGACAGAGCCCCCGGCCTCTGATGTCTGCGCCTGCAGCCTTACAGACCTCACCTGGCCTGGGCTCAGGCCTGAACACGTGAAACGCGCCTACTCGTGAAGTTCAAATGCAGAAGTCTTACCCATAGTTAAAAATACTGTAATACGAAGGTGGATTTTCATCTGGACGCAAACCGTCAGCCCCAGGACTTCGAGTCGCTGCAGGAGCCGAGGACTCGGTAAAGTAGGGCGGTGGCGGCGGCGGGAATAGGATCACGGAGTCACCTAGGGAAACAGCATTCCAGTGAGCATGGCCGAGGAGCAGGCGCACAGCAGCAGGAGCAACGCGGGTGAATGATGCATTGGGCCCGTGAATATAAAAGGTCAAAACACCTAGGCTACCTCCGGAATTTAAACGTGGCCCATCGAATGCGCAGGGGCGGAAAGTGAAGGTGGTGGGGGGTGGGGGGCGACGGGAGCACTGGAGTGAGTGTTCAATGGGGCACTTCCTCCCTGGCGAAGAGAAGCTTCTAGGGGCACCCGGGGGGCTCAGTGGTGAGCGTCTGCCTCTGGCCCAGGGCGTGACCCCAGGGTCCCGGGATCGAGTCCTGCATCAGGTCCCTGCATGGAGCCTGCTTCTCCCTCTGCCTGTGTCTCTGCCTCTCTCTCTTTGTCTCTCATGAATAAATAAAAACAATCTTTAAAAAATAAATAAAAAGAAAAAAGAAGCTTCTAGAACTTGATAGTGGTGATGGTTGCAAACACTGGGAAGGTGCTTAATGTCACTGTACACTGAAAAATACTTATTTTTTTATTTATTTTTTATTTTTATTTATTTATGATAGTCACAGAGAGAGAGAGAGAGAGAGAGGCAGAGACATAGGCAGAGGGAGAAGCAGGCTCCATGCACCAGGAGCCCAACGTGGGATTCGATCCTGGGTCTCCAGGATCGCGCCCTGGGCCAAAGGCAGGTGCCAAACTGCTGCACCACCCAAGGATCCCTGAAAAATGCTTTAAATGGTGAATTTTATGTTACATTGACGGTACCACAGTTCCTTCCAGCAGCGAACCAGTATTTCCTTTTTTTTTAAATAATTATGTTGTTATGATGAAGATATTTTTAATATTTTTTAAATTTTTTATTTATTTATGATAGTCACACAGAGAGAGAGAGGCAGACACACAGGCAGAGGGAGAGGCAGGCCCCATGCACCGGGAGCCCAACGTGGGATTCGATCCCGGGTCTCCAGGATCGCACCCTGGGCCAAAGGCAGGCGCCAAACCACTGCACCACCCAGGGATCCCGAACCAGTATTTCCTGATGGGCCTGAGCTAGACCCCTTGGTGAAGTGCCCTCGCCCTCGGGCGCCTCCTGCTCCAAAGCTTTCCTCATCCTCAACTTAAGATTTTAAGTCATCACCGCTTGGCAGTTGGAGGAAGCGTGGTTCTCCGGGCGGTGGGAGCCCCCCGGGGAGGAGATGAGGCCCCCGGGTCACTGCCGCCCAGCAGGTGCGCCTCCGGGGCTCTTCCCACCCGGGTCACCACACGGTACAGGCAACAGGCGCTCTCAAGGGAAGCTTGTTTGCCTTTGGTGGGTGGGCTGGACCCTCGGCCTTTCTGTGGCCACGGTTCCCTCCAGACATAGGACATGCTTTGCACAGGAGACACAGACTCCACGTGTAAGCTCTAACTTGCACTCAGGTCCCCATACAGACCCTGCCACGGGGGCTGCCCAGAATATTCTAGACGTGTGGCGGCCCCAGTACGCGGAGGTTTGAGGGTACCTCTCCTCGGCCGGCGGCACCATGGGACAGCTCAGGAAACATGAGGGACAGACGACAGTCATCAGCGCCGGGGGAAGCATCTGCACAGGGGCGCACAGGCCGCTTTACCGCTCCCGGGTTCCCGCCCAAGCAGGCACCGTGACCGCCCCCATCCCTGGGCCCCACCTGCCGCACCTGCCCTGCCCGCCATCCCTAAGTGCACCTGCTGCAGAAGCGGAGACTCGGGTGCTGCTGGGGATGGTGCTGCTCGCGGAGGGACTCCTGCAGATGCCGGGGCACCCCTGCTCCCTGCCTACCCTGCACCCCGGCACCCCTGCCCACCCAAACACAGGTACCCCTGCACCCCTCCCCGCACCCCTGCACCACCACCTGCACCCCTGCACACCGACAAACCTACACCCCTGCACTCCCTGAACGCCTGCATCCCCGCACCCCTGCACCACACTCATGCCCCACACCAACAAACCTGCACCCTGGCACCCCCTCCCACCCCCACCCACCTGAACACAGGCACCCCCGCACCCCCTTCCCACCAACACCCCTGAACCCTGGCACCCCCATACACCGGCACCCCGGCACCCCCTGCACCCCTGAACGGCCGACTAGAACCTCCAATGCACATGCCAACCTAAAGCCAGCTGCCTTCAGTGGTTGTGGGGGTTCATTCTGTTCACAGGCCCGGGCTGGCAGTGAGCCTCCGGAGCAGGCCGGTCACCTCCTCCGCCAACACCCAAGCTCCAGGCCCCCCGCCCCTTGCCTGCCGTCCAGGAGGCCCGTCGGAGCCTCTGCCCATCAGCTCCCACCGCCAGGCCCTGCAGCCTGCTCTCCTTGAAAGCAGTCCCATCCCCTGGGGCGCCCCTTCACTATATCCTGCAGGACTGGAGGCCCCCTGGGTTGATGGCAGACGTCCTCCAGGAAGGGCCACCTCACACCCCTGCACCTGGACCCGGGACTCAGCGCCCAGTGCGCCCACAGCGGGTGGATCCTGTGTCTGGGGAGGAGGCGCGCCCCTTCTGGGAGCAGCTGGACCCTGGGACTGAGCCCAGAATCGCCTCTATCCTCCAGTCCCTCGCAAGGGAGGGCCGACCGTCGATGGACAACGCCTAGATTCTTATCCATTAGGCTAGAGGCAGGACTTCTGAAAATGTAAAGCCTACCCCGAAGTATATCAAAGGAGACCAAGACGAGGAGTTAGGCTGCCAGGTTTGATGGAACTTACAGGGTTAAACAGAAAAGATTTTGCGTGATGGAGCGCCAACCTCGGGAGGAGACCCCCCCGGGAGTCACTGTGTCCCTGCTTTCTGCTGCCCCCAATTCCAGCCATCAGGAGGGAGGCTGGACCCCAAGATCCCCTGATCGCCACCCCAAAGGGCACACATCGAAATGCTCCCAACTCAGAACACCGTGAGCATCAGTGAGCGTATTTACTTGTCCCCTCCACCCCCCATGTTCCCCAAAGAGGACCGAGCACATCTACAACATGGGGTGAGCCCTTAAGTCACGTAACAGCTCCCCGCAACACTGGGCGAAGGATGAAACCAGTGGAAACAGAGTTACAGCCCGGGGCCCGGGGGCCCTGGCCGGTGCTATGCAGGGCCATAGTACCTGTGTGCCCACCTGCCTGGGTTTGGATCCTGGCTCTGCCACTTGCTGGTCTGTGACCCTGGCAAGTTACGTGACATCCCTGCGCCTCGGTCCCTTCATCTCTAACATGGATGTACTGAGGGTACCTGCCTCACTGGGTTGCCGTGGGTGTGAAAAACTGGGAAGTAGCAGCCCTCGAGGAGCACTTGGATGGGTATTTGGTCCCAGAGGGACCCCTCGGTCTGTGTTAGCCGTTATTAATGTATAACCAATATTGCTGTGGTCACCACAAATATATAAATATGCAGTCGGCTGGGAGTTTCAACCCCGGCCCCAGGATTCGTCTGTGAATCCATCTGCCCTCGTGCTCCAAGGTCCAAGGCCAGTGCCACGTGAGGCTGGTGCCAGGAGCTCCCCCATGAGCCCCGCTTCCTGCAGCAGGCAGCCCGGACCAGACGTCTCGCTCACCACGCTCCTCTGGTGCCTGCGTGGCCTCTGCCCCTAGAGCTCCCGGCCTAGCCCTTTAGAGGTCAAGGCTATGGTTTCAGAGCTCTTCCCTTGCAGAAGTAGGAGATGGGGGGGGAGTGATTTTTCAAAAATGAGCAGCAATGGGGTTTCTCCTTTGTGTGAAACTGAGGCCAAGGCCACCGGGGCAACAGTGACCCACTCTTCTGCAGAACCCAGAGAACACAGAAGTCAATTCTTGACATTCCGTGGGGGAAAGAAGAGACAGGTGCGATCACATTTCCTCTTTCTCTGTGCCACCGTTTCCAAGCTTCGCCTCCACCCCGAGGCCAAGGATAACGTCATAGAAAATGAACAATGTGGGAAACGGTGCAGATAGCCCTCGCCCCCAAAACACAGAAGATGGGCAGACTTGGGGATACAGAATCCTAGAACGCCAGTGCTGCCAGGAATCGTCGCAACGCTCATCTTACAGCCACAGAAACCAAAGCCATAAGAGGTTACAGACTTAGGAAGGACAGCCAGCTGGGGACATCCTGGGACGGGACCCCACACGACCAATACGACGCACCCTAGGTACCAACGGCACTTGGCAGGCCTCCCAGGTGGCCGAAGGCTCCCAGGCTATCCTAGTACCTTCTCTCACGTTCCTCTTCATTTGTTCTGTGACCTCAGTCCAGGTCATGACTTCATGTCCCAAAGCTCTTGCTCAAGTAATTAATAAGGAAGTGCTAGAAGGAGATGATGGGCATGCACTAGGGTTCTCCTGCGGCTTCTCACGGCGGCAGCGCTGTGCACGCACACATGTGTGCACCTGCGAGCATGTGTGTGTGAGAGGGACGGAGAGAAGAGAGAAAGTAGGCCAGAGCGAGGGCCACCCAGTGAAGCCCTGATGCAACCGCCACCGTGATACTTTCGAGCACAGGACCAACAGCCACGTACCTACGGTGACCTGGACGGGCTCCAAGCTCCGGATCTGCGGGTCCTCACTTTCGGAGGCATCCTGGCCCTCATGCAGGTTGCTTCTCTTCACGTGGGCCACCACAAAGAAACACAACCCCATGAGTACAATCAGGGGCCCCATGATCTGCAGGGACAGGAATCCACACATCTGCGGCTCCGTGTCGGCAGAGTCCGTCTCGTTCAGCGCTTCCTGCGCCCAGTCTGAGCCACAGCCGGGGACCCAAATGCCCAGGATGCTGATGAGCATGCCACTTGTCAGGAACAGAAACCCGAAGATGAGGCACTGGACAAACTGGCGGCTCTCCCCACAGAGGAAGGCTCGGTCGGGGTCCGCCGGACTGCCCCGCAGGCGGCTCTCCCGGAGCTGAAGCCGGGCCCGGGAGCGGGCCAGGATCACGGCCCCCAGCCCTACCGCGGCACAGGCCGGCCCAGCGACCTTCAGCACCACACTGCAGTCCTGGAAGATTCTGTACTGGCATGCCTGGAACCCAAAGATGGACAGCAGCACCCCCACACACAGCAGCATGGCACCAAAGACAAAAAGGAAGAAGATGAGCTTGCTGACACACCTGTCGCGCTGGGCCCCGTCTGGCTCCGCAGCAGCCACGGGTGACATGGCCAGGAGTGGCCCCTTGCCCAGAACAGCGGGACGGACTGCCTTCCCTCCGGGGGTCTCACCAGCTCTGAAAATATAACCGATACCAAATTAAGGTGGGCACAGGTGTCCTGACCCGCCCTGGCCATTTCAGAAATCACACTGGGATGAAATCACAGGGAGCAGAACTCCATGCAAATGATACAATGAGTTGGTCCATGAGTCAGAAGCACTGGCATTCAGAAACTCCTGAATATGCCATTTTACAAAGATATTTAAGAAGAGGAAATGCAATTACCAGACACCTAAGAGTGTCTTTAAAAAAAAAAAAAAAAAAAGCAATGACAACAAAGCCCATACAACAAAAGTAGCTGGGTGTGGCTCTTCCTGTTATGAGTCTTACAAACTCACTTCCCCGGGCAAACAAAACAAAACAAAAAACCCCACAAAGCAATGGTGAGTGTGAGGGAAGAACTGCAGGGATTATTTCTGATTTACGGACGTCCCATGTTTCATCACAGCTGTTCTATTTCCAAATCGATAAATCTCGGTTAAGTAGCTAACTTCCCGTTTCCTGCTTCAGGCTGCGGCAGCTTTCCATTCCCTGTTTTCTTCTAAGGCTGGGATACCCCCCCCCGGAGGCCCAAGTCCAGCCCTTTCCTAGGAAGGGGAGGGCGGTTCGGGAACACGACACAGTGGGCTTGGTGGGTTTTAAGTTAACTCTGTCAAAATGTGACTCTTGAGTTCTCACACAGGTGCTGGGGCTGCCCGGGGTCTGAAATCTGACCGGGCTGGGGGGACCCCGGGGAGCCTGGCACCGCGGGTCAGGTGCTGCCTCTGTGTGTGGGTCACCTCTCGCATACCCTCCTGCAACGGGGCCTCACACTTCCACAAAAGCATTTAGTCTCAGTTAAAAGTAAGCAGCCGATCAAATCACCAGTTAAAAGCACTAAACACAACAGAACTTGACTTTGAAGGCAGAGTATAAGTGAAATCCAGTGGGGAGGCCCCTCCCACCAGATCACCCAAGGCCCTGCTGCTGTCACCATATAATCACAGGAACCCAAATCGGTGGTGATCAGTTGTCTAGTTTCTGCAGGTTGCCTTTATCACCTTAGGTAACCTGTCTTACCCTGATGGTGGGATATTTCACCAGGACCCTTCAAGTTGGGGCACTGGAAAAGACAATTCGTGTTTGAAGACCATTTGACTTGCTCAAGGGAAGAAAACTTATAATATTCCATCTTTTGTATCCGTCATCACATGCAGGAGCTCAAGGTTGAGGCTGTAAAGCCAAGCAACCCCCCCCCCCCCCCCCCCCCGCAAATCCCGACCATGTCCGAGGAGGGTTGGTTTAAGTAAAGAGAACAAATGGCTGGTTGTAGACAAGGAAGTACTTTTCCAGGAAAAAATGTAATGGTATCAGAAGGAAGTTGGAGAAGAAGGAAATATAGGAGGGAAATGAGCTTCCAGGTTAAACCTGGACAGACTGTGTGTAAAATGGGATAAGGGCGGGTGGGGGTAGGTGGTAGAGCCTCTGCCTTCAGCTCAGGGCATGATCCCAGGATCTGGGGATCAAGTCCTGCATCAGGCTCTCTGCAGGGAACCTGCTTCTCCCTCTGCCTGTTTCTCTGCCTCTTATGAATAAATAAAAATCTTAAAAAAAAAAAAAAAGATGGGATAAAGCTGAGACAGACACTTAAAATACTGCACTAATTTAAAAACCAGAAATCTGAGTCCTGTAATCTCTGTTACTGGTTCCACAGATAAGGGTGATTCTCCGCTACAAAGTCCTATCAGGAATTCATTGAATTCCTGGTACCTTCAACTCTGAAGCGAGTCACAAAGGCTTCCAATGTCTTTATTTTTTTTAAGATTTTATTTATGAGAGGTTATTTATGAGAGGAGAATTCATGAGAACACACAGAGAGGAGACAGAGAGAGGCAGAGACCCAGGCAGAGGGAGCAGCAGGCTCCACGCAGGGAGCCCGACGCTGGTGGGACTGGATCCCAGGACCCCGGGGTCACGCCCTGAGCCAAAGGCGTTGCCAAACCACTGAGCCACCGGGGCTGCCCAGCTTCCAGTATCTTAAGGCAAATTCCCCAAATACTGGTAAAGTAAGAAGAAGCCTAAAGCTGGACCTGGAGCTCTTTTCCATGGACAAGCGGCCTGGACGGCAGCCACACGTGCGGCTCCCCCGTCCAAGTGGCCTGTGGGTCTGTCCGTGTGTCCGTGTCCCAGGGCGCACCCTCCACAGGTGCCAAGTCCAGGCTTTGCCGAGTACCGACCTACGTTTGCTCTCCCCGAGGCCAGGGCCCGCTCCGCAGCACCGTGTCCCGAACCCGCACAGCTCACCTGCCCGAGGCTCTGCTGCCTTGGGGTACAGGGGGGCCCAGAAGTCTCCCCGGACCGGGCTCGGCGCGCCGGCTCCGCAGGTTCGGCTCCGTCCTCCGCGGGGCGCCCCGCCCGGCCCCCGCCCGCAGCCCGGCCCGCGGGGACCCAGCGCTCACCTGGGCTGCGGCCTGAGCGACCTGGGCCCCGGGCGGGGCGGCCTCGGGGCGGCGGCCCTCACCGCAAGCTCCCACCTGCGCGTCGGGCCGCGGAGGGCGGGCCCCGGACTGGCCGGCGGAGGCCGCGCCGGGAGGGCGGGGCGGGGCGGGGCGGGAGGGAGGGAAGGAGGGGGGAGCGGGGAGGGGGGAGCGGGGAGGGAGGGAAAGGGCGGGAGGGGGGAAGGAAGGAGCGGGGAGGGGGGAGCGGGGAGGGGAGAGCGGGGAGGGGAGAGCGGGGAGGGAAGGAGGGGGGAGCAGGGAGGGAAGGAGGGGGGAGGGGGGAGCGGGGAGGAAAGGAGGGGGGAGCGGGGAGGGGAGAGCGGGGAGGGGAGAGCGGGGAGGGGAGAGCGGGGAGGGAAGGAGGGGGGAGCAGGGAGGGGGGAGCGGGGAGGGAAGGAGGGGGGAGGGAGGGAAAGGGCGGGAGGGGGGGAAGGAAGGAGTGGGGAAGGGGGAGTGGGGAGGGAGGGAGCGGAGAGGTAGGGAGGGAAGGAGCGGGGAGGGGAGAGCAGGGAGGGAAGGAGGGGGGAGCAGGGAGGGAAGGAGGGGGGAGGGGGGAGCGGGGAGGGAAGGAGGGGGGAGCGGGGAGGGGAGAGCGGGGAGGGGAGAGCGGGGAGGGGAGAGCGGGGAGGGAAGGAGGGGGGAGCAGGGAGGGGGGAGCGGGGAGGGAAGGAGGGGGGAGGGAGGGAAAGGGCGGGAGGGGGGGAAGGAAGGAGTGGGGAAGGGGGAGTGGGGAGGGAGGGAGCGGAGAGGTAGGGAGGGAAGGAGCGGGGAGGGGAGAGCGGGGAGCGAGGGAAGGGGCAGGAGGGGGGAGGGAAGGAGTGGGGAGGGGAGCAGGGAGGGAGGGAAGGGGCGGGGAGGGAAGGGGGGTGGGGAGGGAAGGAGGGGGGAGCGGGGAGGGGGGAGCGGGGAGGGGAGAGCGGGGAGGGGAGAGCGGGGAGGGAAGGAGGGGGGAGCAGGGAGGGGGGAGCGGGAGGGAAGGAGGGGGGAGCGGGGAGGGAAGGAGGGGGGAGGGAGGGAAAGGGCGGGAGGGGGGGAAGGAAGGAGTGGGGAAGGGGGAGTGGGGAGGGAGGGAGCGGAGAGGTAGGGAGGGAAGGAGCGGGGAGGGGAGAGCGGGGAGCGAGGGAAGGGGCAGGAGGGGGGAGGGAAGGAGTGGGGAGGGGAGCAGGGAGGGAGGGAAGGGGCGGGGAGGGAAGGGGGGTGGGGAGGGAAGGAGCGGGGAGGGGGGAGCAGGGAGGGGGGAGCGGGGAGGGGGGAGCGGGGAGGGAGCAGGGAGGGGGGAGCGGGGAGGGAGGGAGGGAAGGACGCGGAGGGAGCCCGACCTGGCCGCCTCGGGGACCAGCGCACCCGGAATCCGGGCAGAAGGAGCGCCCGCCCTCCTGGGCGCGCAGCCGCGGGACGTGGGGGGGCGGCGAGGGGCTCCGGGGTGCGGGCGGGGGCGCAGCCGGTCCCTCTGGGCGCCCGACCCGGGTGCGGGGGGCGCAGCGCCCGCTGGGGCCCGGAGGCCGGGCGGGTGGGGCCCTCCTGCCGCCCCGGGGACCCCGCGGCCGAGCCCGGGGCAGGCCGGCTCCAGCGCCGCCGCAGGCCCTCGCGGGGCCGCCCCCCTCTCCGCGCCGGGACCCCTGCGGCCCCGGGTGCCCGCACAGCCCAGCCGGCCGCGGCTCCCCGGCCCGGAGCCCGGAGCCTCGGGATGGGCTCACCTGGCGCCGCGTTACCTGGAACCTGCCGGCCCGCAGCAGAGGTCGGGGCGCCGTGGCGGGGAGTCGGGGCCCAGCCCGGTGCACCTGCGCGGGGCGGCGGGGGGGGGGGGGGGGGGGGGCGTGAGCCGGGAACCTGCCGGCCCGCAGCAGAGGTCGGGGCGCCCTGGAGGGGAGTCGGGGCCCAGCCCAGGTGCACCTGCGCGGGGGGGGGGGGGGGGGGGGGGTGCCGGGGACGTGCCCGCCGCAGCAGAGGTCGGGGCGCCCTGGAGGTGAGTCAGGCCCAGCCCGGGTGCACCTGTGCGGGCCTCAGGGACGTGCCCGCCCACTTGCCACCGGCCTCCCGAGCTCCCGGCAGCTCCGTGCACCGCTCACCACTTAATGCCCATCACTTTGAGCGTCATGAAGTGCCAGCACCTTGCGCCCCCGGTTCATTCAGCAGGTGCTCCCGTGGGCCTCACTACAGGTAAGGAACGAGCTGCTCATTCTCCCCAGGGCGAGAGGAGCCACTCTCCAGGTCAGGGAGGCGACAGGGACGTCCCCAGGGCTCTGAGCACTGGGGGGGGGGGGGTGAGCCTGGGCTTGGGGGGGTGTCCTGCATGGGACTTAATGGGGCGCTGGTCCCAGAGGCCGCATGTGGACTTTCCCACCAGCCGCAGCCGGGGCTCTGACCACCTCTGCCCTCGCTGCTGCTGATTGTCACCCTAGTGGACCACACTGACACCCTCACTCTGTGCTGGCCTCTGTGGTACCATGTTCCCTACACCCTTGGTTCTTCTGCGTGTTCCCAGCAACCCAAAGAAGGCGGGAGACAGAAGATGGGAGAAGGGGGAGGCTCAAAACCAGGCAGTTTTCAGGTGAGGAAACTGAGGCCCAAAGGCAAAAATTGACCTCCACAGCTGATTACCGTGGAGCAGGGGCCTGAACCCACCACTCCACCCAGATACACCTGTCACCGAGAGGACACGTGCCACCACAAACTCAGAAAACGACTTTTTAATCATATGGCTTTTTTTTTTTTTAAGAGAGAGAGTAAGTGTGTGAGAACAGGGCAGGGGCAGAGGGACAGGGAGAGAGAATCTGAAGCAGGCACCACGTGGCACCCTGAGATCCCCGTGACCCTGGGATCCTCACGACCTGGGCCGAGACCAAGAGTCGGATATGGCACCCACAGAGCCACCCAGGCGCCCCTATTAGGGGGCTTTTTCATCATTATAACAATATAGACACTGCATCCCAAGGATGTTGTGCGTCTACGTGGAGATACCCTGGTCAAGTGTCAGTGAGATGAGGGTGGACCTCAAGGTACACCTGGCTGACGCACAGGTCACCAGCAGCGGTGATTGCACAACAGCAGGGGACAGCGAGCTTTCTAAGAACACAGGCCCTGAGTAGAGGACGTGTGCTCCCCACACAGGCCTGCTAACACCTCTTGTACAAGAGGGCTCCCGTCTCCCTTCACACTCACGCTTTCCTTCTCCCGAATTTGAAACTCAATCTCTCCACCGCGTCACGCGCACGGGTCCCCCAGGGGCCTGTTGATACAGCTGCCCCCGTGGTGCCACATGACTGCAGGCCGGCCACACGTGACGGACTTGAATGTGCGGGCACCAAGGACGATCAGATTAGCCTCCGCTTGGCATATCTGCGGCCTGGACGGGTGGCCTTGCAGGGCCTGTTTGACTAAGTTAAAATCCTTGGAACCCGATCGTGGGCCAGGTGTGGAAGGCGTAGCTGGTGGCCTTCCTGGCGCCCATCCCGGGGGCGCACCTCCCTCCAGGCGCGAGGCCGAGGGACCCCTCAGTATGGAAAACCGAGTGGCCTCTCCTAGCCCGTGTGGCCGAGAGAAATGGCATCAGAACAAGCTCTGAAAAACGGGCAGGTGTGAACTGAGGCGGGAACACGGACGGAGCCGCGACGTGCGTTCATTGATTCGTGGGCAGACGTTCACGGAGGCCGGCCCTGTGCCAACCAGCGGGCCCCGGCATCCTCTGCCCTCACGGAACTTCGAGTTTGAGGAGGAGGAGAGAGGCCGTGAAGGAAACGTGGAGAAGGCAGCGGGCGCCGTGGGGAATCGTGGGAGGCGTCGGGGAGGTCCCGCTCCGTGTCCCCCAGGCCACGCGGAGCTGAGGGGTGGGAAAGCCACCCCGCTGGCTATCTAGGAGGCCGCGGCGGGGCAGCTCTCCAAGAACCAGCGATCAGATCGTATGGTAAAACTATCACAGAGAGCTACAGTGACAGTTTGGTTGAAGAAAGGAAGGGCGTCAGACACAGGAGAAAGCAAGTGCAAAGGCCCTCAGGCAGAAGCAGGGGAGGGCCTCTTCAAGGGAGTCTAAGCGGCCAGAATGACTGGGTGAGCAGGGGAGGAGGGATGGGGAGGAGGTCAGAGAGAAAAGGCGCCTGTGTGTGGCCCTGTGCACCAGATGGCCTGGAGGTTCGTGGGCCATCGTAAGTACTGGATTCGAGGAGGAGTCTTTGGAGGGTTGTTTGGTTTTTTGTGTTTGTTTTTTTAGCTAAATATGGTCTGACTTATTTTTTTTAAGGCAACAGTGGCCTCCAGGTGAGAATTGTGTGAGGAGGGGTGAGGGTGTCAGGAGGCATGTAGGAGGCTGTTGGGGTGACTGGGGTGACCCAGGAGGGACATGGCTGCACTTGTGTCTGGAGGTGAGAGCACAGCTGGCCTCCTACATCTCCAAGAGGGAGCCCTTGGGCTGCATGTGGGTTTTGGGCCCGAGGAGCCAGGAGGATGATCCCAGTATTACTCAGGACGGAGAGGGGGCAGGACAAGAAGCTTGGACTGGTGGTGTGAGACGGCCAGTGGGGGAGCTGAGTGGGCTGTGGGGGAACCCCGTCCTGCACTCCGTCCAGGCCCACGTTCAGGAATGCAGAATTTCTGATGTCTGCGGGTGGCTGGGGTGGGGGGGGGGTGGGGGGGGGGTGAGTTCCTGCTGGTGCAGGGGCCTCAGAGCATCCGTGTGTCCTCCACTCCCACAGGACCAGGATGACACCTGCCCGACACTCCCTGGCACACCTGCCAGGCTGAGCAGTGGCTTGGGGACGCTGCAGGTCGGCCTGTGGGGCCCGGAAGGCAGGAAGACAGCTCAGCCACCCAGCGTGCCGCCCTCCCATTCCCCTGTCCCTTTTTGGCCTCCTCTGGTTCTGCCCCCAGGAGCGTGCGTTCCTGTCTCGGGTTCCTGATGTTTCCCACCACTCTGCTGAGGCCGGCGTGCAGGGATTGGCCATGCAGGGCTGGATCACGGGCCCCGGGTGCCCCCGAGACGCCTCTGACCTCGCGGAGGCTGCGGCGCCCCAAGCAGCTCAGGGTCCAGGGCTGGTCACTCAGTCACAGCCCTGGGTGGGACTCAGGCCAGGCCTGATGGCTGGGCCTCGCCGCCTGGGCGGGCTGGAGCTGGGTGGGGGCTTCGTGTCGGGCCCCTTAGCCGGCCGGTGCAAGTGCAGACGTCCTGCAGGGTCACTTTCTTGCAGAAACGGGACTGATGATACCACTGGGGGTGGGGGGAAAAGGGATGCGAGCTGTTGTTTCAGAGACGGAGGACTGGCCGCGGCCCGGGCGGAGGCTCCAGAGCATGGGATGGAGCCGGCTGGGGGAGGCAGCAGGAGTCGCCCGACGTGTCGTGTCTGGGCTCCTGGCAGCTTGCACGGCTGCCGCCACACACCTGGCGCTGCCCAGGCTGCAAAGCACAAAGCCTGTCCCCGCAGCGAGGATAAAAGGGGCGTGAGTGGACCTCATCTGGAGGTTGGCTTTGCCACCTGCGGGACCGTGGGGCAGTCAACAAGCTTTCCGTGCCTCCGCATCCTCCTCTGTGATGTGGGAACGAGTGCGCCTACCTCCGAGTCCCTCTTGGAGAACAGATTCCTGGCACATGACGGGCCAGCAGTCGAGGCCCGTCCAGCCCGACGCCTCCTCGCCGCCGCGGCTCCTCCCGGCCGCCCTCTGCCGCGGGCTGAGCTGACTGGGCCCCGGGGAAGGTAGATGATGGACGACGAGGGAGATGGGGTGCTCCCCGGCAGCACAATGAGTCCCCTTGTCGCCCGACCGCAGCACATTGTCCCAGTTGTTTCCAGGAGCCCTCGGGGCGTGTGTGGCACGTGGTCTCCACCCCCAGCCGTCCAGGGTCACCCTGTCTGCCTGTCCTTCTGTCCCTGCTCCTCCCCGGCCCCCATCCAGCGCTTCCGGAAGGGGTCTGGGGCTGCAGGTGGCCCTGGAGGGGTACATGGGGACCCGGTGGGCGTGAGGCCCTCCCTGCCAGCCCCCCGCCCCGATCCACCTGCGCATCTCAGCCCCACTACCCCCCTGGGGTCTGGCCCTCCACTTCCTGCTGGTCGCCATGACCCCAAAAGAGAGTCAGTCCGGACCGCGGCACCGAGGATGAGTCCACGTGAAGCAGCCGTGAGAGCCAGTGAGGGACGGAAGAAGCAAAGGTTAGCCGTGCCCCAAGCCCCATTCGGACAGCCCGTTGGTCGCATGCGGGGGACGGGCTGCCGTCCCTCTGCCCTTGTGCTCGCAGCCGACCCAGCTGTTTTAGAACCCCACATGGCACGTGGTGGTGACCCTCAGAATGGCCCAGACCCCATGGCCACCTGACCCGCACGGTGCAGCCCTCCCAGGCGGTGCCCCCGCCGTCGCACCCCTGGCCGTGGGCACGGCCCCCAGCAGCATGCTGGCGGCAGGAGCGTGAGCGCCTGAGAGCGGGCACCGGGCACTCAGAGGGCGGCCTGGCGGGAAGCTGCCTCCCCAGGGCCCCAGAGTTCCACAGAAGGCCCCTCGCAGCCCCAGAACGCAGGCGGGGCCGGAGGCAGCGCTGATCAGAGATCAGGAAAGGGAACTGGCCTCTGGGTTATTTCTTCCCTTATCTCAGGGTTATTGCAAGGACTCCGCGGACACAGGGACAGTGCAGGCTGCCGCCCAGGAAGCCCGTCCTCTCGGGGAATGACCGCTGTGCCTGCGGCCTGCCCGGCTGCGTAGGGGCAGGTCCCTCCCCGGGGGCGGCCGGCCCTGGCCCAGCGTCCTTTCCCGCCAAGGGCAGGCTCATCAACTCCCATTCAAAAGCCCTTTTCCGGGACGCCTGGGGGGTCAGCGGTTGAGCATCTGTCTTTGGCTCGGGGCATAATCCTGGATCTTGGGATCCAGTCCCACGTCAGGCTCCCCGTAGGGAGCCTGCCTCTCCCTCTGCCTCTGTCTCTGCCTCTCTCTCTCTGTGTGTGTTTCTCATGAATGAATAAATTAAAAAACCTTTAAAAAAAAAGTAAAAAAAAAAAAGTGCTTTTCCCGGAGGGACTCCCAGTCCGCATCTGCCTGCTGCGCGACACCTCAGGTGTTTCTGCACAGTCCCGAGTGGTTTCCATCCCGGGCACCTGCCTCAAGGGGAAGTGACAGTCCCCCTGGGAACGCCCCTTTGCCCCTCGCTGCCCCGCCTTGTCACCTCTGCTCTTCCTGCCACCCCACACACACACCCCCCCCCACCCCCCCCACCCCCCTGCAACCAGCTCAGGTCAGGCCACCTGCTGCTCGAGCCCCTTCCCTTTTAGATTCTGCCTTAATCCTGGGCGCCCCAGCTCCCAGAGGTGACCCGGGACTCACAGGCCCCCTGCCCCTCCCCTCCCACGTCCTGCTGCTGCACTGTCCCTACCCCCAGTCCCTCGGCTGACTGGGGCCCACACCTTCCCCTCCCCTCTCTTCACGTCTTTCTTACCTTTTTTTTTTTTAATTTTTAAAAATCTGTTTATTCATGAGAGGCAGAGACACAGGCAGAGGGAGCAGCAGGCTCCGTGCGGGGAGCCTGATGCGGAACTCAATCCCGGGACCCCAGGGTCACGGCCTGAGCCACCCAGGCACCCGCCCTCTTCACGTCTCTTGTGCAGTGTGGATTCCAGGGCCTTGCATCCCGGCACTCGGGCCAGTTCCCTGCATGTCCACACCCACGTCTTCCCATCAACCCACCTGGTTGGTCGGCTTTGCTCCCCTGGCTCAGTGGGGCCCTCTCTGGCCGTGGGCACTGCTGGTAAAACATGTGACCTCGGGGTCAACCTCGGCCTGTGTGCATAAGCGTCCCCGCTCTGATGGGGCCTCCGTCCTGCCGGCAGCCCAACCCCACTCGGCTCCCGGGCTCACTTCCCTACGAGTGTCTTGGCAGGTGGCCCGGAGCCTGGTGAGCCCTGTCACCTGGCAGGTGGCCCCTTCCCTGCCTGACCCATGGGTGGGCCCTTCCCTGCATGGCCCACATGGTTCTGGGAGGGAAATCAGCCCTTGGCCAGGCGTGCCTCGCCCCTCACGCCCCTGGCTCGGGTCCCTGGGCCACAGCTCTCTAATTTCTCTCTCGGGAGTTTGACTCCCAAAGCACCGTGGCTCCTAAGCCTCATCAGGCGGCTTCACGCCTGGGCCCCCCGCCAAGCCGAAGCCCGTTTCCCTCTCACCTTGGCTTTGCCCCGACCTTGGACCCAAGGCACCGTTGCAGGCTCCCCTCTTTCTAGAGGTTTCTCCACTACTTCTCGCCAAGAGCCTAAGTCAGAACCACCACCGTCCACGCGCAAGATGTAGGAGACAGAAGAGAATTGTCTTCTACCCTTCTGGATTCTCAAACGAGACCTTTTAATAAGGGACAGAGCTTACTGATGCAGATATGCACCTCCCCCCCGCCCCTGTGAGATACCCGCAGGAAAATGAGCGGCTCCCCAAGGTGGCCTAGAATTCAGGCCTAACACCATCTTACTAGGGAAACGAGCTGAAGGATGGTGGCCTCTTAGGGAGGGTAAGTGATTTTTAGGAAAGGATTGTTCTCTTTTCCTTAGAAGAACAGATGTAAAGTACGATACTGTGCAACAAAGTCTGGGCATGGCATCGACTTCTGGGTCAACTTCCAGCCTGCTGTCCTGGGGTGAGCGGTGTTGCTCCCTGGTTCAGGGAACCCCCCCCCCCCCGCCCCAGCCAGGGGACTTACAACAACTGAGATCCTTTGGGAGAACTTGACTCCAGGCTGGCAAGGCGAACTCACGGAAAACCTCTGCGTTTGCTGTTCTTGGAGCCTACAGCTCACCACAGTCGCTGTGCAACATGGCAGGAGCTGGGGGCTCACATCCTGCCACCTTCCAAGGCTGCTGAATGGCTTCTGTGCAGGGCCGGGGAGCAAGCACTTTCGGGCTTGCGGAACGTTGGGTCTCCGTGGCAGGTGCCCAGCTCTGCAGGGAGGGAGGGCAACCTGGGACACGGGCGGCACGGAACCAAAGGGGCGCACCCGCGTTCTCGCAGCACTGCGCTGATGCACCCTGAAACGTGACCGTCTCGGGGCTTCCACGTGTCACAGAGCGGCCTTTAAAATTCTGTTTGACCATGTGAAGTATTAGCATCATGCTTAGTTTGTGAGCCACACAAAACTAGGGGGCAGCCAGATGGGTCCCATAGGCGTTGACCGTGTCCTACTCTCCACGGTTCACCCGGTGAGCCTGGACCGGGGCATGCTGACGGTGACCCCCAGCACTGAGCTCACCCCACCCCAGTCCACAGCCCTTGGGGGCCACAAGCAGCCCTTTTTTGGATAGTTCAGATTCTTTCTCTCACTATTTTGCAGGATGAACCCCTTCCCCAAACTGTCAGATTCAAGGTGCAGCTGCTATTTCCGGTAATAGTTTGCTCTTGTATTTAACGATCACCAATATGTCTAATATATGCATAGCTGATCAATTAGCGCTAATAATACCTGTACTGATAACCCAGCCCCAAATCATCTTAACGCTTATGATGGAAGGAGGCTAAAACAAGCCGTGTGTGTGTGTGTGTGTGTGTGTGTGTGTGTGTGTGTGTGTGTGTGTTTCCTTGCAAAGCGAAGCACAGGTGCCTCAAAGCACTGGGATGAGGTGGTTCGTAGGAAATGCTCTTGCCTAAAAACATGACATCAGGGTAAAATTCTCCGGGGAGGAAGGATGCGGAAATAAACATTTATAATAAAAATGTGTAAGATGTATTCCCATTTTTTAAAGCTGGTTAATTAAAAAAAAAAAAAAAGGCTGTGGTTATGTCATGAACTGAGCTGGGGCACTTAATCCCTCCCCACTGCCCAGGCCGTTCTCGGCAGCTACCAAAGGGGTCGGGATGAACCGAAGGTGAGCTGCCCCCACACAGCCCCACTGGCAGGTGAAGGCAAATGTCCCAGGGTCTCAGATCAACTCTACTGGACGTGCAGACAGTTATTAAACACTTACTAACCGGCATGAAGCAGTTCATGCGGCTGCACGAGCTTGACAACCGCGCTGGCATCAGCACCATGACATCCAGAGCCGGGCTCCCCGGGGACTCGACGGGGTCCAGGTGCTTGATGGGCTGCAGGTGCTCGACGGGCTACAGGTGCGCGGCCGCGGGCTGGCCTGTGAGGGGATGAGGTGAGCCAAGGGTGCCCTCTGGGGGGGGGGGCAGCTGGCGCTGCTCTGAGTTCCTAGGAGGGCAAGGGATAGCACCCACCCCCACCCCCACACTGTGGGGCCTTAAGTAGCACCCCTGGCGCAGAGGTAGCCTGCAGCTGGGCAGCTCCAGGGTGCTGCGTCCCCGGCCCCGGGGGCTGAGCAGCAGCTGGGGGTGGCCGTGAAGGCCCGGCAGCTGGTCTCCCGCCTCCGGACTGGGGCCAGCGTAGCCTAAGCAGCACGATCCCCCACTTCAGCTGTGGCATTTCAAAGTCAAGTACGGTGAGTGTCAGTGCGCGGAACTATTCATTCCCCATTAGGCAGCTTTAGAAATGACACATGAGGGACACCCGAGCAGCTCAGCGGTTGGGCATCCACCTTTGGCCCAGGCAGTGACCCCAGGGTCCTGGGATAGAGTCACGAGTTGGGCTCCCTGCATGGAGCCTGCTTCTCCCTCCGCCTGTGTCTCTGCTTCTCTCTCTGTGTCTATCACGAATAAATAAATAAAATCTTAAAAAAAGAAGTGACAGCCATTTTATTTTAAGATGTCAATATTTATAACACGCCGTAAACACATGTCCTCTTTGCTGAAACGTATGCGGAAAGTTTTAAATGTCAACTTTCTTAGTTTGTTTTTTCATGTATTGTTCACGCTGACTTCCAAACGAGCAGGAGGGTAGTTTTTCTAAGTCCCCTCGGAGGAGACTCTCAACGGAGCTCGCTGCGGTGGGACAGCGTCTCCGAGGGGGCCTGCACACGTGCGGGCCGTCGCCCCAGGGCCCCGGGCTCTGCACCCCACAGGCTGGGGGAACGGCCTTCACGCCCCAGCCAGGAGCCCGCGACACCTTCCCGGGCACAGGGTGCCTCCTGGCCTTTGGTGAGGACCCGGGCGAGGCCCCTCGGGAGGTTCTTCCAAAATGAAGGCGCTCTGCCCTCGGGATGTGCTTTATCCACTGACGCATGGAAGCCCTGGTACCGTAGCAGCTTCTCTGAACTGAAATGAGGCCTCACTTCATCAGCGCCGCCTCCAGCCGCGTCTGTCCTGCCGAGCTCTGCGCCCGCTCTGCACCTGCTCTGGGGCTGCGCCGGGGCAGCGGGGCCGCGGGAGCCAGCCCGGAAGGCGCTCACTACATATTTGCTAAACGGACGAGGTGACGTGAAAAGCTGAGCGATGAAACCAAGCCGAACCCGAAGATACTTGCCATCAAAACCAAAGAGGCACTCGGCCGACGGTCAGCGACAGGAGAGGCAGTGAGACGGGACCCAAAGTGTCTGAGGACACAAGACACAGAACAGGCGGGCAGGACCCCAGGGAAGTGCGTCCTGGGGGCTCACGACGTAGGAATTTAGGTGACTGACCTATGACATAAATAATAATTTTGTTTTATTTTTATTTGTTTAAAGGTTTTATTTATTTATTCATGAGAGAGAGGCAGAGTCACAGGCAGAGGGGGAAGCAGGCTCCCTCCATGCAGGGAGCCCGACGTGGGACTCTATCCTGGGTCCTCGGGGGTCACGGCCTGGGCCAAAGGCAGACGTGCAACTGCGGAGCCCCCCAGGCGCCCCAATAATTCCATTTGCCCCTCGGGGCTGCTGCAGGGCCTCAACATTCTCAACGATGACTCGTTCCGATTCTCTCTTTAGCTTGGCCAGCTCATCTTTCAGTTCCTATTTTCTTCCTAGACTTACCACGAGCTTTTGATTGTCTTCAGTACGCTCTTGTTTCCTGGAGGTAATTACTTCACGGAATTTAAAAATCTATGCTTTTGTATTTGGTCTCATTTTACATCTGCTCCATGGAAAGAGATTTCTGGTGGGTATACTTCATCGGCCACTTGCCTTTCCTGTCACGTTTCTCAATGGTTTGTTCTTTCTCCTTTTTGTTTAACTATTATTATACAGTATAGATATATTTTGTATGATTATGTGTATACATATGACATTATATATGCTTATATATAATCTGTATGTACATACATGTACAATATATATTTTTTAAATTATGATCGTTCTTTGGATAAGGTCAGTGCTTCATGGTCAAGATATTTTTAGGAGTTACGTGTGGGGAGAGGCCAGGCCTGCATCCCAGCCACTACAGGAATCCTTCTATGACACGAGGTTAGGTGTGTGAGTTAGTTCTTTTAGATCTTTCTTCTCCCAGGCCAACCAGGATTGCAGCTCTAGGGCTCCTCAGATGGACCACATGGTGGTTAAACACGCACTTCTGCATACGGTCCTTCGTCTCCTGCATTATCTCGGAGACACGTCAGGCATCTCCTGCGCATCACCTGCTACCAGGGTACTTGCTTCTTTTCGTTGCTAAACAGGTTTTTGGTTTTATCCCTCAGAATGGTCACCAACTTTTGGAGAACCACGTAATATCAGTTTTGTTCAGGACTCGCTCCTCCATTCCCGCGGGTACCCTTCCCACTTGAGGTGCTTGCTGTCCCCCATTAATGAGGCAGCAAGCCTTCACTCACTCCAGCCTCGGGTCCTCCCACCATCTAGTCTGTTGGAGTGCCATTGCCCCGACAGCTCAGCATCGGGCATCAGCATCGTGGTCTGTGATTTTGCGATGTAGAAGTCCCCTTTGTCAAAGGGGAATTTGCATTTCTGTTTCCCGTTGTCACTGTTTGGGGACAATTTTGGGCTTTTTTGTTTGTTTTTTTTACTAATTTTTTTATTTTTTTATTTTTTTATTGGTGTTCAATTTGCCAACATATAGAATAACACCCAGTGCTCATCCATCAAGTGCCTCCTCAGTGCCCATCACCCAGTCACCTCCACCCCCTGCCCACTTCCCTTTCTACCACCCCTTGTTCGTTTCCCAGAGAATTTTGAAGGCAGGAATAGAGCAGCATTATTTTTACTCTGTTTTAAAGGGAGGGTCTCCTAGCAGTTGGAGAGACAGGTGAAATGGATGGTGGGGAGGAAGGAGTGCACATGTGAGGAGCAGTAGGTGGTGTCTGGAAGCGTTAGAGCGCCATCCCGTACACCTGAGACTAACATTATGCTGTAGGTTAACTAACTGGGATTTAAATAGAAATTTAGGAAATAAAGTGGGAGTTCCTTGGGTCAGATGTTGAATGTCAAAGATGGAGTCAAGGCAGAGAGGCGTCCGCCTCTCTTGATCCCGGGATGCATTGATCAGGATGCATTGGACTCCATGGTGGGCAAAGGTCAGAGGTTTGAAGAGTGCTTTGGGGCCAATGATCAGACTGGTTTGGCTAAAATATTGAACGAGGCCTGAAGAAATAGGAGAGAAATACACCTGGAAAAGTCAGAAGGATGATGCTTTTGGGATCCTTCAGTGTCAGACTGAGGGGTTTTTTACCCAATTCTATGGTCCAAGGGGACCCATTGCAAGTTCTCACACAGGGAATCCTCGAAGGCACAGCTCATGGCCGAGTGGGGGGAGCGGGTGTCGCGCAGCACAGAGCACGGCTGTCTCCCTTTAGAAGGGAGCTGCTGCGAACCGACTCCCCTGTGCTCGCTGTCTCGCTGCCACCGATGTAGCCACACACTATGCGGCCCAGAACATTTCAGCTGGGAAATGGAGTACGGATAGGGAACTAGATAAAGTGACGTCACAAATACCAAGCTGGCCAGGAGCCTGGCCTCCCTCCTCTACCCGATTCCAGGTCCCAGCAGGCCCAAACGGTGGGTTTTGTCATCTTTCTCATCCCTTACAGAGGAAGGTGCCCAGGAGGGCACAGAGGGAAGGGACAGGTCCGGGGAAGCTGCCAGCCCTCCCTTCCTGCTCGTCCTGGGACGCTGAGCTACAGCTTCCGCCACCAGCCGCGCGGCCATCGGTTGTCCTCGGCGCTCAGGGCTTGGCCGGGGAGCTGTCGGGAAGCCTGTGCGTTTCTCCGCTCTGGAACATCGGGGAACGTAGCAGCTGCAGCCTTTGCAGCCTCCCTGGCAGTCAGCCCCACGCGGCAATCCGCGTGGTCCCTCAAGGCCTGGGGGTTGGGGGGCCAGGGAACCAGGGGCCTGGGGCACCAGGCCCAGTGGCTGGGGCCTGGGCCGTGGAGACAAGCTCCCCAAGGCCCCGTGGCTCTGGCGGCCTGGGCAACAGCTGGCTCAGCGAGGACACCTGGTCAGGTGGAGAGTAAGAGGGCTGCGGGAGGCACCTGCTCGCTGACCTGCCTCCCAGGCTGCAGCCCCCAGCCAGGAGGACAGAGAGGGGAAAGCCCCTGGGAAATGACTGCAGACACCCCGACCACAAGCAAGCCCGACCTCCCGTGACCCCCCAGAGCAGTGGCAGGACTTGGGTTCTCACCCAGCCTTCGGCCGTTACTCCAATGGAAGATCCGCTCTCAGGTCCTTTGGCGCTTCGGAGTCCCGGCCGTGGCTCCTAGCACCTGGGACGGAAGGTCTCAGGGTATGGGGTGGAGCACCTGCCTACGGCCCAGGCCTGACCCGGAGTCCCGGGATCAAGTCCTGTGTTGGCCTCCCTGTGTGGAGCCTGCTTCTCCCTCTGCCTGGATCTCTGCCTCTCTCTCTCTCTCTGTCTCTCAGGAATAAATACATAAAAATTTTTAAAAAGGAATAAAAATTTTTTTTAAAGGAATAAAAAAAGGTTACATGAAAAAGAAAGACGCTTTTCCCATTGAGCG
This sequence comes from Vulpes vulpes, assembly GCF_048418805.1. Taxonomy (NCBI): domain Eukaryota; kingdom Metazoa; phylum Chordata; class Mammalia; order Carnivora; family Canidae; genus Vulpes; species Vulpes vulpes. The sequence continues at coordinate 1,703,788 of NW_027325771.1, forward strand.
GTTTTTAACGCCCTCACTGTTGATGAATACTTTTGGTCACTGCCTGTGGGGCCTGTTCTAGGCGCTTAGGATGCCAAGGTGCCCAGAGACCGGTCCTGCCCCTAGGCTGTGAAGGTTCTAGATGGGGGGACAGAGCACCAACAAGCCAACAGGTAAGGAGGCAGTTTCTGGCAGAGGGGTGGTGGGGAACAACTGAGCCCTTAGGGCCCACAGGTCACTGGCTGCGCTCTTTCAGGCCGTGGGCTGCACAGGATTCCCTGGGCAGGTGGCGCTTGGACAGACATCCACGTGCAGGGAGCGAGCGAGGCGCACAGAGCCTGGGGGGTGGGGGGGATGGGGTCCAGGACCAGCCGGGGAGGGGGAGGGGGGAGAGGAGGGGGAACAGGCCCAGGACCAGCGGGGGAGCGGGGAGGCCGGGCACCCAGGGCAGGGGAGGAGCGGAGGCGGCGGCAGAGCGGTCCTCCGGGAGAGCAGAGCGAGCAGGGGCTGCGCAGGGCGGGCAGTGGCGTCTGCGGGGCGGCGGGGGCAGGTCAGGGCGGCCGGAGGGCAGGGTCCCCACGAGACCCGGGGTCCCCCACCCGGTAGGGGCGCGGCGCCGCGGAGGTTGCCAGCTCGGGGGCAACTAGGCAGTGGGGCGGGGAGCAGGGCTCAGTAAGTGCTGGTGAGACCCACGGGCCGCAGAGTGTCGCCGGACGGGACCGAATGATCTGGAAGGACCGAAAGGGTGGTCGGAGGGCGGGATGGGACCTCTAACCCCACTGAGACCCTGGAGAGGCTGCAGGCGTTGCGACCAAGTGTAGGCGTGACCACGGGACCGCGTGAGGGCGGGGGGGGGGGGGGGGGGGTGCCCGGAGGCCCTGCACCGTGAGCAGGAGGCAACAGGGGAGCTGCGTGTGCGTGTGCGGGGCGGGGCGGGGCGGGTGTGCATGCGGCTGTGCATGCGGCTGTGCGCGCCGGTGTGCGGTGTGCGGTGTGCGTGCGGGTGTCGGTGGCCCAGGAGCGGGGTCTGGGGGCAAGGAGGAGCCAAGGTGCGATGGCGGTGGGGAGCACGGCCCCTGGCAGGACGGCGGAGGGGCCGCACCCGCGTGAGCCCTCCCGGGTGACCAGAGCTGACGGGTGTCCCTTCCTCGTGTGGCCCCTCCCCGCGTGGCCCCTCCCCGCGTGGCCCCTCCCCCTGGCCCGAAGCAGCCCCCCCATGTCCCCCCTTCCACCCCCCCTTCTCCGCCCCTTCCCCCCACCCCCCCCCTGGCACGCCCCGGCCTGCCCCCCCTCCCCGCTCAGGTCTCTCCAGCCCCCACCCCAGTCCCGGCGTGCCGAAGCCCCGTGAGGGCTGCCAGCTGGGCGGGGGCGGCAGGCCCGGGCCTGGCTCCGAGCAGAGCTGAGCACTTTCCTCGCTCCGTGCCTCAGTTTCCTCTCCTGCAAGGGGGGTGACGGTGCGCGGCTCCCCTGTCTGTTCCCCCGGAAGGGGACCGAAGAGGAGAAGGTTGGGGGGCGCCAAGGGCGACGGGAGCCTGCGAGCTCGGGCCGCTGGCCAGGTCACCGGAGGTCACCGGCCTTTCCCGCAGGGACCCCCGTTGCGCCCGGAGCCCAGGATCTGTGCGAAAGAGGGACCGCGGGCACCAGCCGTGCAGGTCACGGGGGCGACGGAGGGGCTCCGGGGACCCTAACCCCAGCCCCCCGCAGGCATCCCGCGTGGACTCCAGAGCACCAGTGGTCGGGATCCACCTGCCCCGGGGACAGGCCCCGCAGGGCCCAAGAGCGCCCCCCGTCTGGGGCACCATGAAGCCAAAACAAGATAAGATAGAAGCACCCAGAGGGCTCCCTGACATGAAGGCTCCGGACTTGGGGCCGAGTTGGGCGGGGACAGAGGTGACCCGTGTGAGCAGGGAGGTAGGAGGAGGCGCAGTCAGTCAGCAAGAGGCAGTGGGACCGACCCCCAGTGATGGGAAAAGTGGGGTCCACAGGGAAAGGGGGGACCTAGAAGGTGGTCAGCAAGAGGCAGTGGGCCTGACCTCAGCAACAGGGAAAGTGGGGTCTGCAGGGAAAGGGGGGACCGAGAAGGTGGTCAGCAAGAGGCAGTGGGCCTGACCTCAGCAACAGGGAAAGTGGGGTCTGCAGGGAAAGGGAGGACCAGGAACAGCAGGGGTCATTATGCTGTTGCTATGAATAAGCACCTGCGAGTGGCCTGAGCAGGACGCCTGAATTCAAGCCTTCCGAAGCCTGAATAGCGCGGCACACCCCCCCCCCCCCCGCCACCAGCCCACCCTGGCCCCCCAGGAAGGCACCGGCAGCTGGAGGCCCGTGCATGGCTCCCCGTCTATCCCAAGACTACTGGGCCCTTGAATAGGCTAATGGTGGCGATGTTGCTAACAGAGGAGTAAGTGGGGTAGTGACCCTTTGGGCAGGAAAGGGGCCAAAATGCTGTTTTGTGGAGGAAACCAGGAAAATCATCGTCCCCACTTGTGGGGGAACGAGCATCCTTACATGGACTGAGAGCGGTGTAGCAGGGGCAGAGGCCCCACAGCCAGTAGGTACAACAGGCTCCGTTCTGGACATTGGGCCTGTCATTTATGATTTTGAATGGCTATGATTTTGTTTTGGCGTAAGCTGAATTCATCATTTTCGGATAGAAATTAAGCAGTTAGGGAGCTTCCAAATACCTGGAAATAAAATAATTGGAATAATAGCAGGTAATCACATGTCAAGGTTGTGAATAAGTCTCTGTTCCTTTTGTTTCCTAAGGGGTACAGGGTTTTCATGTTTTTAGCTCCGAAAGGAAGGATAAGAATGTGCTGGAATTTTTAACTGAAACACAGTGAATAGGACCAGAGCTACCGCAGTATAGCCATCATGTTGACTCCTCCAGTTGTGGCTGACCATCCGGGAAAAGGCGAAACTTTGTCTTGAACCTGGAAGGCTTAACGCTACTTAGCTTCTTAATGATTTCTTAATAGAGACACGCGTCATTGTTTTGAGATAACTGATGAAACTAACTCAAGGGCGTCAAGAAAGAAGCCATCCTCTGAACCACAAATTTCCGAACCTTGTCCATAGCGTCTGTCTGGTCATGTGGACGTTGGGGTTGTTTGATTCAGGTCCCCTGGAGTGGCATCTGTCTTTAGCCCAAAGGAGGGGACAATGGCTCATGACCGTAAGACATCTTCAGAGGAAATTAGGCTCCGGATTGTTATTTCCACAGGTGGGACAGCGTGACAGGCTGCTGCAGCAGCTCCGTGGAAGGAATTAGATAGAATCAGCACCTTATCTTTGTCACCTGTGCATTCATAGCTTCGTCATCATTGGTGACCTGTAGTTTTCATAGTCAGGAAAGGATCCTATCCTTTGTTAGAAAGAATTTGTGATAAAGGTGAGCAATTAAAATTAGGATAGTAGCAGGTGAATGTACTTTATGTGTATCTGTTGCACTTACGTGAGTTAGTTGCTCATGAAATGACGTGAGAACTAAAGAATGAATTAGGGGGGACGCCTGGGTGGCTCAGTAGTTGAGCGTCTGCCTTCAGCCCAGGGCGTGATCCTGGAGACCTGGGATCGAGTCCCACGTCGGGCTCCCTGCATGGAGCCTGCTTCTCCTCTGCCTGGGTCTCTGCTTCTCTCTGTGTGTCTCTCATGAATAAATAAAATGTTAAAAAAAAAAAAAAAGAGGAAGAAAAAAAAGAACTAATTAAGGAAACGATCTCTAGTGTGTGGTCCTGATGATGTAAAAGTTCCCTAGCAGCTGCTGCTGCTTGGAGGGAATGAATGTGCCAGGAAGATGCAAGGGTTTTCCAGACCTATAATTTAACTTTGACGATGTCGCGGGATTGATACTAACGTCTTAACTTACTGAGAAAAACCCAGTGGGGGTGAACCAGTGCGAGCTGGTTCAGTTCCTTATTTCACATCGACAGAAGTAGATCTTTCGAAGGTTTGATAAGGTGGAGGGCAGCCGTGCAGCCCTGCTAGGTTGGCAGCTGTTCACTCCACGGACACACCTTGTGGGCCTGCAAGGGCTTCTCAAATTACAGCAACTGCATTGCCGTTAATGCCCGAAACCATCGAAGGGACGGTGTTCCGTGGTGTGTGCGCCCCTGGGTGAGTCACAGTAGAAGTCCTGGTATCGCCGGAAGGCCAAGGAAGTGCTGTGTAGAGAGAGTTCTACTCACACCGACATAGTTGTACAACAGACTTTTGCCCGGAGGGGGCGGGGGTTGTCTGTGCTGAGCCGTGACGCGCGTAATGAGGCATCTCGTGAACGGTGGTGAGTACTTGCTCCTGTCGATCGGACCCGATGAAAATGTGCGGCCACACGGTGCACACCATGAAGCACGACAGAGGCAGATTTAGCAGGGGCGTCTCTGGTGAGCCCCTTAGCGTAAATAAGAAAAGAAAAGCTGAGTCTCCTAATGTGGTGATCATGCAACGTTGCTGCCATGGAGGGTTGCTGGTCGTCGAAATCCCTCTATTCCCATGGGGATGGCGGTCGTTGGAGCAGCTGGTGTAGATACTTGAGCATAACTTAAGTCCTTCCCTCCTGTGCACGCGTGGGGAGGATCATGAGTGACACAGCCCAGGAAGCGGATAGCCACTGCGGCTCAGACTATTCCTATATACCCAAGAGATTGGTGTTTTTCCCCCTAACTAATACACGAGGATATAAAAATGTATCCCAAAGCCAGGTAAGAAAGAAGACAGAAGCTTCCATGTGGCCAAGGCCTCCCAACAAGGTGGACGCTAAGTTGGACTGCTGCCCCGCTGCGGGACCAGAGGAAGCGGTGTTGAGATGGTGGGGTGTTGAGGATCCTGGCTATGGGGACTGTCCTGGGCGGTAGTGCGAGGTGGGCGGTTACTAGGATACGTCCAACAAATAGTGCTGTTTGCGGCTGAGATCTAGCCGGAGGTCCTACAGTGATCATTGGGGTAGAAAAGTCAATAGCGCCTAAAATTGGGTTCCCACCTGCTGCGTGGAGGAGGAAAAAGTGGGTTCGGTCAACGGAAGCTCCCATGGGAGCTGGATGGCCAGGAGAAAGGGGTCCGTGGCGTTTGTAGCAGTGGAAATGATGGGGGAAGACCTCCCAAACTTACGAATCGGTGCGGGGGGCGGGGATGCAAAATTGGGGCTCCGGGTACTAGTAGGACTAGCCTGTTTCAACCCTCCAGTTCTACTAGGTCTGACTCGGGGCCGGGGGTCACTAAGCATGTCCAGGCAGTCAACTGCATGCGCGGTAAATCTGGTCACCCCGGTGTCGCGCCAGGTTGACCTGGTTTGGGTAGAAAGGCTCCAGCCAGCACCTAAAGTCCAGCTGCAGTGCCAGTGACGACACTTTTCAGGTCTGTTGACAGTGATCAGTGGTTTGTGACCGTGGGTGAGACGCCGAGCAAGCCGCTGGCTGCCCACCCAAAGAGGTCGAGCCCTGTTCTGCGAAGCCCTAGGGAAGCGCAGGCGGGAACAGCAGCTGCTCGTGCAGTGGGGCTTCTCCCCGCAACACATGCGTATTTTGAACGTGAGGTTCATCCCCACCAGAGGATAGGACGCGTGGCTGGGCTCCAAACGGCTGATAGGAACAGTGCACCCCGGTTTCCGTCCATCGACGGATACGGTTTGGGTGACAGGACTCATGTCGTTGGGGCCAAAGCAAGGGCTGAGATAGGCGCAATGTGCCACTAACCTGTTAATGATGATATTGGGGGGTGACGGGTCTTGAACACCTGTAGTGATGGCCTCGGCCACGGTGTGGAGCGGTCCCCGAGGTCTGATGCCGGCCGGCCCGCGTGGGGTTGGACATAGCCCTGTACTTCTGACTCACATAGTGTGAGCAGGGCCGGGCTGTGCAGAGGGGACCTGATGGGACAGGTCAGTGCTAAATATGGTGAAGGAGAGGAATGGGCCCTCCAGCCAGCAAAGGGAACGTGTTCCAGGGCCTGTGGCTCCCTACACACTGTGTCCTGGAGCAGGGCGAGTGGCAGGGTGGACCGTGTCCTCCAGCAGCTCACAGGGGCTTGACATGAAGGGGCCGAGGCCTCCGGCCCTTCGGCGCTGGGAGAAGCAGGTGGAAGGCGGCCGGGACGCTCTGTCCGAGCTCAGCTCACGTGGGGCCGCGACCCCAAGGAAACACCAGTGGAGCCAGGGCCGCCCCCCCCCCCCCGTGCGGGTGAACTCTACAATGGGGTCGGGCCCAGGCCCAGCGCACCCAGGTCTGTGGACAGGTTCTTGGGGGGGTAGAGGACCCACAGCCAGACCTGCCCGTCTGGGTTTCAGGGGCTTGTACTGGCCGAGGTCCTTAGTCCCCGCGCTGTGCTGCTGAGGTCCGGGGCTTGGGGGCCGATTAACCCCCCGCTGCTCTGCGTTCCCATCTGTTACCCCCGTCTTCACTGGAGCGTCCATCTCGCTGACAAAAAGGAAGAGACAGGAGGTCCCCCCCCGGCCGGGCGCCGAGTCCCCGTTGGGAGGGGACCAATGCTGTGGCCTTGGCAACCAGGATGAGGGCTCATACTCACCAGGCCCCAGCCCGTCCTGCATCCCCCAGCACAGCCCTTAACACGCAGGCTCAGAAACAATTAAGGTTTGGGTTTTTTGGTTTTTTTTTTTAATTAATTTATTTATTCATGAGACACACACAGAGAGGCAGAGACACAGGCAGAGGGAGAAGCAGGCTCCCTGGGGGGACCCCAACTCGGGACTCGATCCTGGGACCCCGGGGTCACGCCCTGGGCTGAGGGCAGATGCTCAGCTGCTGAGCCCCCCAGGCTGCCCTGGTTTTTTTCTTTATGGTGAACTGTGGGCGATCGCCCGGCCCTGACATAAGCGTGTGCGGGGGATGCCCCGTCGGTGGCTCCGGCGCTAGGTGGCCACTCACTTTGCCACCAAGCCCCGTTGAGCGGCGTGGACGTTTCCACGCTGCTTCTCGTCCTGCCTGCGCCCCGTTCTCCCGGGAAGCTCGTGTCCTGCGTCTTCCGCTAACGCTCAGGAGTCATATTTAAATCCATGTTAGAGTTATTGTTTTTTTAGGTAAACTCAGAGTTTTGCTTTAACTCTGACTCTGTTCCAGCTGCTACCGGGCTCCTAAGGCGTCTCACTTGCACCTACAAACCTCATTATTTCGCTTAGACCGACAAGCTTGTTTTCAGAAACTGATGACGGACAGAAACGCCTCTGGTTTCAGGGTGTTTAACTTAAATTCCCCTGTGGGATTGTTGGAGTTAAATCATTAATGCCGCAGGTGTTGAGCCACGTTCATCATTCCCTTGCGGGACTTTCTCTACAGCACCAGTTAGAATTTCTTGCTCCTATACTTTTATTTGTAAATATTTTATTTGACTTATAAATATATATATTTTTTATATATATGCCAATATTTTTCCCTGGTTTTTTTTTTTTTTTGGTTTTGCATTCACATATTTAAAATTATTTTTTAAAGGTTTTATTATTTATTCACGTGACGCAGACAGAGGCAGAGACCCAGGCAGAGGGAGAAGCAGGCTCCACGCAGGGAGCCCGACGCGGGACTCGATCCCAGGACCCTGGGGTCACGCCCTGAGCTGAAGGCAGAAGCCCAACCGCTGAGCCTCCCAGGCGTCCCCCCAGGTTTTAGGTACGGCTGCTGCTAGGCCCGGCGGCCATGTGATGTGGGGCTGGAGAGCCCCGTCCCTTGCTGGCCGCGCCACTGCTTGTGGAGCACCCCCCCGCCCCAGGGTCTGCACCACGTCCCCTCTGCTGCACCTTCATCTCCGCAGCCTCCTGACGTCCAAGGTGCCACCGGCGACCCCTCGGCGCCCTTTACCTCCAGCACCCTCCTGTGCCCCTCCTGCGCCCCTCCTGCACCCTTCTGTGCCTGTGGCCACCGGCTTCTCCCTGTCCTTGGGGCTCTGTGTCTGGTGCTCATTTCATTGTTTCTGTCTCTTGGAATCCAGGTAGAAGTGAAATAATCCACTATTTGTCTTGCTCTCTGTCTTGCTTCTCGTAGTCCTACCCTCCAGGCTCATCATATTGTTCCAAATAACAAGATTTCACCCCCACCCCCCGCCCCTAACCCGAGCACTGCGCCCCACTCACCTCTCTGCAGGCCCGCGGCCTGCTCCCCATCCTGGCCCTCGGGAGCGGCCAGCACAGGGGCCTGTGTCTTTTCACATCGCGGCTCTCCTCATCCTCGGGGAAATATCCAGACGTGGAGTTACCGAGTCGAGTGGTGCTTCTATCTCAAGGGCTCTTCATTTATTTTTATTTTTTGGGAACCTCCACGTGGTCATCCGCAGCGGCTGCATGGGCCGCGCCCCCGCCAACAGTGATGAGGGTCCCCTTCTCTACATTCCCCCCACTGGGTCCCGTGGTTCTTCATCTGGCCGCTCCCACGAGCCCGGGTGGCCCCTCGTTGGGTCCCGACGGCGTCTCGGCGACCGCGGGGGACACAAGCACTGCCTCGTGTGTCAGCCGTGTGCACGTCTTCTTTAGGAAAAGCCCCACTTTCTCAGCAACACTCTGCCTTCTTGGCGTCAAGTGGAAAAGGCCCCGTAGCTGCTTTCGACGCGGAGTCCTTCGCGGCTGTGTCGCCGTCAGTGGCTCATCCCCGCTGCCCTCTTGCTGTGCAGACACTTCACTCTCACGCAGTGACTGTTGGGCACTTTGGCTTTGGCTCCTCTCCCCGGGGAAGCCCGTCGGGAGACTGCGGAGGCCGCGGGCAGGAGCTGGCCGTCCCGGAGGCTGCAAGGAGTTTAATGTGCTCGGGTCTTTAACCCGCTTGGAGCTTCCCCATCCGGGACAAGCAGGCAGCGGTCGCATCGCCCCGTGCGTGGCCGTGGGCCTTCCCCACACCTTCAGGGACGAGCCCATCTGTCCCCACCGCACGGTCCTGCCTCCCTTGCCGCAGACCAATTGGCCACACAGGCCCCGACCTATTTCTGGGTCCTGGGTTTCCATGTCGTTGGTCCTTTCTCTGTTTTTGTACCAACTCCGTACTGTTTTTGGTGACGACGGCTTTGTCGTGAAGCCTGGGGTTTCAACAGCACCAGCTTCGTCCTCCTTTCTCAAGATTGCTTGGGCTAGTGAGGTCGTTTGCCATCCCCTAAGAATTTGAGGTTTTTAAGGGGACACCTGGCTGGCTCCATCGGTAGCACATGTGACTCTTGATCTCGGGGTTATGAATTCAAGTCCCATGTTGGGTGCAGAGGTTACTTACTCAAAAAAATCTAAAACCAAAACAAAACAAAACCCCTCAAACTTTAGACATTTTTGTTGTTGTTGTTCTAATACACGGGAAAGTACTAGTGGCATTTTGATGGCGATCGCGTCGACTGCACACTGCTGTGGGTTGAACGGACATTTGAACCATATTCTTCTAACTCACGAGCATGTATATGTTTCCATTTGCTCGTGTCGTCATCTACTGGTCTCCTCGATGTCTGACAATCTTCAGAGCACAAGCCTTTTATCTCCGTGGTTGCATTTTACGCTGTTTGATGTAATTGTAAATGGGATTCGGTTTCCTGAATTCCCCTCTTTGTTATTTTCCTATTAGTGTATAGAAATGCAACTGATTTCTGTGTATTTTTGTATCCTACTACCTTGTTGAATTTTTTTTTAGTCCTGATAGGTTTTTTTGGTGGAGTGTTTAGGGTTTCCCATATTCCGTATCCTGTCATCTGCAACTGGTGAGTTTTCTTTCTTCCTTACCACTTTGGATGCCAGCTGGCTTCTCGGCCTTTTGCTAAGATCAAGTGCAGTACGAATTTGGGTGCCTTTCACTTCCTTTCCCTTGTGACTGCTGTGACTAGGGCTCGGAGCTCTCCGGTGAGGGTGTACATCCTTACCTCTTCCATGGTCTTGGCAGAAAGCTTTCCACTTTTCTCCCGCTGACCAGTGCTTCTACCATTTATGGCCTTTATTATATGAAGGATACTTGTTCTCTGCCCAGTTAGTTGAGTTTTTGTCATGAATGTGGCTGTTGAATTTAGTCAGGGGCTTCCTCCACATCTTTTGCGATGAGCATATGATTTTTAGTTCTCATTTTGCTCATGTGCTATATTGAGTTGATTTCGTGTCTGTTAAACCATCCTGTCATCCCTGGAGTAGAGCCTGCCTGATTGTCAGGAATGGTCATTGCAGTGGGTTGGTGAATGTGGTGTGCTGTATTTTGTTGAGGATTGTGGCATCTGTGTTCACAGATACCGGGTGTGATTTCCCTCTCTCTCTCTCTCTCTCTCTCTTTGCAATGTCCTTGTCTGGTTTTGGTATTAGAGTAATCCTAGCCTCCATAGGATGAATTTGAGACATTCCTTCCTCTTCAGTTCTTTGGGGTTTTTTTTTTGTTTTTGTTTTGATGTTTTTTAAAGATTTTATTTATTTATTTATTCATGAGAGACACAGAGAGAGAGGCAGAGACCCAGGCAGAGGGAGAAGCAGGCTCCATGCAAGGAGCCCGACGTGGGACTCGATCCCGGGACTCCAGGGTCATGCCCTGGGCCAAAGGCAGGTGCTAAACCGCTGAGCCACCCGGGCGTCCCCTCTTCAGTTCTTTGGAAGAGTTTGACAAGAACAAGTATCAACTCTACTTTATTGATAGAATTTAACTGTGAAGCTGTTTGGTCCTGGACTTCGGTTTACTGGGAGTTTTTTGATAAGTCATTTTATTTACTGGTTATCAGTCTGTTCAGATTCCTATTTCTTCTTGATTCAGTCTTGCAAGATTGTTTGTTGCTAGAAATTTATCCATGTCTTCTAAGGTGTCCAACCTGTTAGTAGACCTTTTTTTTTTGGAATGACTTAAAAAAAATATTTTGTATTTCTTTGGAGTTCATTGCAACTTCTCTCTAATTTCGGATACTACTTATCTGGGCCTTCTCTGTTTTTCTTAATCAGTCTGGGTAAAGGTTTTTTTTTTTTTTTTTTTTAATCTTTATTTAAGTAGTCTCTGTACCCAACAAGGGGCTTGAGCTCAGGATCCCAAGACTGAGAGTCCCACGCTCCTCTGACTGAAGCAGCCACGTGCCCTGAGGTTTATCATTTTTACCTTCCCCAAGAGTCAGCTCCTAGTCTTGCTGATCTTGTCTCCTTTTTTTTTTTTTTAAGAGTCTCCTTTTTATTTATTTCTACTCCGATCTTTATGATTTCTTTCCTTCTTCTAATTTGGGGCTTTGTTTTTTTTCTAGTTCCCTTAGTTATAAGGTCAGATGTTTACTTGAGGTTTTCCTTGTTTCTGGAGGTCACCCTGTATCGCTACAAATGTCCCTCTTAGAGCTGTTTTTGCTGCATCCCGAAGATTTTTGGACAATTGTTTTCTCATTGGTCTCCGGGTATATTTTTTTATTTCCTCTTTCTGATGTCTTGTTTGACATATTCGCTGTTTAGTAGCATGTGGATGTGGTTTATTTCTTAGAATTGGCTGCTGCTCCCATAGAGTCTTGCCCAGAGCCCCCCAGCCACCCCACTGTTGGGATGCTCCAGGCTTAGATTCCTTCATCCCCAGCCTGCTCGCCCCGGAGAACCCTGCCTTGTGACTGAGCCTCGGGTCCTGAATCTGCACACGGGCCCCTGGGTGCCACCCACACCTACTGCAGGTCGTGGCGTTGGGGAGGCGTTGGCGTCATTGGGCATCTCCGTCTGCCATGTCCGTCTGGCCTGCCCTTCTCCAGGCGGGCTGTCCCCTCTGCTGGGCGGAAGCTGTTGGGCAGCCGCTGGCCTTGGGGGGTTGCTCTCTGGCGTCAGGGAAGTGAGTTCGGGGCCGTCCGTGCTGCCCTCTGGGTCTCTAACTGGTGGGCTGAGGCTGTGGCCTGGGCTAGCTTCGGTTGCACACAGTCACTTAAGATGACGTCCGCTGGGTGTCCACTAGGAGCCCTAGGGAAGCCACACGGAGATCCACGCGAGCCCCCTTCCCACTCGGCTGGTCTCCTAGATGTTGTGCGGCCACGGCCACGGGGAGCGCCGTTCGCCTGGGCCTGGCTCTGAGGGCGGGCGAGCTGTGTGCCCGGCTTCTCGGCCCAACGCAGCGCAGCTCGATTCCTAATTCACTACTAGGTCCTCCTTTTGTTTTCAATTTCATATGTTTAGGTGCAATGAAATCTTCAAGTAGAAAAGGCAATCCTTTTTATTTCTACCCCATAAGCCACACTTCAACCTAATGCTTTCAGGTTTGCGGTGCTGCACTCGCTTTTTAGAGTTTGCAGGGTCGGTAAGGTTCCCTGGGGCTTGTCGCTGACGGACTGGGCTTCTCTAGGGCAATGTAGGCTCCATAGAAGGCCAATAAAATGCCAACCTGGTTAAGTTGGAGGTTATTCTTTCTGTACTTTAGTGAAGAATTCGGCTCTAATAATCATTTGGGTTTAGTGCTAAGCATAGCGGGGTATGTTGGAGTCTTAGCCATCACATAATTGGGAATGTTAAAGTCACTTTCATGGTTTACTTTTATTTCAGCTATGGCATTTTATAGCCTAATTAAAATTTAAGTTTCTGGCGAGAGGGGTGCCTGGTCGGCTCAGTTGATAGAGCGTATGACTCTTGATCTTGGGGTCTTGAGTTTGAGTCCCATGCTGGGTTAGGGAGCACTTAAAAACCTAGGGACGAAAAAAAAAAAAAAAAAACCTAGGGACGCCTGGGTGGCCCAGCGGTTGGGCGCCTGCCTTCAGCTCACTTTGTGGCCTCGGGATCCCGCCGGGATGGAGTCCTACGTGGGGCTCCCTGCATGGAGCCTGCTTCTCCCTCTGCCTGTGTCTCTGCCTCTCTCTCTCTGTGTCCCTCATGAATAAATAAAATAAAATCTTAAAAAAAAAAAACCTAAAATATTTTGGGGCACCTGGGTGGCTCAGTTGGCTAAGCAGCAGACTGATTTCTGCTCAGGTCAGGATCTCAGGCTTGTGGGAGGGAGCCTGCAGCTGACTGTATGCTCAGTGGTCAGCGTGAGCCTCTCCCTCTCCCTCCCCTCCTGCCCCGGCTCCCCCCACTCTCTCTCTTAATTTAATCTTTATTGTGAGGGTATCTTTAACATCACACCGAAAATTTCATTTATTTGGGGTTAATGGTAGGACTTCAGCAACTGGCTCAAAGCTCACCCGCCCTAGTAAGTTAATACAATTTAGACAAACTTAGGTTTATGGCTGTTTATCACTGCTGTTTGCCGTGAGGGTGTGTGTGGTTAAGCAAGGCATCATAAACTACTTTTTAGTTGGTGTCATTCCTGTTCCTTGCGATCATTAGTGCTCTAGAGGGATGTGGATACTTGCAGAATTTTATTAAGAATTAATAGAATAGGACCAAATGCATGTGTTTATGGAGTTAGTAGGCTTAGGCGTTTGCAGTCCCTGCTTTACTAGGCTGCACTAGTGAATTAGACCTGGGGATCACTGTCCACTGACACTCTGAATTAAACAGGTATGTTGATATTAAACTACTGGAAGGGGATCCCTGGGTGGTGCAGCAGTTTGGCGCCTGCCTTTGGCCCAGGGCGCGATCCTGGAGACCCGGGATCAAATCCCACGTCGGGCTCTCGGTGCATGGAGCCTGCTTCTCCCTCTGCCTGTGTCTCTGCGCCTCTCTCTCCCTCTGTGACTATCATAAATAAATAAAAATTAAAAAAAAAAATAAACTACTGGAGGTAAATTTTTCTGGCCCATAGACTTTAGAAGTTTGAAGTTTTCATTTAATTTTTTTTTTTAGATTTTATTTATTCATGAGAGATACACAGAGAGAGGCAGAGACACAGGCAGAGGGAGAAGCAGGCTCCATGCAGGGAGCCCAACGTGGGACTCGATCCTGTGTCTCTAGGATCACGCCCTGGGCCGAAGTCAGCGTTAAACTGCTGAGCCACCCGGGCTGCCCGAAGTTTTCATTTAATTAAGGATCTTGGCTAAAATATGTCTAATGTTTAATTTGTGATTTACATGTTTATTATAGGATGCGGGAAAGTAGGGTTATACGTTTTATTTCAACCTTGTTTTGGGGAGGTTGGCAAGATTGTTAATAAATACAGTTTGTCTTCGGTGGGGGAAGGGGTGTTTCCTCAATTTTTATTTGATAAACACCAGTATGTGTAAAATTCTCTATATCCTCAGAGCATGGACTAAATAATACCTTACGGTGGTTGAGAGAGTAAATAGTATTTAATACAATCTCAACTACAAGAGGGGGAGGAGTGGGTACTTCTAGGTAGGAAGGTCCTGAAGTAAGAGCCAGATGCCAGGTAGGGGTCATGTCCCCAAACCTTCATGTTATGGGCCCAGAGCAAGAAGAGGGGCACGTTTGTGAAGGGGTCACCGCTTTCTCAGTTTGGTGACTAAGGAAAGTGGTTGGTTCTGATACACGTGGGGAACTAGGGTTCACTTGACTTGATGGGGACGTGTGCCATCAGTAATATCCAACAGAAGATCGATCGTATCTCGTAGTTTACAAAAGAGAATTTTATGTATCAGGCAAATAACAGCTCTACTTTGTATCATGTATGATCACACGTACTTTGTATCACATATGATATCCTAATGTCTTAATGAGGGATGCCGTTTAATGCACAAAGCAGCGGATTAGTCTAGAATTCAACATGCACGTGACAGCGTTTCACTCCTCACTCGCAACTTCCAGGGAGGAGTTCAGAATTTCTGCTTTGGGTACTGATGGTACAGTTGGAACTTTTTTCTTGATGTCCTAGGGAAAGGTTTTTCTACTTTTCTGGTTTAGAAGACTGAAGTACTAGATCACGGAGACTGTTTATTTTAGAAGACTATTTTCCATTAAGCTGGTGAGCGGCCTAAGTACAAGAAAAACAAGACAAAGGCCTAGTAGGTGGCCAGCGATGAATGAGTGCTGAACGGGTCGTCGTCTGGTTGGTACTGACAGATCTGCTACTACCAGGCAGAAAAAGCCCTGGCTGAGGGGTCCTGATACACTTCACTGCTTTTATGTATGAAGTGTTGGGATATTGCTAGAACGAAGAGAGGAAAGATTAGAGTGAATGTGCTAAAAGATTAGAGCTGACTTATTGGGGGTGAAACAAGAAATAACAACAGGTTTCTAACCTTAAAAATGTCCTTAATTTTGCCGAAAGCTCCCCAGAAGGCAACCTTTCTCATGAAAGTAATAAATATTTCCTCTGTCCTTTCTCTGGATGATAACTTTTCTTAGAGATTAATTTGGTCTTTGGACCAAATTTTTTTTCTTTGGAAAAGAAATTGATCTTATAGTCACTTAGGTAAATCAGGGCACTTAGGATCCAAATTTTTTTTCTTTGGAAAAGAAATTGATCTTATAGTCACTTAGGTAAATCAGGGCACTTAGGTTTGAAGACACACACCCCCCTCCCCACCGACCGCCACCCCTGCGTAAAAGAGCAGAGATTCACCTCCATGTGGGAACAAGCAGTGCAAGACAAATGCAGTGACTACACTGCAGGACCCAGCAGGAGGCTCAGGCAGGGATAAAAGGAGGAAAGCCCTACTGCAGAAATCCTTGTGCACTGTTTACACTGACATCAAGTTTAATTTGAATTTGATTTCTAAAACTCTTTTTTGAAATAAAGTTTGGGGTACAAGTATAATTAATATCTACTGATGAGCACAGAGATGAAATTTAGACATGGGGATCCCTGGGTGGCCCAGCGGTTTAGCGCCGCCTTCGGCCCAGGACGTGATCCTGAGGTCCTGGAATCGAGTCCCACATTGGGCTCCCTCCATGGAGCCTGCCTCTCTCTGTCTCTCATGAATAAATAAATAAAATCTTGGGAACCCTAGGTGGCTCAGCAGTTTGGCGCCTGTCTTTGGTCCAGGGCGTGATCCTGGAGACCCAGGATCGAGTCCCACGTCAGGCTCCCCACATGGAGCCTGCTTCTCCCTCCTCCTGTGTCTCTGCCTCTCTCTCTCTGTCTCTCATGAATAAATAAATAAAACCTTAAAAAAAACAAACTTAGACATCAAACATTGTATGGAAAGTAAAAATCCCATCCCCCAGAGATTACAATGGGTCACGTATTTTTGTAAGACTTGCTATAGATGAATGCATTGTAAAAAGACTATATTGCCTTTTATTACCTAATAGTGGCATTATTTTCATATCAATGGCATTTTCATATCAATAACTGTAAATCTTCAAGATTGTTTTAATACTTACCTAGTATTTCACTATACGTGAGTAATCCATTTAACCAGTCCCCCCAGGTTTTTGTATTATGAACAACGTACCAATAAACATCTTTGCATATGCATCTTTGGTTATTTCCCTGATTATTTTGTTAGGATACAATCCCCAAAGTGGTGAATTACTAGTTTAAACCTTATACAGAAACTTTTTTAAAGGCTTTGGTTTCTCTTCCTTTTTTTTTTTTTTTTTAAATTCCGGTATAGTTACCATACAGTGTTAAAGGCTTTGGTTTCAAATTACCCTATACAAAGGTCATACTCCTAGACTCTTCCTAAAAATAAAAACGGATTTTCAAGTTGGCTCTGCCCATTGCTGAGTTTATCTTAAAAAAAATTTTTTTAAATTTGATTGAAATAATGCAAAGATTCAATTGGCAATAGGCTGTAAGGAAATACCCCTATACCAGCCAGGAATTCTGTGGCTGACCTATTGGCCAGCTCACCTTGGGCCACTGCCAGCCTCTTCTCTTTTGGCCATTTTCATTATAAAGGCTACTTGCTTACTCTGCTTCTCTTACACAATAATGGGCAATAAGATATAAGGACAAATGTGGTGGAAGCTTCTGGAAAAGTTTCTACTCTCCTAACAGGAAGGACAGATACACCAGGCACTGCTCCTTCTCCCAGCTTTCAGTGTAAACATACACTCGACCTGTGGCAGCCATATGGCAACCAGAGGAAAAGGCCAAGAAATCCCTGTTCTGACCCATACCGGCAACAGATAAAGAGTAGGATCTTAAATTGTGCTAAGACAACATTTCTAAGCAACTGGTCAGGAGCAGAGTCTTTGCTAAAGCTTAACATCATTTAAATATACATTGGAAAATATGCTTAGGTATATTTAAAAATCTCTTCTTAAGCCATTTCTCCATTTTAGGGTTATAGTGTAAATCAAGTTTTCCTATATAACCAATTAAAATTAACAGATCAATCTGTATGTCTGTGTAAATGGTTATACCAAGTTCAAAACCAATTACTCCTTACCTAGCTTGCCTTGTCCTATCAGTAGGGGTACAAAGACACATAAACCAACAGATAAATTATATATTACATGTTTATTAAGGAAAAACTTTTATGTAAAATTTACATTTTATGAAAAAATCAAAAATATTTACAAAATTGTGTAAGATAGATTTGCATTGTTCTAATTACAACTCAAAGTAGTAAATAACATTTCTTAAAAACTCACATTTGTTAGAGTTCTGTGTTTACAAATCTGGGTTAAAGAGGCAGCTACAGAGTTTATCACTATACATAAGCAAGAACCAGCTTGCTAAATACATCTCCCATTGAAAAATCTACTGGTCTTTTTTTACACCATTAGTGGATTTTTAAATGAAAAACAAAATCAATATAAACTCATATGGCTTCAAAATTGTAACCTGCACCTAATACAAATGTAGGTATCAACACTTGGTATGAAGACTGTGGTAATGAAGAAAGTGCAGAAGTTTAACCATTTCACTAATTTGTACATTTTCAGGTAATACTTGATTAAAAATAAACATGGTGAGTGTAATGGTGTCTGAAGTCCAAGAATAAAGTATTAACTGCCCATTTAAAAGCACTCCAATTGCAAAGCAGTTACATTTAAGATTCCAGTAAGGGAAAAAAAAAAAAAAAAAAAAGATTCCAGTAAGGGACTGTAATTGGCATTTAAAAGAGCACAAGAGTTAGAAATTCTCATTTCACTCACTATTTAGTAAAGATGAACATTTCAGTGTATTGTCTTAATGTGTTGCTTTAGTCAAATCTAAATTTAGAATTGGGCTAACACTGAATATATTTAAAAAGCACGTACTGTGTTATATGTATTGCTAATAAGTAGATTTTCTGCTGCATTTAGTAGAGCAAGACGTTACATAAATGTCTAGTAATAGGGGTTTTATGTTCTGTGAAGCTTAACAGAATAATTAGTGGTTTTATATAAATTATCATATATAACACAATTTATCACTTCTATGTAAAATGCAGGACACTGGCATTTATCCTTATAAATAAAATTCCATTTTTAATTATGAAACTGTCCAAAATATTTTAAGTCCTTCAATTAGGATTTGCTATAAAGTTAGGGTTTTTTTACTATTTAATATTAGTAGTTCAAGAAATGCTTAGCCCAATCCATCACTTCAGATAATCTCCCCATTTCTAGCAGGTGGCAATTAAATAATTGGTAACTTTTCCAATCGTTGAAATAAAAACAACTGGCAGTACGTCTCCAATGCCAATTATATTGCTTAAATGTGTTCCTCACAAAACACAAAACTCATGCTTCTGACACATTCATTCAGTGTATATAAATTTCCAAAGATGAACAGAAAGAAGGGAAGGGCCAAGCGGAGAAATAAACTAGCAGTTACCAATTGAGGAGGAGGTTTTCAATGTTTGTTTTACGATTTACATACTTAGGTGGAACAAGTGAAGGTCAACTGTTTTCCCCCTGTAAACATAGGCCATTAGGTGTATTTCTCTTTCTAGTGGCTACAGTGTATCACTAAAGAAGTGAGCCAGGGTTTTGAAGTACAAATTATCCTTGAGTTACTCTGAATTCCCTTCCCAACTGAGGCCAAAGGTATTTACAGAAATGGCTATTATCTTGTAAAAATGTTTGACCACCCTAGGATGAAGAGAAGATCCAGACTGTGAGGGGACAACAGTGAGGCACATTAATGAACACAGACTGGACAGGCACATTTCTGGCTTTTGTTATTGTTTTAAAAGGCACACATTCTGTAATCCATATAAAAATAAATTAAATCTACAGCATTAATTCTTAAAAACAATCACAAATTCTATAAAGTTAACTAACTGCAGAAGTAAATTTCTCTGTCTTTTGCAAGCTTATTTTAAAACACATTGCACTTGAGAATTAGAAAAATCATACAAAACACCATTTACACTTTAATAATGTTTATATGAGAATCAAATTATACATTGTTTTGCGCACACCTTGGGACTCTGGTCTGATTACTTTATGGCACATAACTCAATTTGATTGAGTATTCTAAATTAACATTATCCAAAACTTAGAATTCGTGTTGTGTGTGTCTCTGTTCAATATTAAACTTAGGAAATTTCAAGGCTATCTCTGACTCTAAAAATTTATGGAAAGCTGAATTATTTTGTGCTTGCTCTCCTGAAATTTTAGGCCTGATAATACACTATAACTCAACATAGACACTAAAAGTAATGTAAAATTTCAGCCTAAGAAAACTTCATTATACTGAGAATTTCAGCAAATGTGCTTCCAGAACATGGCAGTTGATCATTAACAGTGTTGAAAAATCATTTCAGTGCTATTGCTTTTGATGACTCACTTCAAAAGTGCAATTTAATGTTTGTAATTAACATTCTCAAATATGTGTAAGTTCAAAGACATAATACAAGCTAAAATAGTGTTGGAAAGAATAGACAACACAGGAGGGCAGGCCTGTACTTCTCTCTCAAGCCAACCAGTTTCCCAGGTCCATCAATAATCTGCCAGGTATCGTCCTGAAAAACACCAAGCAGACCCTTGCGATTACACTTTCAAATGAACTCAAAGGAAGACATTTTCACTGTGAGGACAGATACACAACCCCAGTTCCCACCTGCTGTTTATAATACACCGCATCCGATCCCAGGTGTCCAGCTATACGGACCATTATTACTCTCTCCAAGGTGTGTCTCTATCTGGCATTTTGGTACAAAGGTCAAAGAAGAAATTTTCCATGACTTTAGATTATAAACTGCTTGACAGTTTAATAAACAGTTGCTTAGTAACTTACTGTCGAATAGAAATGTTTCCCAGGTAATATACAAACTTAAAATCTCCCAACTTACCAGTGGCAAACCGCTTCTTCACTAAGGAAAGCCTATAGCCAGTGCCTACTAGTTCAATATCTACTCCTGAGAGGGTATTCCCCTCGCTAAGGAATTGCACGGCAAGTGTTGTGGGTTTACTAGGTCCTTCCGAAAGATCAAATTTTGCTCTGAGGGACCCAGAACCTACAAGGCAAAGAATGCAGAACTTTAAACAGGGCAACATAAATTCACACACACAAAAAAACCAACAAATGAATAAGATAAACTATGTCCTATGTCAAATTCATAAAATGTATACAGTAAACAAATCATTGTCCTGTTTCCAAATCAGACTTTATTCAATAGTAAACACCCCTGTAGTTGTGTATGGAGCTTCACCGTGCTACAGACACATGCTGAAGTAAGTCAAAAGAGAAAAAGGAAGTCAATGAGGATAGTTCAGAGGGAGGCCTGAGGAGCAGGAGCAGGAAATGACAGCCAACTGCCATATTACGGGGCTGGGAGAGGGAAAGAGGGAGAGACAGCAAGGACTGGGAAAGCGCTATCAAAACGGAACATACAACTGTTCATCAGCTGCTTGTTGCCAGTAGAGCTTCTGGTCAACAATAGACTCTTCTGAACTAAGTTTTGGGGTGGGGGGGAATTCAAAGAGTTCTTTGTGGATTTATGACTATACGGGGTGGGGTGTGGAGGGTTCAGCACTCCTAACCCCTGCATTGGTTAAGGGTCAAACTAGATAGTTCTGAGATGCTTTCTTTAAAACAAAAAACAAAACAAAACAAAACAAAAAAACAAAACACACACACACACACACAAAAAACACTTATTCAACATACCTCAGTCTAATAGTATGCCAGAAACTGTAAACCACATAATTATGATGAATATGATAAATGCTATAAAAAGCTCTCAAGAACTATGAGCAAAAAAGCACAAAAAATGATGGTGAAGAGGACAATGCGAATTGCAGGCAGAGGTCACTATAGGGACAGGGAGGGGAGACCTGAGAGCACAATGCCGTTAAGGGACCTGCATACATAACAGAAGAGCCAGAGAACAGGATATGAGTGTGCAAAAGACTAGGGAGGTAGGAAAGAACAAGTCCCAAAGCTCGTTATAAGCCATGATAAGAAATAAGTAACACTAAAGATAAGGAAGACAAAACAATTTCAGGTTAGTATCTCAAAAGGGGAAAGACGTACAAGATACAAGGCAGGGAAACCAACTGAGTCACTAAAATACTGCAGGACTCTGAGTGACAGCTTATTAAACAAAGGATCTCAACTAGGCTGAGGGAAGGGAGAGGAGTGAACGCATTTGGAAGGTATTTCAGAGTTGGAATCAAGAAAGGGGAAAGGAGGGGGAGTCTAGAGTGTGCCCAGGCTTCTGGTCAAGGAGAACAGGTGCAACTGCTGGTAGCTGGAGCGACATTCCTGGATTCCCTACACAGAGGCTCCCAGCACAGAGGGAAGTCTGGAGGACGAGAACGGTCCCGCCGCTCTGTCCGCCGCATGGGCCTGATGGCACAGAGCGGCTTGGGGTGTGCTGCTGCCTGCCTGCTAACGCCTTAAGCCCGCCGTACACTTGCACAGAATTGACCTATCAAGAGAACTGTAGAAGTTCTACAGCAGGCCAAGAGCAGCCACCTTGGCAATCTTTAAGCTGGAGAATTACTTCCTGTCCCTCTTCTGGGCCTAGAGCCAGAATAGAAACATATTCCTACTTTACAGTATTCTAATTGGGGTATTTCTTTCTAAAGGCTGACTAACCCAATAGAAGCACATTTAACACATTTTTCCGTTTCCTCACACACTCTGATACCTGGAGAGCCGGGGGAAACTATTAAAATATCTGGTTAGAAAATTTGTATCTGGGCAGCCCAGGTGGCTCAGCAGTTTAGCACCACCTTTGGCCCAGGGTGTGACCCCAGGGTCCCAGGATCGAGTCCCACGTCCGGCTCCCTGCATGGAGCCTGCTTCTCCCTCTGCCTGTGCGTCTGCCTCTCTGTGTGTCTCTCATGAATAAATAAATAAATCTTTGAAAAAAAATTTGTATCTTATTTTTGAGGAACAATTTCTTTTGTTAGTACTTAAAATAGTATAGTTTCATTAAATAGGGGAAAACTGTATGTCCTTTCTTGCCTGCTAATTCGTTGTAAGCCCTCAATTCAAACAGGATTTCTGGTTTACTTCTAGTTTTAACTAGGAATTTCAAATTTGTCCTCCCAGAAGCCACACAACTTGACTAAAAGCACCATTACACCTGAAAATAGGCAACTTTCAAGTACCAAACAAAAAAGGAGGAACCATAGACCAGCTTGGTTATTTCACCAAATAGGTGGTTCTCTAGTAAAAGTCTGATTCAGCATGGCATGTATAAATAAACAGCCACTATGGATATGTTCCTCGTCCTTGATACAGAAATAAGTGAGAAAAACTGGTATGATTTTTTTTATCACATTATGCTTAAAACGTTCAAAGAGAAAAAGCTAAGCAAAACTGGAAAAGCTAAAACAAAACAAAACAAAACAAAACAAAACAACTACTTAAGAAAATTTACTGAAGGTTAATCAGGCATTCAAAAGACAGCAGGAGAATTCTTTGATTAAGAGAAAATGATAATTAGAGACCTGATGGTCCTGGAAATTATATTTTAAATTGATCAGGGAAGACACTAGTGAGCAGCTAGCATAGACTTCTCCTTTGCATTATGAACACAGACGCAGATTTGGTGGGAGTAGGCAATTAACTTGTTTCTCCTTAAAATGAAAAGCAGAGAAGTAAAAGTTGTTGATGGTTAGTTTTACTAAAGTGATATGACTAGGACAAGTTCTCTTAGGAAGGGGGGGTAGGCAAAGAAAGGGGGTTTTTAAAGCCTGGAAGCTACTACAGGATTTCTGGGAGGCCAGAAGGACGGTAATAACAGAAAAAGCTAAAGGGTGTGTTAAATGAATTTTATTTTATTTTATTTTAAGATTTTATTTATTTATTCATGAGAGACAGAGAGAGAGAAAGAGGCAGAGACACAGGCAGAGGGAGAAGCAGGCTCCATGCAGGGAGCCGGATGTGGGACTTGATCCCGGGTCTCCAGGATCACGCCCTGGGCTGAAGGCGGCGCTAAACTGCTGAGCCACCCGGGCTGCCCAGGAATTTTAATTAGTTATCAGGTTGCTCAGCTGGATAGTTCTACTTCAAAATACATAAGCATCTACACACTATTTATAAAGTTCCAGCAAACCAAATGATTTTCTTAAAGAGCAAGCATATTCAACCTAGAGGGGAAAAAATGCATTCTGATCTCAACAGGTCCACTCTTACTTAAGGTATTAACTTCCACCTAGTGGTCAATTCTAGAACTGAAGGCATGAAAATCCAAGAGAACGCTTTCCATAAAAATGCCTACAAATCCATTTTCAAGGACACTGCATTACAAACAAAAAAGCATATGCGTGCTTACCTCCATTTTCTGATTTTTCTGAAATACCAGACAGTTTCCAAAAGGCTTTCATTTGTTCTGCATTCCTAGAAGAACAAAGTGTCTAATATAGTTCCTTATAAATGGATGGGCAAACCTTTTACATATTTCACCAGAACTACATGGCTAAATTTACTTTCAGTATCACCTGGTTAAGATGTATTTATGATATAATAGAATGCTACATCTTAATTAATGGAAATTTACTAAATTACATAACCTGGTCAAAGAAAACTGTATAGGTGGTTGAGTACCTTCATTACTAAAAGAGAACAAAATTTTATTAAAGAGTGAAGCAAATAGGAAGAGTGTTAGAATCTCCACTCATCATTAATAATGGGAACAAAAGAGGAAGAGACAAGAGTTACTAAGACAAGTATTCTTAAAGATTTGCTAGATGCTATATTTAACCCTGCAAAAGAGTTATCTTTATTTAAGAAGAAGTTTAACAGAGGCCACTTTGCCTCAGGGTGAGGTTGTACTGAATTATTCAAGTCTGGGTGGTGACAGCAAACCTACATTTTGGATTGAGGCTACTGTGATTTGACTAATAGGATAAACAGCGTCTTTCATACATACCATGGCCATGGTTTCCATGGTAAAATGCACTATATCTTTTCAAATTTACAAGACAACTTTGAGAACTTAGGTTCTAAAAGTTGGGACTTGAAGCAAAAATTTAGCAAGAATTCAGAAACTGAAAATTTACCATAGAGCAGGGGGAAGGGACTGCATGTTGGTGACTCCTCCATCCACTGGTACCACCACCTGTATGTTGGAAAGCACACTGGGTGCCACCATAGCTTCTGGGTTATACTTGTAATCCACTCTAAGATCTGTGGTGCCAGCACTACATTTCCAGTATGTTGCAAGGTTTAGAGGAGTGGACTGAATGCCATTTGATGATACCTTTAAAGAGAAAAAAAAAAGTGATTTTTTTTTTTTTTTTTTGCCCAAAAAGTGAACAAGTCATGCTAACAATGTGTACATGAACACAAGAGGTCTTGGAATCAAAAATAATGATGGCAATATTGCTAGGCAAAATAAAGCAAGCTCAGCTCAAAGAAGTAAGAATCACTCTCAAAGTGTGGGTCTAGGACTACTAGGTCATAATGTCCGAGACACTTGCGTAAAATACACATTGTTGTAGGTTCAAATGCAGAAAATCTGACTCAGCAGGTTAGGTGAAGATCCAGAAATAAGTATATTATCAGGTGATTCTCATTTATGCATGTAACTTGTGAGTACCTCTCAACATCCAACACAGAACTAGATTCCTTATGAACTAAAAGAATTCAAATTAAAAAAAAAAATCATCCTGTAATACTGCAAGCCTAGAAATAGAATACTTCCAACTTCCAGGGTTCAATATTAATCACCTGACCCATAGTAAATGGTGCAATTCTTTACCATTCTTCAGTTCTTTGCTCAAGTAACTCCTTTTTAATGAAACCTACCCTGATCACCCTGTCTAAATTTACACATTTTCATTCTTCCTTATTCTGCACTTTGCCCTTTCTTGATTACAAGTTACTATCTACGTACTATATATATATACTGTCTCTCATGCTATTCCTGGTAAATAGCAAGCACTAAATAATAAAAAAGTACACAAGAATAATGAGTACTTGGTATAAACTTTGAGCCTAGTTAAGTGGCAGTACTTTTTAAAGTGTTTCCTAGAAACACAAGCCGTTTTAATACAATTACTCTATTAAAAAATCAGATAGTATGGGGGCGCCTGAGTGGCTCAGTGGGTTAAGCCTCTGCTCAGGTCACGACCCCAGGGATCGAGCCCCGAGTTGTGCTCCCTGCTCAACGGGGCGCCTGCTTCTCCCTCTCCCTCTGTCCCACCCCCTCACTCCACTTGTGCACACGTTCTCTTTCTCAAATAAATAAATCTTTTAAAAACTCAGGTAGTAGAGAAGTATATGAAATAAGTGTATTAATAAGAAAGTATACAGTAAGTATAAGAAATATACTTGACATTCTTACTCCCAGTTGTTAACACTGTGGGACACAGCCTTACCCACCTTGCAGGCATGCACACACGGATCTCACTCTTTTTAACGACTGTAGGAATTCATTTAATGAATCTCTTCTGGGGATGCGTACCGCAGTGCTCTGTGTACAGTGCTGCAGTGAGTACCCTTTGTACCTTATCTTCTTTTTTTGCCCGTTTGTGTGATACTTGAAGAACTGCTTTCTTGAGGTGGAATTGTGGAATTAAAGGTACAACTACTTAGGGGCACCTGGGTGGCAAAGTAAGTTAGGTGTTGGACTCTTGGTTTCAGCTCAGGTCGTGACCTCACGGTCTTGAGAGCCAGTCCTGTGTTGGGCTCTGTGCTCAGGGCACAGTCGGCTTGAGATTTTCTCTTCCTTTCCCTCTGCCCCTCCTGCTTGTGTGCTCGTGTTCTCTCTCTCTAATAAAGAAGTTTTAAAGATTCAACTATTCAGCAATCTGACAATCTAACAGAACTGCTTTCTAATCAGCTTGATTAACTTGTATACCTACTAACAAGCAATCACACCTCTCTTAATAGAGCAATCTTGCCCATTTTTGTCAGTTAATGGGCTAAGACTGATATCCCACTGTTGTCTTAATATTCATTGCTCTGATTACTACTGCTATGGATGGAACATCTTCCATAATTTACCTATCTTTTGAGTTAATCACCTTTTACTTTATAATTTATAAGGTTTGCAGTAGTTCTTTCAGTCTATTTTATATATTATGAATACTCTTCCCTCAAATTAAATACAGATTAAGAATTTAACAAAAAGAGTTTATATTTTGCTGTGAACCTGAAATTTATTTATTGTTGTCAAAGATCTCACTCTCTTATTTCATGGCACTTAGGTCTTGATATTTCAAGATCAAAATATGTAAAATATAGATAATTTATACACACACCTGCACATATACCAAAAGACATATTTAAGTGATTTATTTTAATAACTTTATGGTTTCATCTGTTACTATTATTATACGGTTGATACATGCAGACTGAATTTTGGCTAAGGTAGGAGTTAGGGAGTCAGCAAATTTTTCCCTAAATCTCCAGCTTGATGCTCCAGTACCATTTACTGAAAAATTCACTATGTCCTCATTGCCTCGAAATGCTAATTTGTCAAATAATTAGTTTTTGATTTATTCTTAGACCCATTTCTGGATATACTGTTCCTTTGATCTGGCCATCTATTCTGCTAGTTCCAAACTACTGTAAATACCCTTACAAAAAGTTTTACCATTAAAACTCAAACATTACTCCACATTACCATTTAAAACATTTAACTGATTACTCCACGTTTTTTCTCCCAGAGAATTTGAAAATGCTGTCAGGAAGTCCTGGGTGGCCCAGTGGTTTAGCACCACCTTCAGCCCAGGGCCTGATCCTGGAGACCCAGAATCGAGTCCCACATCAGGCTCCCTGCATGGAGCCTGCTTCTTTCTCCCTCTGCCTGTGTCTCTGTGTCTCTCATGAATAAATAAATAAAATCTTAAAAAAAAAAAAACAAAATGACTGTCAAGCTTCCAAACACCAATACATACACACTTCTACTGGGTTTTGGATGAGAATTACATTAAATTTATAAATTAATCCAGAAACATCTAAGCTTTTTACAACTGGACTCTTCAGATGAACAGAGTATTCTTTATAATTCAACTCAGTAGAGATTGTGTTAGGTTTCTTCCTAATTAGTTTTTACTGTTGTGTGTTCACTGTGGCTACAGCAAAGGATGGTGTTAACATTTTTTTTAAAGAATTTTTATTGTGGAATACTAACATGAATTGCCAGTGGACAACATAAAGACTCAATATTTGTGTATACACCACAAAATAATCACAGCAATTATTTTTTCCTAGGATGATTAAGATCTACTCTTGGGCAGCCTGGGTGACTCATCGGTTTAAGTGCCACCTTCAGCCTGGGGCCTGATCCTGGAGACCTGGGATCAATTCCCAGGTCAGGCTCCCTGCATGGAGCCTGCTTCTCCCTCGACCTGTGTCTCTGTGTCTCTCATGAATAAATAAAATCTTAAAAAAAAAAAAAAAAAACTACTCTCATAGCAGCTTTGAAATATGCAATACAGTTTTACTGGCCTTGGTCAGGACACTGTATTTTCCATCTGTATGACTTATTTTATAACTGGAAGTTTGTACTTGTGAATCTCTTCACCCATTTTGCCTACCTCCCCACCCTCATCCAAACCCTCTATCTGGCAGCCAACAATCTGTTCTCTGTCATCTCTGAGCTTGGCTTTTTTTTTAAGTTCCCTATATAAGTGGGATTATATGGTATTTGTCTTTGTTGGTCGGACTTACTTCACTTAGCATAACGCCCTCAAGGTCCACCCATGACGCTGCAACTGGCAAGATTTCATTCTTTATTATGACCAAGTCACATTCCACTGTATATATATATACCACATCTTATTTATGCTTTTGTCTATTGGTGGACACTTGGGTTCCCTCCATATCTAGACTACTGTAAATAATGTTGCAGTAAACATGGGAGTGAAAATAAACTTAGGAGTTAGTGTTTTTATTTTCTTTAGACAGATATGTAGAAGTCCAACTGCTAAATCATATGGTAGTTCTTTTTGAATTTTTTTTTAAAAACTCCATACTGTTTTCCATCGTGGCTGCACTAATGTACATCCCCACCAACAGTACATAAAAATTCCTTTTTCTCCATATCCTCTCCAAAACTTGTAAATTCTTGTCATTTTGATAATAGCAATTCTAACACATGTGAAGGGATACCTCATTGTGGTTTTGACTTGCATTTTCTTGACTAGTGATGTTGACCATCTTTTACGTATCTGCTGGCCATCTGTGTTTTCTTTGGAAAAATGTCTATGCAAACCTTCTATCCAATTTATATCAGATCGTTGGCTATTGAGTTGTATGAATTCTTTATATATTTTAAATGTTAACCCCTATCAGGTTGATTTGTAAATACCTGCTTCCATTATGTAGGTTGCCTTTAACTTTTTCTGATCATTTCCTTTGTTGTGCAGAAGCTTTCTAACTTGAGATACTGTCACTTACTTTTCCTCTTATTGCCTTTGCTGTTGTGAGTCTGACCCAAAAAATCACTGCCAAGGCCACTGTCAAGGAACTTAGCTACTTTTTTATTCTTCTAGGAGTTTTATGGCTCCAGATCTTAAAGTACATTTTGAGTTTGAGTATGGCGTAAGACAGGGGTCTAGTAGCTGTCCAATTTTCCTGGCACACTTATTGCAGAGCTATCCTTTCCCCATAGTATATTCTTGGCTCCTTTGTTGCAAATTAATTGAACATGTATGCACTGATTCATTTCTGGACTCTATTCAGTTCTATTGATCTATGTGTCTATTTTTGTGACCACATCATACTGTTTTGACTAGTAGAGTTTTGCAATACAGTTTGAAATCCAGGAGGGTGATACCTCCAGCTTTGTTCTTTTTTTTCTCAAGATTTCTTTAGCTATTCAGGATCTTTTGTGGTTCCACACAAATTTTAGTACTGTCTGTTCTATTTCTGTGAAAAATGGCTTTGGAACTTCAGGGACTGCACTGAATCTCTAGATAGCTCTAGGTATTTTGGATATTTTAACAATATTAATTCTTCAATCCATGAGCATGTAATATCTTTCCATTTATTTGTGTCATCTTCAAATTCTTTCATCATTGTCTTACAGTTTTCAGTGTAAAGGTCTTTCACCTCGGTTAAATTTATTACTATGCATTTCATTCTTTTGATGTATCTGTAAATACATTGTCTTCATTTTTGTACAGCAGTAACAAACAAGGCTTTTGGATATGGATTTTATATCCTGCAACTCTACTGACTTTGTTTATTCTCAGGTTTTTTTGGTGGAATCTTCGGGGTTTTCTATTTATCACACCATCTGTAGTGACAATTTTACTTCTTCTTTTCCGATTCGGAAATGTTTTCTTTTTTCTTGCCTAGGCTCTGGCTAGGACTTAAAATACTATGTTGAATTAAAGTGGTGGCAGTAGGCATCCTTTTCTTATTTCTGATCTTGAGTATGATGTTACTTTGGGTTTGCCATATATGGCCTTTATTCTCCTGAGATACATTTCCTCTGTATTCAGTTTGTTTGGAGTTATCATAAATGGATGTTGAATTCTGTCAGATGGTTTTTGCATCTACTGAGATCACATAATTTTTACACTTCATTTTGTTAGTGGTGTACCATGTTGATTTGTGGAAGTTAAACCATCATCCTTATACCTCTAGAATAAATCCCACTTGATTGTAGTTTAGTCCTAAATTTTTGGCAAAATTAGCCTATAATTTTCTTTTCTTGTGATGTCCCTGTCTGGCTTTGGTTTCAATGCTGGCTTCATAAAATGGAACAGCTGCCTTTTCTTTTTTTTGCGGGGGGGGGGGGGGGGGTGGACAGTTAGGGAAGGACTGGTATTAATTCTTCTTTGAATGTTTGGTAGAATTCACCAGTGGGGCAGTATAATCCTGGACTTTTGGTGCCAGAGGTTTTTGATTACTGATATAGTGTCTTTACTAGAAACTGGTTTGTTCAGTTTTCTATTTCATCAGGATCTAGCTTTAGAAGGCTGTATGTTTCTAAAAATTTATCTATTGCTTCCAGGTTGTCCAACTTCTTGGCATAAAATTGTTGATGGTGATCTCTCATGACCCTTTATATTTCTGTGGTATCAGCTGTAAGGTCTCTTCTTTTATTTCTGATTTTGAGCCCACTTTCCTTTCTGGTGAGTCAAACTAAAAGTTTATCCATTTTGTTTATCTTTTAAAAGAACCAGCTTAGTTTTTTCTGCTGTATTTTAAATCTGTATTTCATTTCTGCTCTTGTTACTTCTGTTGTCCCAACAACTTTGGGCTTCATTTTCTAGTTCTCTGAGGTGTAAAGTTAGAGATTTTTTGTTTCTCAGGTAGGCATTTATTGATAGGAACTTCCTTCTTAGAACTGCTTTGGCTGCATTTCAATAAATTTTTGTATTGTATTTCCATTTTCATTGGTCTCAAGAGAAGTTGTAATTTCTATTTTGATTTATTCATCGACCCAATGGTTGTTCCAAAGCATATTGTTTAAACTCTATGTATTTGTGAATTTTCCAGTCTTCTTCCTGTAATTGATTTCTAGTTTCATATCATTATGGTCAGAAAAGATGCTTGATATGACTTCAGTCTTTTAAAATTTATTGACTTGTTTGTGGTGTAACATATGATCTACCCTGGAGAATGTTCCATGTGCACTTGAGAAAAACGTATATTCTGGCTTTTGGATGGAATGTTCTATATATAGCTTTTAAGTCTATCTGGCCTAACCTATCTTTTAAGAACAGTGTTTCCTTACTAATAATTTGTCTAGTTAATTTTCCCCATTCTCACTGGGGTGAGGTGGGATCTCATTGTGGTTTTGATTTGTATTTCCCTGATGGCAAGTGACACGGAACATTTTCTCATGTGCTTGTTGGCCATGTCTATGTCTTCCTCTATGAGATTTCTGTTCATGTCTTTGGCCCATTTCATGATTGGATTGTTTCTTTGCTGTTGAGTTTGATAAGTTCTTTAAAGATCTTGGATACCAGCCCTTTATCTGACAGGTCATTTGCAAATATCTTCTTCCATCTGTAGGTTGTCTTGTAGTTTTGTTGACGGTTTCTTTTGCTGTGCAGAAGCTTTTGATCCTGATGAAGTCCCAATAGTTCATTTTTACTTTTGTTTCCCTTGCCTTCCTGGATGTATCTTACAAGAAGTTGCTGTGGCCAAGTTCAAAAAGGGTGTTGCCTGTGTTCTCCTCTAGGATTTTGATGGAATCTTGTCTCACATTTAGATCTTTCATCCATTTTGAGTTTATCTTTGTGTATGGTATAAGAGAATGGTCCAGTTTCATTCTTCTGCATGTGGATGTCCAATGTTCCCAGCGCCATTTATTGAAGAGACTGTCTTTTTTCCAGTGGATAGTCTTTTCTTCCTTTGTTGAATATTAGTTGACCACAATAGCCAAACTGGAAGGAGCCTCGGTGTCCATCGAAAGATGAATGGATAAAGAAGATGTGGTTTATGTATACAATGGAATATTCCTCAGCCACTAGAAACGACAAATACCCACCATTTGCTTCAACGTGGATGGAAGTGGAGGGTATTATGCTGAGTTAAATGAGTCAATCGGAGAAGGACAATCATTATATGGGGAATATAAAGCATTCATTTGGGGAATATAAAAATAGTGAAAGGGAATAAAGGGGAAAGGAGAAAAAATGAGTGGGAAATATCAGAAAGGGAGACAGACCATGAGAGACTCCTAACTCTGGGAAACGAACAAGGGGTGGGGGAAAGGGAGGTGGGCTGAGGATGGGGGTGACTGGGTGACAGGCACTGAGGGGCGCACTTGATGGGATGAGCACTGGGTGTTATGCTATATGTTGGCAAATTGAACTCCAATTAAAAAAAAATGTAAAAAAAATAAAAATAAAAAATTGAAGTGAAAAAAAATTAAAAAAAAAAAACTAATAATTCGTCTAGGTGATATAAATGGGGCATTAAATTCCCCTACTGTACTGCTATCTCCTCCTTCTGGGACACCTATAATGACAATGTTAGTCTGCTTGATGTTGTCCCTTTAAGACCCTTGAACTATCTTCACGTTTTTCATTCTTTTTGCTGCTCTGATTGGGTAAGTTGCACTGTCTTGTCTTCAAGTTTATTGTTCCCTTCTGCTTCATCTGGTCTGCTGTCGAATATTTTTCAGTACTGTGACTTACATTTAGTACTTGATACTTTCTTATATTTTAAGTTCTCACTGTGTCCATCCATTCTTATCCCAAGTTCAATGAGCATCTTTATCACCATTACTTTGAATTTTTATCACGCAAATTACCTACCTCCATTTCAGTAAGGCTTTTTTTCTGAGGTTTTATTTGTTCTTTTATTAGGAACATATTCTCTTGTTTCTTTATTTTGCTTGGCTCTTTGTTTCTATGTTATGAGCTGAAATAGCCACCTCTCCCAGTCTTGACAGAGTAGCCTCACATAGATGAACCTTAACATTCAACCTCGCCCTAGCTGTTACTTGTCTCTTGAAACTTGGTGATTATCCAAGCAGCCTATTTCCTATTTTAATAGCTCCCAATTGTTGAGGGTGTGCCAAGACCTGTCAGTGTCCCAAAGGAAGTAATCTCAGCACCTACACTGAGACTGACTGGAAGGAAGCCAAACCATTAGGCAGCAGCTTTTAAAAAAAACAAATATACACAGTTTTGTAAGACCACAAGCCTAAGACCCGATGACCACCAGACCTGTCTTATTTACTAATGTGAAGGAGTTGTTCAGGTAGTTTTCAGATCTTTTTTTTTTTTTTAGAGGAAATTGTTCCAGACACAGCTGCAGATTTGGTGTGTCCATTAAAGGAGGAACGCTCAGGATCTTCCTATATTGCCATCTTCTACTACCTCTCTAACTCTAATTAGTTTTTTTTATCATCAATATTTTTTCTACATTAGAATTCCTAACTGGTTATTTAGAAAGCTACTATTTTTCATTAAACTCACCAATTTACTAGAAGCTCCTATTAGCAAATAGCTTTTCAGTTGATTCCTTTGAGTTTTCCAGGAATAGAACATCACTTATAAGTAATAATATTTGGGTTCCTCCTTCCAGAATTACTGCTATACTAATACATCCAGAAAATTCTGATACTATTAACAAGAATAGGTGTCTTTGCCATTCCAGAATTTAAGTGCTTTATGTGTTTCATTATTAAGACTGATGTTGCTGATCTTTTCAGCTTAAGGACAAATTCATGTATTTAAATTTACTCAGCTTTTTAATCAAGAGTACATGGTGAGTTTGATCATCAGTTTCCTTTGGCTTAATTTTTTAAGGTTTCATTTATTTGATAGAGGGAGAGAGAAAAAGCATGGGGGAGAGAGGCAGTGGTAGATGAAGAAGCAGACTCCAAGCTGAGCAAGGAGTCCAACATAGGGCTCAATCCCAGGACCCTGAATCATGACCTGACAAATGCTTAACCGACTGAGCCACTGAGGCACCCCCAGATAGTCTTATTTTGACATATCCTTGAATTCCTGGAATAAACCTCTCTTGGCCATGACTTATTATTCGTTTAATCTGTGGGATTCTATCTGTTAATATTTTAAGATGTTTACAAGGATAAGACACTCACCTGATACTTTAATACATCTACATTATAGTAAGAAGCAGCTGGATTTTGCTCTGATAGCTTCTTGAGGTAGACAGTAACAGCTTGCATGTTCATCCAAAAATCTTTTGTGTTAGAATCACACTGTGATGGATCACTGTAAGCACAAGAAATATTTTTGTTATTTTGACTTAGCTTTATCTTTGCCTCTGTATCATCATTTGGTGACCTGGGGAAGACTAGTAGGAATAACTAAAGTTAGGCAGATAAAAAATAGAACATAGCAGAAACTTGAACAATGAGATAATGAACAGAAGATTTAACAACTACCAACCACCACCACCAAAAACACAGGCTGGAGAAGGCTGTTTAATAATAATAAATTTTGGTATTGTCATTCAACTCAATTATTATTGCTCCATTGAAAAAGGAAAAGTTTCTTAAAGAAATTTCACCTTCAAAACAAAAGTACACAAACCTGAACACAAGTTGTGCATTTGGAAGAATTTGCTCTAGTCTGCTGATATTTTTCACCCTGAAGCACAGCACAGCTGGAGATGGATTGCTAGTGAAGACTTTAATAACTCCACTCGGGAATGATATTGTCATGTCACCAGTGATCTTCACAATACACCTGAAATTACGGATTTTGAAAATTTTAAGTGGTACAAATAAGACATTTTAATATCCATTTAAAACATACTTGGTTTAAAAAGGACACAAAAAATCTTTCATCATAATTACAGATGAATTATTTTTTCAATTAAAAAATGTGCATGAAGCATGTATCATCATCTTTGCTTAGAATTAAACTCAAACACAAATGCAAGCATAAAGATCATATTCCTTTGCTTGTTTGCAGAGATCATCCTCTGGCTGTCCTACAGGGACAATGCTTTCCTGTAACAGCATCTCCAGTTGTAGCTATTTTTCCCTGACCCTCCCCCCCCCCCGCCCCCACCCAAAGTCCTGGGCCTGACAGTGGCAGTGGGAGATGTCTTCCTTGCTCTTCACTGCCTCTTCCAACTCTATATTACTACTTCCTTCCTAAAAACCTCCAGCGTCTTGTAACCCCAACCATCAGACTATACTACTTGCTATTCCATCCCTTTCATTTTCCTGACAATTTTAGTTCTTGGCCCACTGTCAGTCTTTCTGTGTACCACTACTCCTACCATAATTTTTAGTGACTTTATTATCCACACAGATAACCCTACTAAAATTTTGGTCACCTAGATCTCAGCCCCTTATCTCCAGTGGTCCTGTCTTCCAGCCTACTTCAGCCACACTGCAGCCCCTCCATCATCTCAATTTCAGCCTCCTCATTCCTCTAATGGCCACTTCCTTTTTGCCCGCCTCATTCTGTCTAGTACCGCATCTCCAATGAGTCTCCAACCCCACCAAAGCCTCCACAATCCATTGTTCCTACTACCTTTACATTCATTTCTTCAGATCCTTATTTCCTCTTCTCTTGGGATTTCCTAGTCCATCATTATGCAACACTACCTCTTCTCATGCCTTCTTTTTCCTCCAACCTACAATATTCCTTCCCCTCTACTCACAGTCATTGACTTGACTTTAAATTTTACTGAAGAAATGAAATCAGGAAAAAACTTCCTCACAGGCTCACAACTGAACTCCTGCTTGACTCTGTATCCATACCTTGCCTCCTTTTTCAACAGATGATCAGTCTATACCCCAATGCCAATCTCACTGCTTCTGCACGAAGGTCATCTCCTCTTACACATCAAAGTACTTAACTCATGCAATCGTATCCTTTCCTACAAGTTCAATTTTTTCCAAAAATATTGGAACTTTCCCATTAGTGTACAGACATGCTAAAATGTTTATCATCTCTAAAAAACATAACCTGAAATTAATAAAACTCTTTGATTCTATCATTTCTCTGCTACCACTCCACCTCTCTGCTTCCACTTAGAGCAAACAGCCTGAAAGTTTTCTACACTTGCTTTATTCAAATATAGTTGTATCTGCATCATCTCTTGCTCTTGAACATCCTCCAAGCATGCTTTCATCCAAAACTCAACTAAAATCATCACCAATCATCTCTGTAATGTCAAAAGTCAATTTTTCCTGACCTATCAGATACAGCTTCACACTATCCTTCACAGAAGTTTTATTCACTTCATTTCTGGGACACTGTTCTACTGGTTCTCTCCTCACCTTTCTTGCCACGTGCTGTATCAAACTCCATTACCAAATCATTGCTGTCTTCCTGTTTTTAAAACATGGAAGGGAGCCACAGTTCTCAACAGATCTCTAGTCCCTGAGGCTGGTGGCTTTCAGTACTGACTACTGAATATGTTATCTTAGCCTATGACCTATTCCCTGAACTCCAGAATCATGTATCCAGTTGTCTTAGTAAGTACTTCAAAACTTAACCAGTCTACTCTCTTATAAATCTTGACAAAATGAATTCAGTATCTATTACTCATGATTTCCTCAGCTAATACCCTTATATAAGCCACCATCATCTCTCACCTGGACTGCTGCAGTTAACCTCCTCTCTCTGCTTGTACTCTGGCTCCTTCTAGTTTATTCTCCATGTGGCAACCAGAGTGCTCCCTCAAAAACATAAGAAACCTCTGTTTCTTTTCTCTGTTCAAAACAAACGAAACCTATGTTTCATTTCTCTGTTCAAAAGCCTTCGCTGGCTTCCCATCTTGCTCAAAACAAACTCTAAACTACTTACCATGGTCTACAATTCCCAGCATGATCTGCTCCCCCTAAGGAGGGACGACTCCTCTCCATCCTAACTCTAACTTAGTGACATAGTTCTCTTTCCTGTTCATTAAACGGGCCATGTATGCTTCTACCTCAGTCTTTTACACTCACTGGAATGCTCTTTTCTCAGACATCTGCATGGTTTGTTCCTCAATGTCTTTGAAACATCTGCTCAAATTTAACATCAAAAAGGTTTTCTGATCATCTTATCTAAAAAAAAAAAAAAAGCCCTCTATGTAATTCTATCTCCTCTTACCCTAGTTTATTTTTCTTCATAGCATATATCAATTCCACTCCCTTTCATGTTATTCAGCATACAATCATCCATCAAATACTCAAGTGTGGAGGATACTTTAATAGACTAAACAAAGTTCTTCTCTCAAAGGTTTGCATTGGGGATCCCTGGGTGGCTCAGCGGTTTAGCGCCTGCCTTCAGCCCAGGGCGTGATCTTAGAGTCCTGGGATCAAGTCCCAGGATCGAGACCCACATCAGGCTCCCTGCATGGAGCCTGCTTCTCCCTCTGCCTGTGTCTCTGCCTCTCTCATGAATAAATAAGTAAAATCTTTAAAAAAATAATACAAACCTTTTGTTTTTTATCATAAATTAAGAAAACTAAAAAGCTGCTTCTTGCATGATAATACAAGCTTATAACCATGTCTTACACACAGTAAGCGCTCAAATATTTGGTGAATGTATGTTGAATGAGTACATGGAAAGTAGGAGTGGTCATTCACCAAAACATTTCTTAAAAGAAGGTTAAACCAATTCCTTGACCAGAGTCTCAAGAACGAAACCTATATTCTAGGTCTCTCTTTCAAACAGAACACTTTCACCAA
Source organism: Vulpes vulpes (assembly GCF_048418805.1). NCBI lineage: Eukaryota > Metazoa > Chordata > Mammalia > Carnivora > Canidae > Vulpes > Vulpes vulpes. Next base: position 1,740,907 of record NW_027325771.1, read on the forward strand.
TGATACACATTTAGCCAAGGTTCAGAGTTCTATTCCCTTCTAGGTCAGCTGCCATCATCCTGCTCTACAGATATGTTAAACAGATGGGTCATAATGGTCCTACAGCCTGGTCAAGAATATAAATAAAGTGGGGGGGGAAAAGCCATTACCACTGCTGATTATAGTGATTTTTTAAGAAAGGTAATTGCTAAATGGCTATATTTGATAACAAAAAAGGCAGGTAAATAAATAACAGAAAACTCTCACCTATAACAGAATCAAAATATAACTCTTAAAATTTACCACTAAGCTTTCTCCCCACCAAACATGCATGTGTGTGCACATGTACACACACCCCCCCCCCACACACACACACACATCTTTTTAAAACTAACTTGGTGGGATCTGCTCCTTTAAAATAGGCATTAACAGATTCTGTAAGGGCAACTGCAACAGGTAAGGTGTCCTGGTTTCCAAGGCTGACAGGGCTGGGACCTCGTGACACACCTAGAATACATGTAATTCATTTGTCAAATCATACAGAAAAGACATTTATAAGATATCAAGACAGGTAAATTCACAATGTTATTAGCTTATCACAAATGACTACTACCGGTTCCATTGTTGGCCGATGTATAAATCTGGAGGTTAAGAAACAGCATAAAACCAACTGGAACATAATACAGAAGACAAGAAAAAGAATCAGAAAAATATGTCACACTGACTTTTCTTTTATATGAAATGACATTGAACGCATGGGTTAAGGAATATCAGAAGGAAAAAGACCCTCCCCTGAAGAACTGAAATTTCCAAAACATTTCTTCATAACCCTTCAGATACTAAACTGTTTCAGGTTCTACCAATCACACACTTCAGGGCACTAAACTGGATTTTTGTATTTCACCTACTTCTAAATGAACAGTATAATGTTTCATGTGCTACTCATTATAATTTTTTTACTTTTTTGGTCCTTACATTACATTTCCTTACCTTGATAGAACTATATTGTTATTTTTTATAATATTCCTGACATAAAGTTCACTTACATAATACACCTTTAGAGTCAAATCATATAAAGATCAGTTTTTTTAAATAATAAAATGTAAAGAAATTTAATATATGCCTATGTTCAGGTTTTTTTTGTGTGTGTGTGTGTTTTTTTTTTTAACCTAAGCAAAGTTTTTGGCTTATTTCATAAAAGAAAATTCCTCAAAATAGTTGAGGAATAGTACCAGGAATCTCTGGGTGGCTCAGTGATTTAGTGCCTGCCTTCGGCCCAGGGCATGACCCCAGGGTCCCATGATCGAGTCCCGCATCAGGCTCCCTGCATGGAGCCTGCTTCTCCCTCTGCCTGTGTCTCTGCCTCTCTCCTCTGTGTCTTTCATGAATAAATAAATAAAATCTTTAAAAAGAAAATAGTTGACTACCTTTCTTGACAAATGCACCCTTCCTATTTACACCTTACCACTATTGCTACTGATTGGAAAGTGGAGCATTTTATGTAATATACAATAAATGATGAAATTTTATAAAAAATAAGCCAATAATATATTTAGTTTTTCTAAGAATGAATAATTGGGTCAACATGTATCTCTGAAATTTGAATATATATTTTTGTTCTATAAATGTCAATGTTCATAGCCACCAGGTATTTTTATTTCAGATAAGAGTACAGTGTACCACAGTGAAAGGTGGAGTTCTTTTGAAATACCTAAAATACTAATTCTGACAAAAATCAGTACTAATGCTCTGCCTCACAAGTGACCCTGAGATTCTACAATTAGAAAGATGTTTTGTTAGCTTTAATGGCCACGAAGACTTTGTGGTATTTAAAATTTTGAAAGAATTTTGACTCAGAAGGTTTTTCATAGTTAGAAAAATAGCTCAGGGACTAAAAATCAATACAAGAACTGCTTCTAGGCCAATGGAAAAAGTAACTCCCTCCATTTCCTGACTGTAAAAAACTTAAAATTTCATATGAAAATTAAAAATGCAATAATATAAAAATCTGAAAAAATCAAAATAGCTACTATTTACTAACTATAACGTGTCTAGCACTGAGCAGTAGGGGGAAAACTCAAAATCTACTTAACATTTTGGTATATCCGCTTTAGTATTTTCTATTCTTGTTTTCCTTTCAAGATCATATTGCACATGCATAGTTAAAAAAATTGACGTAGGAAATAAGTAATCAAGTTCTTAAAATAGTATAAAAGTGTAAATTTATAATACACTACTCAGAATAAATCATTTCTTAGAAATAAAAAATCCTCTGTATTCCTTAGAAGAATATCATGTGTTCTAATTTTGGTTTCATTGTTCTACATTTAAACTATATGCTTCAAAAATGCAGAAAGCTTATAAAGTTGAAGTATGAAGTATTTTCCTGTAACAAAAATGCAGAAAGCTTATAAAGTTGAAGTATGAAGTATTTTCCTGTAACAATCAATGGATATTTTTGTGGAATTTCTTTCTGCTCAGGAGTAAAAACCACTCCCAACTATTTGCTAACTTTATACCTCTGACCTCACCTCACTAGATGGACAGTCCTCCTAGGACAGCCTTTGCTCTGGTAGTTGAGGTATTACCTTTTTTTTTTTTTTTTTTTTTTTTAACTGACATCGTACTGCTGCTTCTTTTCTAATGACTTTTTCTCTGACAACGTTAGCAGTAAGATTTACGGACATTTCTTAATGTGGAAGAGGAAAGAAAAGCAGAGATGAAAGACAATGCAAAAATTGGGGATGTTTTTATATGTTTTTATAATTGGGGATTTGATATCAATAGATCCTATATATAGCAACTGGACATAATTAGTACAAACGTAAAACCTTAGAGTTATTCTTGACTTCTGAGACACCATACATTGCTGAAAAAGGAAAAATGAGGTAACAAAGTATTTTAGATACATTTTAGGATCATTAGTCAACACATACATTGCTTTTGATACAATACCTTGTGAAGTCTCACACTGCTTTTCAATTTCAGAGAGTGTCCCAATCAAATTATCATCTTCTATCATATTTAAATAAAACAAAATATTGCAGGAAAATAAAATATTTTCAAGAAGAATCAAAAACTTAGCTGAATAAGCATTATAATTTCTAAAAGTGAACTTTTATGGTAGATTTAAAGTACCTTTGTTGTACAAAATCCACATTATATCCTGCCTGCCTAGATCATCGCTATCATCTACCCTGTGGTTCTTCTACTGCCAACACTGACCCAAACTAAAAGCAAATATGTACCTACTCAATCAAAAATAGTTTCATCACAAACTGAAATCCTTCTAAATAATCTAGGGAAAATAGAGAAGTAAAGCTAATTTTAGGCACCTAGCCCACCCATCTGACTTCTTAAAGGACCCATCTATGTTTTTTATGACAAAAACAGTCTGTAAAAACCAAAATTAACAAAATCACATATACAAAAAAAGAAAAGGTAAGAATAAAGTGCTTGATACAACAAATAGAAAAACTTATTAAATATAGTTTACCTGAAATTAAAAGACTGGAAAACCGGTATGTTCGTAAAGGTGTATAAAATAAGATGATAATATCATGTTCGGACATGTAAATATGAAATTACTTTTAATCTTATATTAGCCTCTTATTATGTCATTTTACAATTCCAAACTTAGAAAATGCATTTCTCTTTTCTGAGTTTTCACAAATCGGATGTAATTAAATATGGCTGTCATTCTCAAACTTACCATGCTTCACAATCACCTGGAAGGCCTGTTCAAAATTGCTAACCCCATACTGAGCTTGGGATTTAAAAGGTCTCTGTTTCTAGTAAGTTCTCAGGTGATGCAGACAGATGGTACAGGATCACACTTAAGAGCACTACTGAATTATGTTCAGTTAGTGTGCATCAGTGAATGGGACTGTCAAAGATGAACTCTTACTGCTTAGAAGCAGCAACAAGGACAGTTCTAATTTTAATGAAATGCTGTAACTCCTACAACACAACAGCTTTAAAGTGGCTTTGTGCTTTATTATATCAACAGCTGGCAAGAAAAGTAGTAAGAATTTGTAGAAAAAAATTAGTTATAAGTGAAGATAGAAAAATGTCTTAAAACCTAGATGTAGGGCAGCCCGGGTGGCTCAGCGGTTTAGCGCCGCCTTCAGCCTAGGGCCTGATCCTGGAGACCCTGGATGGAGTCCCATGTCAGGCTCCCTGCATGGAGCCTGCTTCTCCCTCTGCCTGTGTCTCTGCCTCCCTCCCTCCCTCTCTCTCTCTCTCTCTCTCTCTCTCTCTCTCCTGTGTATTCTCATGAATAAATAAATGAAATCTTAAAAAAAAAAAAACTAGATGTAATAAAATACTGGATTTCGTGGGGTTTAGGCTTATATGCCTATATTTACTTTTAGATCTTTATTTTTTAAATTCTTGTAGGAATACTTCATTGTAAGCACAAAACTTTCTTAAGTTGAATCATTATTGAAATAAAAACTCTAAGAAAAAAAAATAAATAAAAAATAAAAAAAAATAAAATAAAAATAAAAACTCTAAGGAATCTAAGTATCATTTCACATTAGAAAGGACTGTGTTGTATTTTGCCTTCGACTATTTATATTGGTCAGTAGTTGATAAATTTGATGCACTCTCAACAGTGCTAAAAATTTCTCCTATTCAGATAATATAAACTGTGTAACAGAAAAGGAAAATGCAGCACATTTGATAATGCCAACTGTATTTCCAGAAAACCAAAATTTCTAATGTTAAATTCGTGAGCTTATTAAAAAACAAAATTCAGCCTGGCCATACTGGGGATGCTAACTATCACATGTCATCTATAATAATCACTTACCTACTGTTGGAGTATTGGCAGCACTCAATGAAGCTGAAGATGAGATAGAAGAAGAACTTTCTGCCCGTGCTAACGGAGCTGCAGGAGGTGGGCTGGTATTGGAAGTTACAGGTGGGCTGAATGGCCTGGGCTTAAAAACAAAAAGTTATTTACCAAAGTGCTAAAACAACTGCTCCTTATAAGAACAGATTTTTAGTTACCAGGTAAGATTAATTTTAATATAAGTTGATTTTCTTATAACCAAAAATAGAGATGCCACAGGTCAAATAATTTTCAAGTATAGATTAAAGGCTAGGAAGGCTATTTCAAAATAATGCTGTCAAGAGAACCTTTATTCATAGGACATTTTCTCTATTTCAAAAAGTATGTTTAAGACAGATTCTCAGAAGTTAAACTATTAGTTCAAACTGTATGAAGGTTTTTCAAACATACTGCCAAACTGCTTCCCAAAAGGATTATTCACTTTACTTCCTATAAATATAAGAGAATATTTCTCTGTACCCTTGTCAGCAATGAATGGATGAGACTCAGAAGGAAAAATAATTTTAAAATTGATAAAAATAAAATTGGCATTTTGCCTTTTATGAATTTTCTTTGTTAGCTTTCTCTGATTTAGTTTCAGGAGGGCTTAGTATTACCTGAGCTTTCACTAACCCCTCTGCTTTATATGCTGCAAACACTTTGTCCCTATATGTTGTTTGGCTTTATTTTCACTGTTTACAAATGTGTCCGTTTTCCTTTTATAATTCCTTGTAATGCTTCCTGTTTGAGACAGTTTAACCCCTAAAGGAGGTTTGAGAAAATCAATTCTACTGCCTTCCCACTTTTCTAAACAACAAAAAAAACAAATACGAAAAATATTTCATATCTTTTACCTGGGTGAATGGATTTTTTTTTCCTTCCACATTCCTAAGAGTCCCAATAAGAGATGATCAACACTTGCTGAGAAATTTCATTTTTTTAACATAAGGCATATTTATTAGCTTAATTAAAAATAACCTTTTCCTGCTTATAAAAATATAAACTGAAAACAATACTCATTTAGTGCCTACTATGCATCAGGCCATGGGTTGGGTACTAGAAACCAAGCAGTGAATAACAAAGACATTGTTTCTGTCCTCAATTATTTGAGGGACATGAAAACAAATGGCAAAAACAAAACCCTTTATAAGCATTCATACAACTAAAATTAGTCAACTCTTGATTCCATGAATATACATTTACAGATACACACTTCATGAAAATTAGATACCATCCAAGTGTTTTACACTAAGTAAACCCTCACTTCCACAATTAAATGGTATTCAATTATTAGTTCCAGAGAATGGCTTTTTGATGACTGATAATGAAGACAGATTACAAAGATACAGCAAAGTATAAAATTGCAACTCCCTATGTACACAGATGGAAATAGTGCAGGGTATGAGGCCAAACATATTCAATTCAGCAGCTAATCTAAAACTTGCAAACTCAGGGATCCCTGGGTGGCGCAGCGGTTTGGCGCCTGCCTTTGGCCCAGGGCGCGATCCTGGAGACCCGGGATCGAATCCCACATCAGGCTCCCGGTGCATGGAGCCTGCTTCTCCCTCCGCCTGTGTCTCTGCCTCTCTCTCTCTCTCTGTGACTATCATAAATAAATAAAAATTAAAAAAAATAAAAATTAAAAAATAAAACTTGCAAACTCAGAAAAAAGTCTTGTTCAACCTACCATGGGGGAAATTTCTCCTATAGCAACATGGCTTCATGACCAATATCACATGGCTACATTTTTATAATTTACAATTTAGAATGTGTATTTTATAATTTTTTAGAAAAACACAAAAATACCTATTTTCTCAAGTGGTTTTTGTCTTATTTTAGAATGGCACTGTCCAGTACAGTAGCCACTAGCACTTGAAATGTGGCTGGTTCAAATTAAGTATAAAATACACAGATTTTGAAGACTTAGCACACACAAACAAACAAAATAACCTCTCAATCTTTATACTGATTACATTGTAAAATGATTTTTTTTTCATATAATGAGTAAAATAAAATGTCAATTTTAGTGTTTTTACTTTTTTACTGTGGCTACTAGAATACTTTAATATTTGTTGCTGCATGATATTTCTACTGAACAGCACTACTTCAAAAAAGCAGTTCTTAAATATAAACATGCATTAGAATCACTCAGAGGGCCACTTCTCAGAAGAATTTCTGATTTGTCTGGTGCAGACCCAGAGAAACCGCATTTCTATCAAGATCCCTGGTGATGGTAATGCTGCTGCTGATCTGGGGACCAAACTTTGAAAACCACTGTTCTAGAACAATGAGGCATTTACTATAGGAATGTGAGAAGGGTGTGATTAGTGACTCTTTTGGGCATCTGGTAAAAGGTAGAGAGGCCTTCTCCCCGGAAAAGTGCACATATAAGCATACAAGGAAAAGAACACTCAGATGTACAGCTGGAGAAAATTCAAATACAAATTTCTGGTGGGCAATACAGCAATAATAATCATCAAGAGTCTTAAAAACATGCATACCCTTTAGTTCATGAATTTCACCTTAAAAATTTTTAGTAAGGAAACAATGTCTGCTAAGAAGTAAACAAAAGGATATTAAGAAATTGTTCATAAAGAAATCATTAAGCCAGTTTTGAATAATGAAAACTTGGAAATAAACTAAATGTTTAAACTAATCACATTTCTAAAAACCTCTGGGAAATTTAATGTTGACGGTGGTCTTACAAGATAGAGCATTTATGCTCTAGAACCATTTCCAAAGGTGCTCCTAGAAGCCCTCAGAGGGTGGTTTCTAGAAGGTTCTCAAGGCTGGGACAGGGAATAAAAGGTCAAAGATTCAAGTATAAAAGTCCAACTTTTAGTTATTTAGTAACAGACTTGGAACTTCAGATCATTTGACAAAGAATTCTACTGCTTGGAAGGAGCTTAAAGCCCATGGAATAATTCATGAAATAGAAAGATATCCCCAAAATATTTTCAAGTGAAGAATAAAAAATATGTAAACTATGACCTTTGATTTATCATGCACAGTAACTTTTTTTTGCATATTTACTTGCACTCGGTAATGTTGCAAGTATTTTACACATAGTAACTCATTTCAGTCTCACACCAGCCATTCTCTTTATACTCATTTACACCTAAGGAAACAGACTCCAAACACATAACTTATCTAATACTGCTCAGTGACTAATCAGTGACTAATAAGCTTGTGCCTTTAACAACTATGTTTTACTGCATCTGAATAAATTCTTAAGCACTCAAAAATTAATGAAAGGAGATACACACACACACACACACACACACACATATATATACTGGCTATCTCTGGGTCATAAAATATGGAAGGGATTTTAATTTTTCTGTTTTATTTCCCAAATTTTACATGATCTTACAATGCTTTTGTAATCAGGAAGAAATCTTATGTTACTCAGAGGCAGTCATTTTTATATTACTCAAATAACATCATCTCCTTGGCAGCCTGTACCTAGTCTTTGAGTGCACTTCCTTAACTCTGTTCATTAGAATAAGAAGAGAAAGATGTCACCATTTCAATATTTGGTGCTCAAGCCTTTTCATTTATTCATGAAATATCTACTATGTAACAGGCATTATGCAAAGTTTGAAACTGGCTAAGGCACAGTCCTGTGAAGGGAACACACAGGGAAGTATACACAATATAATTTGTGCACTATAAGAAATAAGGGTAAAGTATATGGTTATAAGGAAGAGTGATTAAATCCACTTGGGGAGGAGAAATGATCAAATAGCTAGATGATATTTAGCTGGATCTTAAAAAAGAGATCATTTTCCTACACAGACAATTGAGGGGCACTTCAGTAATGGGAGCAAAATAAGACATGGATGCATAAAAGAGCATGATGTGGTTGGCGAATGGCAGAGAGTTGAAAGGGCTGAACACAGGTTGCAAAGAGGAGAAAGCTGGACAGTTAGTATGGTAATAACATAGGCTGTTGAGGCAACTTTATAAAGAGCCTCATACATTCAGTTAAAACATTCAAACACGTGGATTATGGGGAACCACTGGAGACATCTATATGGAGAATAAGATGTTTAAGTTTGATTATTAGAAATTTAATACTGGCAGTTAGTGTAAAACGTGAAGCAAAGTAGAAGAGATGAGGCAAGAAGACTGGTTTGGGAGAACCTCACTCTGGATATACCTTGTAGATTTTCTTTAGTTACCTGACAACTTTTGTAGGCCAATGTTTTTTTTTTTTTCCTTAAGCAACATGTACTTTGACAAGTCAGTTAAGCGACCTAAACTCCAGTTTATGTTTAAAAGCTGGACTAGATGCCCTCCAGGATTCTCCTGGCAGTAAACTTCTAAGCCCTAAGAACAGGCCACCATTTCTTCCTTAATATTTTACTTAAAGCAGAATTACATGAATACTGTTTCTTAATTGTGAAAGAATAGGTACTGAATGGTCTTTTTATGATGTGCCAACTTTCTCAGGCATCTCTTTTCCTCCTGAACAATGTCTTGTTCCATAGGTATGATCACTGAAATAATATGAGGGAGTAAAGGATATGTTGGCTGGAAAAGCTCTTCTATAATTTGAAGATTCAATTAGATAATTCCAAGCAATTAACTGTTTATAGGTGCATATAGGAAAAATACATTTGCATCTTAAATCAAACAATTATAATTTAAAAAAAAAAAAAAAAACCTGAGTACATACTATTTCATTAATCCCACTGAGTTTGCCTGAAGTAAGCTTTGGTCTGGAAGCAGGCCTTGGAGGTGGGACAATGGTGCCTACAGAAAGAGGAGTTGTGGGCCTGGCTGGTAGGGGGGGAAAAAGAGAATTTGAAAAAAATCATTAGTAGTATGTAGTAATTCTTACATAAAAACATTCTATTATAGAAGAACTCTCAGTACTCAAAGCTCATTTTCCAGTTTTTGATATATATATTTGTATGTGTAAAATTATATATATATATACACACATATATATGTATAAAATTATCCATAATTGTTGAAATACTGGGAATCTATCAAATGGGCTTTTCTTGAAGCTAACAATACTCCTGAAAATAAAAAAAGTTAACTGCTCAGTAGAACTGACACACACAACTGTATTCCCAATTCTTTTTTTTTTTTTTTAAGATTTTATTTATCTATTCATAAGAGACCAGAGAGAGAGAGAGAGAGAGGGAGAGGGAGAGAGAGGCAGAGACACAGGCAGAGGGAGAAGCAGGCTCCATGCAGGGAGCCCGACGTGGGACTGGATCCTGGGTCTCCAGGATCAGGCCCTGGGCTGAAGGCGGCGCTAAACCACTGAGCCTCCCGGGCTGCCCCTCAATTCTTTATACATATAAAAAAAAACAAACTCTGACAAACTAGCTAGTGAAAATAAACCAGTTAAAGGCTGAAGGCCTTTAGTTTATTGCCAGTACATCTACTTACAGACAGTAATGCAAGACCAAGCCTTTGAAGCAACACCTTTTTAGTAGTCACATGGACTCTAAATAAAACACTTACCTTAATTAAAAGTCAAATTACAAGTTGAATTACATTGTAAAGTTTCTGATGATAATTAAAAGTATCAAAAATACATTATTTATGGAAAAAATTCCCCCAAATCACTATAATTAATTTTTGGTAAGAAAATACTTACAGAAATCCTAGAGTTCACTGTTCCTAAATCCTACATAAATTTTTTTTTTTTTTAATTTATGATAGTCACAGAGAGAGAGAGAGAGAGAGAGAGAGAGAGGCAGAGACATAGGCAGAGGGAGAAGCAGGCTCCATGCACCAGGAGCCCAACGTGGGATTCCATCCCGGGTCTCCAGGATCACACCCTGGGCCAAAGGCAGGCGCCAAACCGCTGCGCCACCCAGGGATACCTTTTTTTTTTTTTTTAATGATAGAATTCTACATAAATTTAATGTTGTTTTTCAACACCATTTGCAAATTTTGCTACTTTATAAATCAGAGATACTAACCTAAGTATTCCTCATTAAAAATAACTCAATTCTGGTAGAAATTAATGAAATCCAAGTGTAAATCATCAAAAGTCATAAATATATTAGCAAAATCTAAACAAGATTGAAGAATGAGAGCAAATATGTTTAAATCATCTTTATAGTATTTTAAAGTATTTTCAAATCCCTTTAGTTTATTGTAAAAGGTGGGGCTATAATTCAGACTGAAGAATATGGATGGGAGGAAATAGAAATCATTACGTTCTTTAAGTTTGCAGATGTGCAGGTTAAAAACATATGAATAGTTGGGCAGCCCAGGTGACTCATCGGTTTAGCGCCACCTTCAGCCCAGGGCCTGACCCTGGGCACCCGGGATCGAGTCCCAAGTCAGGCCTCCTACATGGAGCCCGCTTCTCCCTCTGCCTGTGTCTCTGCCTCTCTCTCTCTTTCCTCCCTGTGTCTCTCATGAATAAATAAGTAAAATCTTTGAAAAAAAAACAAAACATATGAATAGGCCTAAGTACATCTATGGAGAAACAAACAGGCTGAGGACCGGTGGTCACTGATAAGGGAACACAGATATGAAAGGAAGGGGAATGCAGGTGACAGGAAAGGACCTAAAGCAAAAGGGAGTCACAGAGGAGTGAAAGTCAATGCACGAGGGGTATGGAATCATTGAGAAAGATCTCCGATGCTTGAAGAAAACCGTAAAACGCTGCTAAGAAACTCTGTGCAGATTCTAAGGCCACTGCCTTCTCCCAGCGAGCCCCACTTCTGTCATGAGCCACTTCTGTCACGTTGCACCCTACTTGAAGCTGTGCACTGGAAGAAATATGTACCAGCCTGAGAACCATAACATTTCCCTGTGCTACGACATAGTGACTTGCAAGAGAAGCCCATTATCAATGAAACCAGCACTGACAAGTTATTTCAAGCTTGTGAGAGCTCCACGTCACAGAGACGTACCCCTGAGCTTCATTACTGCCAGACAAACAGCCTGTCCAACTCAAAACAAACCAAGCCTGGTAGAAGTGTTAAGGTTCAGCTCTTTCAAATAATCACAAGTCACTTTTTCCAATTCAAAATACAGGCTGCTTTCAAGAAAAGACTCAATTACTAAACACTCAAACAAATCCATGGGAGACAAAGAGTTTCTGCTGTACTCCTTAAGTTCCTAAAGCTGAACGAGGGGAAAGTAGTTGAAAAACCAGAAGCAACAGGGAAATTCTCGAATAAGATATGAATCTTAAAAAAATATATATGAATCTACATAGCCAAATAGTTTTCTTGGTTCAGGTTAATGTTATGTTAATCATTCAAAACTAGAAAAATATAGTTATACATTTTCAAACAAAAGCATAAGTCCAAATTTTCTATTAAGGAAAATAGGCATGAGAGCATACGAGATTTAAAAAACATAGGGGTAAAACTGAAGCCATAATTATTCCGTTTTTTCAGAGGAGCAAAATGTAACTCCAACAGTTGGTAAAAGTGTAAACACTGATATACAAGCAAAACCCTCCTATAAGTCTTAATGTAGAGCATTTCTTTTCTCTTCATGAATTAACTGAGCACATCAGATCTATAAAAATTCTTTAAAATTATCTTTTCAAAAATATTAGGCTGGTTTTTAACTCCAACATTGCTCCCAACACTAGCCAGTCAGGCACACTGCTGAGTAACGTAGCACTATCTCCTTTGTACTTTCTTTCTTTTTTTTTTAAGATTTTATTTATTTATTCATGAGAGACACAGAGAGAGACACAGGCAGAGAGAGAAGCAGGCTCCTCACAGGGAGCCCGACCGGGACTTGATCCGGGACTAGGATCACGCCCTGAGCTAAAGGCCAATGCTCAACCACTGAGCCACCCAGGCATTCCCCCCCGCCCCCCTTTATATCTTCTCAAATATTTTTAGGTTTTTACCATCATCTCTTTTCATCATGACTAACATTCTTTGAAAGGTAAAATAATTTGACATCATTTTTCAGACTATATAGGAAAGTTTAAAAATGCATACAAAAGTGAACTTAAAAAGTAACAAAGGGTTAATAAATGTTTTATTTCCTGGCTACTACACATCAAATGGCCACTGAACAAAAATGAATCATTTTTTACCTGAAGTTAAAAGTGACATGGGTGAAACATACTTGAGACAGCAAGAGTTTTGAAAAGTGAGGACTTTTTTGAAAAGGAAGAGACTGTGCTGAAAAAAAGAGTAAGAGACTAAGGGTAGGGCTAGGAAAAAATTTCTATGTAACTAAATCCTGTGTGATACCAATGTGAAAATTCTTATGTGGTATTTTGATAAATAATTCATAAAACACCATTCTTACATTTTCACTGAACAAAAAGGAGACCTTAATGATAACTTCAGTTTTTCCTTTACAATTACTTTCCTTATATAACCTATTTAGTTTTATAAAAGTAAATAATAACATGTCCACTGAGGAAGGCTATAATGTACTTCAGAATATGTTCAACTATCTTTCATTGTTTCTTGCTGTTTTATAAGTATTAAATATAGATCATCGTCCCTTCAAAATTACAAATTGGAGTTAAGGTTGCCTAAAATCCATTTATGTTTCAGAATGTCTTATGTTTGGTAGGTATGTTAGAGTACAATGAACAGAACTTTAGAATTAGTAAGATCCAGGTTTGAATCGTTGCTTCATTTCCTATGAAATGATCTCAGAGAAGTTCCAAATCATCTCTGAGCTTTACTTTTTTTCATCTACAAAATTGGGACAATAAAATGGACTTCATGGAGCAGTTAATGAAGTGAAATTAAACAGTGTAGCTTCTAACAGAGCAACATGGCAGGAACTCAATCAGTTCAAGTTCTCTCCCCACCACTCTCCTAACCCCAAATACTGAACAGCAATCCCGAAATCCCAAAGAAGGCTGAAGATCAATTTACAGTGGATTTTACTTTCTTATTTTGAACAAGCAGCGTTCTATTAAACAAGCATTTTGAGGCCTACTTTGACTGTTGGCTAGTGGAATTTACTATTTTGAATAAAAGAAAACGCATTCTTGCCAAAACAACTAAAAAGCATTCACCAAACTGTTTCATACATTGCTTGGGAAGTGCTAAAGCCTTTCTGGAAAGCAGTTTGGCAATAAATATCAATGGGTATATCTTGAAACTCACATGTTGTACTGATAGAATTTTCATAATATCTTTGTAATAATTTATCTGTGGATTTTCATAAAACAAGAAAGCTAGCTGCAACTCAAATGTCCGATAACAATGGACTGGTTACATTAATGCACATCTATGCAGTGGAATGATCTAAAAACAGAATTATCTGGGCATTGATAAGGGAATGATATATTGAAATGAATACATCAATGAAAAAAATTGGTTTTTGATAAATTTTTGTTTAAGGCATAGGGTCTTTCAGCCAAGTTAACAAAATCAGTATAAAATCACTTTATCTGACAATATGAGAGGATAAGTTAAAAATATTTTTGACCATTAAGTATAACACAAAAGTGATGAATAAATCAGGAAAAAGTAACTCATGAATTCCTCAGTTTAAATACACACGCATATTGGGACACCTGGGAGGCTCAGCGGTTTAGCGCCTGAATTTGGCCCAGGGCATGATGGAGTCCCGGATCGAGTCCCGCGTCGGGCTCCCTGCATGAAGCCTGCTTCTTTCTCTGCCTGTGTCTCTGCTTCTCTCTGTGTGTCTCTCATGAATAAATAAATAAAATCTTTTAAATAATAAATACACACACACATACACACACTACCTGATGATGATGACGAATTCAGTGAAGCCAAAGATGATGAATCAAGAGATGGTCCAAACAGGGGATCCCAAGCAAGTAAGTCGCTGGTCCCTTTCCTGCCATAATATTTAAAAATAAATATTTTAACCAAGGAACACTTCATTCGTATAAAACCTAGTCACTTATTTTTATTTCCTAGAATTGGAATAGCTAAATATATGATTTAAAAGCTGGATATTCTGCCAATAGAATGTGTGAAAAAACTGAACCAAAATTTTTAATTTAAACCAGTATTGGGATCCCTGGGTGGCGCAGCAGTTTGGCGCCTGCCTTTGGCCCGGGGCGCGATCCTGGAGACCCGGGATCGGGTCCCACGTCGGGCTCCCGGTGCGTGGAGCCTGCTTCTCCCTCCACCTGTGTCTCTGCCTCTCTCTCTCTCTGTGACTATCATAAATAAATAAAAGTTAAAAAATTAAAAAAAAAAATTTAAACCAGTATTTGTTAACTGTTCTAAGCAGAACATCCAGTAACAGTACATAAAGTTGGTAGGGGGCAGTAGAGGAGATAATGCACACCAATCACACCTTGTTATACTCTAACAATCTTTGGGGCTCCAAGAACAGAAATCATTTCAGCTTTACAAATGAAGAAATCAGGTTTGCTGATTCACACCTAGAACCAAGTCATGCACAGGAAATTTCTTCAAGTGATAAGAAATCAGGCAGAAATTTTATAAGGTCATACTTAAGTACTCAAAATATTTTATCTTTTATCTTCATCTTTGAAATTGTCATGTACAGAAGTAAGCCCAACAGCTTGATATAAATTTTAAAGTTCTGATTACTGTAGTAGATCATACAAGCGCAGGACTTCTCCCTGGGCAACCGATAGCCCAAGCCACTGAGGTAGTCTAGAGAAATGTATGGACCAGTCATATCTTATGAGAGGTAACCAAAACTATGGACAAAATCATCAAGAGCATCAACTTTCAAGTTTCAAAAATCTCAACACACCACATAACCCTTCACTGACCCCTTGGAATCCACTGGACTAGTTATTTTTAGGATTCAACTTCCAGCTCTTTAATAAAAACTTTTAAATGAATGGTTCTTTTTCATTTTAGTCACATGTCTTTTAAGATGTCTAATCTCTAAGATCCTGAAGTACCTAAATTTTGCCACCACCTCTTTTTAAAAGATGTTCCCAGCTTCAGTGAGCTATGAAAAGTGAGACCTTATATAGTTAAGGTGCAAAATAAAAATCAACCCCATTAAAACAATACTTTAATGTATCAAATTGCCATTATTTAATACAATATTTTTAAATCTTAGAAAACAGGCTCATTACAATGAAAATGGTTCAATTATCTATAAGCACGTATCTAGTATCACAACATGCACCTACATGGAAGCAAACTAAATTTTGTATATAAAACCTAGAATCACAATTGCATAAATTACTAAAAGCAAAATTTTAAAACACTGAACTTATCTTTAAAAATGATAAATGAATACCACCACTGTGCTCAATTAGATTAGTGCCTAGCTTTAATAGGATCAAGTTAGGGGATCCCTGGGTGGCTCAGCGGTTTAGCGCCTGCCTTTGGCCCAGGGCACGATCCTGGAGTCCTGGGATCCAGTCCCGCGTCAGGTTCCTGGCATGGAGCCTGTTTCTCCTTCCCTCTGTGTCTCTTCCTCTCTCTTACTCTATGTCTATCATAAATAAATAAATAAATAAATAAATAAATCTTAAAAAAAAAACAGGATCAAGTTATTTTAAGCTATCCATTTAATGAAGCCTACACTTTTACTTATGCAAAAAAAAAAAAAAAACATTATAAGACTGTATTCTTATTGACAGATATGGAAATGAAAAAGGACCCATGAAACACTGGCTTCAAATATTTCTTTCTTTTTAAAAAGAGCTAGCAGGGCAGCCCTGGTGGCTCAGTGGTTTAGCACCACCTTCAGCTCGGGGTGTGATCCTGGAGACCCGGGATCGAGTCCCACATCGGGCTCCCTGCATGGAGCCGGCTTCTCCCTCTGCCTGTGTCTCTGCCTCTCTCTCTCTCTCTCTCTCTCTGTGTCTCTCATGAATAAATAAAATCTTTTAAAAAAATACATAAATAAATAAAAAGAGCTAGCAGGTGCCTGGGTGGCTCAGCGGTTGAGCATCTGCCTTTGGCTCAGGGCGTGACCTAGGGATCCTGGGATCAAGTCGTGCATCGGGCTCCCCACCCAGGGCGTCTGCTTCTCCCTCTGCCTGTGTCTCTGCCTCTCTCTCTGTGTCTCTCACGAATAAATAAATAAAATCTTTACAAATCAATCAATCAATCTAGCAACATGGTTTCTAGCCTTTTTAACTTGCGACATTTCCTTGTTTCAAAGTTCATGAAAAGTACAGTCTATCTTAAACAGTCACAGCCCAAACTGAAGGAAAAAAGTGAGAATATGTCAATGAGAATGACTAGATGAAATATATATATGAACTTGGGACACTAGCATTTATTTAGAAGCAGTGAAGTCACCAAGGCCAAATATAGTTGAATAAGGATTCTTTTAAAAATTATAGTGTCAAATAAGAATTTAAAACAACCAGAAACTCCACAGAGCGTTTCACAGCTTAGAAAAGAGGATGATTACTAACACTCTACTGGAACTGAAACCGCAAAGATAATAAAACTGTCTAGAAAAAAAAAAGGACAAAGGAAAATTTAAACATAGTAAAGAGGGAAGGATGAACAGGTGGAGGACCCAGGATTTTCAGTATAAACTACTCTGTATACCATAATAGTAGAGTTACATGTCCTTACCCATTTGCCAAAACTCATAGGCTATACAAGAATGAGCGAATTCTCATGTAAACCACAGACTTTGGGTGACAATAATGTGTTAGTGTAGGTTCATCAATTCCAACAAGTGTGTTATTCTAGTAGGGGGTTCTGATCATGAAGGAGGCTGGGCATATGTGGGGGCAGAGAAAATATATGCAAAATCTCTATATCCTCCCCTCAATTTTGCTATGAACCTAAAACTGCTCTAAAAAGACTCTTACTTAAAAATAAAACTTAACTGTGAAACTTACTCATTGGATGCAGCACATGACTTTGATTTTGTCAGCTCTTCACCTAATTAAAAAATTGAAACATCAAGAAATTCATCATCTGAGTAATGGAATATTTAAATGGTAAGAGAAACACTGGACATATAACTCAATACTACGAACAATTTAAAAATTGTGGAACTGGGACGCCTGGGTAGCTTAGCAGTTGAGCGTCTGCCTTTGGCTCAGGTCGTGATCCCGAGGTCCTAGATCGAATCCTGAATTGGGCTCCCTGCATAGAGCCTGTTTCTCCCTCTGCCTATGTCTCTGCCTCTCTGTGTGTGTCTCCCATGAATAAAAAAAAAAAAAAATTGTGGAACTGATAACATAAATAGAATTTTTTTAATTATGAAGGAAAAAAGTCAAGTTTTCTAACATGCTAAGACTATCATTTAAGAATATCAAAATAATAGCTGAATTTCTGCTGTCTTCTTCTAACATCTTTGATAACAAATTGCTTAAGTCAATGAACTATCCTATTTATGAAAATAAAACTGTTCAGACAAGAAAAATATGGGTTAGAACTTTAAAAATTAGAACACATATGTTGAAAGACTTAAGTATCTATCAGTCAAGAATTATAACTGATGAATCATGAAAGCATCTTTCAGGTTCTAAGGATATTATTACATTGACCAAAAATAGTTATTCTTGAAGGATGTTGTATCTTGAAAAACTAAAATTTTTAGAGCAACCTAGAATAACATCTTTATAAGACAGGCTGTTTTGCTACCTTTTCCATTAGTAGTATTAATCATTTCATTAGCAACTGGTACACAAAGAAAACAGTATCAGTAACATGCAGAAGTCATGTCGGTTCATAAGAAAATTTCCCTGTATCTTAATGTCTTAGATCACCACCCAACACCAGATGAATGCAGAATACACCAACATGGGAAACTGCAGCAAAGTCCGAGGAATACCACAGTGTATGTGATGCCCCTTCATACCACACTGTTCCATTTGGCTCAGTCTGGCCCTGTTTGGCCTCAAAGTACTCACTGTGGTGTTCTCCTCCATCTTCCTGCAATTTGCCCTTATGCCTATTAATTCCATAAAAACAACCCACTTTTATCCTCATTTTCCTTGTATCCCCTATCATTCAAGCTACTCACTCTTTTTTAAAAGTAAAATCTTACTTTTAGTTTGATATTTATTATGCATTTAATAGGTCTTTGTAATTGTGCTAGAATTTTTAATAGGATTGATGTTACTTACTTATGGTTTTTATTAAGCCTTGTGTTTACAAAAATGCACAACTTGAGTTGGCTGCCTCAACTCTATTTTTTCCCAACTTTGTTATTTTTAATGCATGATTCTGCAGATGTTAACACTCCCCCCCCCCAATTTTTTTAGTATAATTAAGTTACTATACTAAAAACTATAGGTTACAAAGTTGCAATTGTGATATGACTTAAAAATCAGAAAAGCTAAAGCTTACTCACCTCATAAAGCCTTCTGGCTCATAAGGCAGAGTTACGCCAGTTAAGTAATTTAACATTGTTAAAAAGAAGCTACTCTTTGGTTTGTTGACTTCTGAAAAATGTTGTAGCCAAGTATTAAACCTGAAGGTGTGTATAAACACTAAAAGAAATAATATACCTAAAATTGTCTTCTGTTTAAAGTATCCTTCTAGTCTGTTGTTAACAGTTATGATGAAAACAAACCATTTATTCTTCTAACTACATATGAAAGGCTACAATAAGCTTAGCAAACTACCTGATAAATTTTAATAGACACAAAATAAACACTTTAAGTGTCAAACTTACTTGATGAATTCCGATTCATCTGCACCTAAAATAGAAATGCAAACACTAAGAGTCATTAAACAAATAATTTGGTAATGAAATATTTAGTAAAAAAAAAATTTGTGGTATATTTATTTTCTAAGTAGGTTCCATGCGCAACACAGTGCTTGAACTCTTATGATACTGAGATCAAGAGCTGAATGCCAACTGAGCCAGTCAAGCGCATCTCTACTTCGTGAGATATTAATGGGGACCTAATTTTAAGTTGTTCTTAGTATATTTACTCAATTATAAACTACAAACAAAAAAACAAACTTTCAGTATCTTATAGTAAAAGATAATACACATACCTTTAACTCAATAAAATGTTTTTAAAATATCAAAATGTTAGTACCTACAGCAAGATACTATGATCTGCAAATTTAAAAAGCTTAACACAAGTATTTTGAAGATCAATGTTCAAATATTAAAAGGATTTTAAGTTAGTAGTTAAGAATATAAAATTTTGCACTTACTGGGCTGTGTCTCTAGTAGTGCATGGAAAGAAAAAAAGGTATAGTGTACATTTTAGAATTTAAAATATCTTATTTTCTTGGTCTCATAATTTGTCTATTCACTTCTGAATCATACCTAAAATCTACACACCTTAGAACACATGCAGAACATCATTGGGGTAGGGGACATAGGCTAGATAAGCAAAGTGTCCAGCTAAATATATTCAACACATCTTTTCAGATCCAATATTAACTATTAAAATGTTCTCATTATTTATTTTCTCAGTATGAAATTAATATGCTCACCTTTTTTAAAAAATTGAAGAGGAAAGTACAAAGGAGAAAATTTAAAATCATTAATGATCTCACTACTCAGAATTAGGTGCTTAATGTTTTGGTATATATTCCCCTAGGATTTTCTTTACATAAATATATTTTTTTTAATTAGTCAGGCTCTTTCACAATAAAAATTTTTAATGGTTTCATAACTTCTAACTTCATACGTATATATTACATATATCATAATATATATATATAATTTAATCTGGGCATTAATCTTAATGTTAAATAGCAATGGTAGGATAAAAACTCACTTAAGAAATCAGTCTTTTTGGTAGAAAAAAATTAAATGCTATAAGCACATGACTGAAAAACATTTATTCCCAAATACATAGAGACTATTTAAAATACATAATTAAATGACAATATGAAGTGGGAAGAACTTTTATTCTCCATTATCAAGGAGAACTGATTTAATATAAATTATGTTAAGTATGTACAGATAACTAAATTGTCATTCTAAGACATGTTTTTTTCCCCATAGTTTAACATTCCTGAAATTAGAGTTTGACATCAACGGAAAAATTAGTTATGGCAATTACTTTTTATTTTTTTCCTCCCTCAAAAGCTGTTTATGGTATCTGAGAATTGAGGAATTAACCACTAACACTATGAATTCTTATATGTGTCTTTTTTATATAAAAAGTATGAAATAACAAATGCTGTAGTTACAAAAATATGCAGACATAAAACTTAATCTTTAAATCCCTTGTTAAAGAAAGAATTCCCTTTCACATAAGGTTCATAAAATATGGACAAAATATTTAAAACTGGATGAGGAAAAGATTAATACTGCCATTTCAAACTTCTGAAACATAGAAACTGTTTAAAAAATAAAATACACGGCAGAAATAGATTTTCTACATTTTTGTTTCTTTATAAAACACCTCAAAAGGAAGCAAAACTAAGCCAAACTCGGGTTTATGTGCCTATATAACAATCATAAACTGTATGCCTCAATAAAACAGAAGAAAAATTACTAAATGTTCCCTTATTCGATGTGCTTAACTAACTGTTGCTAAAATTAACCAGATGCAAGTAGACAAGGTAAAAAAAAAAAAAAAAACAACCAAAGGCTTCTATATAGAGTATGAACTTGCTCATTTTCTTACTTACAGATATTGCTGGGGAGAGTGTGATATTTCCTATAGATACTTTTAATTCATCCAAGGAAGCCATTGTGTGATGGGAGTTATTTGGGTGCATGGGTTTGATCTCTATCCGATACTTCTTTGGTTCTTCATCTTCAGAATCAGAATCACTAGACGAGTAGAAATGGTTCTCTTTGGTATGTGAGTATCAGTTAAAGAATTTAGTTTTTAAACTATCTTAACATATAAACAGTTTTTCATACATTTATAAAAAGGATATAAACCTTTAAGAGATAAGATAGACTTTAACAGAAATAGTACTAACTTTCATTAATAAAAACATGTTAAGTGAAGACTATGGAATCACATTTTATTATAATTAAAAACTGAAGTCTTTATTAAACAACAGATTATTCTGTTTTAACTGTCTACTTAGATGCCAACACAATCCATAGAAATATCTAGATGATGAAAGGATATCATTCTGATTTGCTTCTGGTTTTATACTATAACCTTCTTCATCTACATCAGGAATGTTCTATGGGAAGAAGAAGAAAAAACTTCATTGTAATGATGGCTCCAACTACATAGATACAAAAGATTAGCAAAACAGCTTTACCTATTGCAGTGGCTACATCATTTATCAATGATGTAGGTTCATAAAATTATCAACACTGGCAAAGTTCTATCATTTTGGTTAAGTTAGCTCCAGATCACATTCTATGCTTTAGCGTCTGAAACGGAAAGGCACTGAAAAATGAAATAGGAGAAACACTCTATAAGGAAGAGAACAGGGGTTCAGGCAGGAATACCAGCAGTTCTGTAATAAGCAAATGTTCACCCAAATCTTGAAAGGGAAGAAGTAAAAGCACAAGACTGTATGTGTCTGGAATGAGACATGATGAAATCAGAGGGCTGACAAGTTAAATAAATGGAAATACTTATCAAAAATATTTAACAAAAGAAAACAAATGAAAGATAACCAAGAAAATTAAAACTACATTAAAATAGCATCTCTTATACATGAGACAGGCAAAAATCCAAAAGCTTGAAAATACACTCTGTTGGCAAAACTGTGGGAAAAGGTACTCTTATATTCTGCTGGTATAAATACAAACTAGTAAATCCCTATAGAGAGAAATTTAGCGTTATCTAACAAAAATAGTTAAGTATTTACTCTTCCACCCAGGAATTCAATTTCTAGGAATTTACCCTGAAAATACACCCTCAACAATTTAAAAATACATATACAACAAGTGTATTCATCAAAGATTATCCGTAACTCAAAACTGATGGAAAGCACCTAAATGTCCAAGCATAGTTTAATAAACTATAGTACACATAGTAATCAGAGTAGTCTACAATTATTTTTTTAAAATGGGAAGTTTCTATGAACTCATATGGAATGACTTTGAGGAAATACTGCTAAATGAAAAAAAAAAAAAAAAAAAGCCTGTAAGAAAGATGGGAAAATTTTAAAACACAGATATCTGCTTATCTTTACAGGGAGAAAAACCCCTGTAAGGAGAAATCAGAATAAAGTTGATTACCTCCAAGGGAAAGTGATGAATAGAAGGGATGAAAGATGGAGGAACACTTCTCTATGTATGCTATGTGGAGAGAATATTCCTATTTTTAGGAAATACACATTTAAGCAATTTAGGAATGAGGGCCACCATGTATAGAATTTATGCTAAAATGGATCAGAAAAAAATTATATACACACACATAAACACATGCATGTACGAATACAACTGTTAAGGAAAATATAATAAAAAATTAGGGGGCAGCCCCGGTGGTGCAGCAGTTTAGCGCCGCCTGCAGCCCAGGGCGTGATCGAGTCCCATGTCGGGCACTCTGCATGGAGCCTGCTTCTCCCTCTGCCTGTGTCTCTGCCTCTCTCTCTCTGTGTGTCTCTATGAATAAATAAATAAAATCTTTTTTAAAAATAATAATAATAATAATAATAATAATAAAAAGTTAGGGGTACTCAAAGTGTTTTTATTTGGAAATAAGTTCTAACTTACAAAAAATACAAGGATAAAACAATTCCAAAAACTTTTTACAAGAAAAAAAAAAGATAATCAAGAAATGCCAAGTGATCAGTTGGAGAGCTAAAATTCTTCTACTGGTAAAGTTTCTTTTCTTCCTCCATTCACTTGCTAAAGCTCAGCAAAAGGAGTATGAAGGGTAATCTCACAGGCATAGCACAAGGTCAAGGAGAACTAAGAGCAAAATTTACATGGCTATGGCTTCCAATTTGAATAAAAAGTTTACTGTACTCAGCAGTGAGTTAACAGACTGGATTAAAATCTAGAAATGAAAAATCTAATACAGAGTAAAGAGCAGATTACATATACAAAAAAGATGTCAAGTGATATAACCCTAGAAGTAGAGCACTTTGAATTCTACATATTGCTTGCTAATATGCAAATAATATTTTAAAATACTTTTAAAAATAAACTTTACCAAATATAGGTTGAGGCTGATTAGAAATCAGAATTAAAGTTTTTATAGGGACACCTGGGTGGCTCAGTGGTTGAGCGTCTGCCTTTGGCTCAGGCCGTGATCCTGGAGTCCCAGGATCGAGACCACATCAGGCTCCTTGCATGAAGCCTGCTTCTCCCTGTGTCTCTGCCTCTCTCTCTCTGTGTGTGTCTCTCTCATGAATAAAATCTTTTAAAAAGTAAAAGATAAAGTTTTTATAAAGTACTTTATTCTTATTCCTAGTATCCTAGAAACATACCAGATGTTTAATCTCCTAGAAGTTCTAAGGATTTGCTATAATACAGTAGGATGTAATAATTTAAAATAATACTGAGCTGTTTTTTATAGGGTAAGACCAACCTCTTGAAGATTACAACTATAAACTCTGGTCCAAAAAAAAAAACTATCTGAAGGTACTGGAGAGTGAACTAGAGCAACCATCTAAGAAGTCTACAAAATTATATGCCCAAAAACTATAAATAGATCATAATGGAGTCGTAAAAAAGGTTCAAATAACCCACAGGGAAGGCAGGAAAAGAAAGTGAAAACCAAAAAACCAGAAACAGAAAACAAACAAACAAAAAAATGACATACTTAGCTCTGATACGTCTATAATTATGTTAAATATAAAGTGTCCAAATGTAATAAAAGGCAGATTAGCAGAAGAGATTAAAATACATGCCCCAACTAGAGGCTATCTGTAAGAAACTTACTTCACGTATAACAACATATGTAGGTTGAAGGTAAAAGAATGGAAAAATACCATGTAAACATTAAAAAGGGAGGGAGGGGTAAATGAACGACTTCTTGTTAGGTAAAACAGATTTCAGAAAGCAAATAACCAGGGTCAGAGTGGGACACGGTACCCACAAGAATCCATATACAATTGTTCAAAGCAACTTTTTTCTAATAGCTGAAAACTAGAAACAACTAAATGCCCTATGATAGGTGAATGGTTAGAACAAACTTTAGTGGCTTCTATATCATGGAATACTATTCAAACAACAAAAAACTACTCATATACCATATATGCAAAAACCTAGAAGAAACTCCAGAGAATTATGCTGGAAGAAAAAAGCCCATCTGAAAGGTTATAATAGGACTCCATTTAAATAACATTCTTAAAATGACAAAATTAGAGAAATAGAGAAAAGATTAGTGATTGCCAGAAGCTAAGGAGGGTGGTGATGGAAGAGAAGTGGCAGTAAAAGGCAACCAACAAAAAAGACCTTTGTGGTAATGGAAATGTTCTGTTTTGACTGTGCTGGTGTCAGTATCCTAGCTGTGATACTGTATTTCTGCAAGAAATTATCAAGAGGGCAGCCCCGGGGGTGCAGCGCTTTAGCGCCGCCTGCAGCCCAGGGCCTGATGCTGGAGACCCGGGATGGAGTTCCTCATCGGGCTCCCTGCATGGAGCCTGCTTCTCCCTCTGCCTGTGTCTCTCTGCCTGTCTCTCTCTCTCTCTCTCTCTTGTCTCTATGAATAAATAAATAAAATATTTTTAAAAATTATCAGGAGAAAGTGGATGAAAGGTATACGGGACTGCTCTGTACTATCTTTGCAACTTGCTGTAAATTGATTACTTCAAAATAAATAATTCTCGGTATATCAGGTTTGGAACGCTAAAACTGTTCATAGAAACTTGATATTAATAAAAACTTGCCCAATACGAGTTTATACCTTTGTCCACTCAGTCCATGATTTCTATTTAAAGGCCCTACACTGCTGGAGCAAAGCATTAGGCCAAAGCACTGTGAAGAAAAGAGCAGGTAACTTCACTCAATAATCTTAAAGGCAGGTTTGGATAGTAGTTGTGGTAGTGATTTAAAAATATATACTGGGACAGAACTCTTCAGTCAATGAAATATTCCCCAATCTCTGTTTAGATAGGGAGATTGGCTGAAACCAAAAGAAAAAGACAATTCACACTTACTTGGGCAACCTTTAAAAAATATAGTCCCTCAAAATAATTTTTTAATTACACAGACCATTTAAAAAAGGAACAGAAATTAAACGATTATTTCCCTAACAAGGCAGGTTATGGATGTTTAAGTGGTTATTAAAACTAGCTATAGGGGGAGCCTGGCTGACTCAGTGAGTAGAGCATCAGGGTTGTGAGTTCAAGCACCATGTTGAGTGTGGGGCCTACTTTTAAAAAAGCCATAGAAAAATCATAAATAGGCTATAATAATAATAGGCCATAAATAAAACAAAAAAATGAAAGCCTTTTCTCCCTGCTGACCACCACTGTAATCATGCTCCCTAAAGGTAACCACAATTAAGTGTTGGGTAACACAAACAAAAAGAACAAAAATATCTACCCATTTATATTTTTTAAACAGCAATTACTTAAAAATCATACTTGCTTCCCTTAGTAAGCTCTTTCCCTATCAGCAGGCACAGCAACTGATCAACCATGCGTAACTTCAACCGTGGAAAGCAAAACCTCAGAGAAGGTGAGGGGAAGTGGGGGGGGGGGGGGGGAGCAGGACTATACTGTATGTATCTTGATGAAGCAAGTACATGGAGTTTGTGAATACAGCCGGAACAATAAACCTCAAGCAGGATTGGACAGTCAAAAAAACATGCATTTCTTATTTGAGAAGACACTGCCAAACTATCCATAAGACAGATTGTACCAATTTATACTCCTACCAGCTATATGAATTAACCAAAACTTTGCCAATATCATACATAAATACAGGAATTTCATTCTAACTTGCATCAGAATGAGACTACTATTCTGAACATTATAATGGTCATTTACCACCTTGTTTCTTTTTATGAAGATAGCCTGTTTTTCTCATAATGCCCTTTTCCTGTTGGGACACTGCTCACCTTTAACAATGATTTGTATGAGCTTTACAAAGGAAAGTAGCCCTTGTTACATGTCTTACAAGTATACTCTGCCAACTTTGCGGATTCAAATTCTTCTATAATGTATTTTTTGTAATTTTACATGTTTTCTTTCTATAAAAATTTATCAATCCTTTCCTTTATGGCGTTATACTTATGCATCCTCTTTAAAAGCCCTTTCCTAATTCCAGACAAGTACTGACTGAAGTTCAAAAGTGGTTAATACTGATCATTATAGAACAGTATCAGTGAGCTGAGAGGATTAGAAATGTTTTAAGGGAGTTTATATAAAACATGAAGTTATTAAAGCATTTAATTCAATGTTGCAATCATGAAATAAATGCTACACATAAATAATTCCAACATGAAATGCCTGATGAATCTTCAGGTTAATGTCAACACATCTGCTAACTTTTTCATTAATTAGTAAACCAAGCGTATCAAAACAAACAACTGGTAAAGTAAATATAGTTCTAAAACACTCTGAGGATTTTAACCTTAGAGCTCACTAGAAATCTATTTATTTTTACTATACATTTACTAACAAATCATAATTTTCTTATTTTAAAGATGAAACATAAAAAGGTTTTATTTAAGTCACATAAAACACAGTGTTCCAAAAGTATCTTTATCTTGGTACACCATTATGCTGTAAAAGATCAAAATGACTTGGGGCCAAAAGATACAGTAATTATGCAAGCAAGAACAATAAGCAAAGGAGACAGACAGTTTGATTCTACTACACTTAGCAACATGACCAGTGTCTAATGAACAATTTGAAAAATATGTCTGTCTACACATTACTTACACCATTTGGTAATACTCTCCCACTGTAACCACGGGGAACTCCACTTATTGTCTTCTTCAATTATAGACAAAGAAATATATTTAAATAAGAAATATAAACAAACTCTCTTCAAAACAAAAAGCAGAGAAAAATACTGACAATGATTATTATTGCTATCTTTTGTGTACTGATAATCTCTTAAAACTCAAACACCTGAAGAGATAAAATAATATTTTAATAATCAGGAATACTTTAGTAAGAGCATCACATTTTAAAATAAAGTAAGCAGATCTGAGATCTGGCATATTTCGCAAGAAAAAGCAATATGGTATGGTACCATTCAAATTTTTAAAGTAAAATGTCCACTTTTCAGATAGGTAGCGCTACCTTCTATTTAATACAAAAGCATCTACTAAAATAAAGCCAAAACTGCATCTCTAAAATAATTTTAACAGTGAATTTACAATAAGCTGGTTACTATTTTTCTTATGAACTCAACCCAAATATGCTGATTATTTCCTAATGGAAACAGCTAATTTACATGGCTTATATCAAAGTAAAACTACTTACAAGTGAATCTGCATCAGGACATTCCCTATTAAAATAAACAAAATATTAAAAAATAGTCAACTATTAGAACTATCTGATAAATATAGTATATTGAAAGTGTTTACTCGTTAAACATAACTTAAACTTTACAAAAACATTTAGAAAAATCAAATCATGAAGATTAAAATACACCAAATGATCTTAAAATTCAAAAGAGGGATGCCTGGGTGGCTCAGTGGTTGAGCAGTTGCCTTTGGCTCAGGGTGTGATCCTGGAGTCCCTGGATCCAGTCTTGCATGAGTTCCCCGCAGGGAGCCTGCTTCTCCCTCTGCCTATGTCCCTGCCTGTCTCTCATGAATAAATAAAATCTTTAAGAAAAACAAATAAATAATAAAAACTTGTACTTCAAAAGTACTTCTTTTCCATGAATATACACATGAATCACATAAAGGAAGCTGTCAGTCCTAGAAGGATTTCTAGTGACTTTTAATTCTTCCGGTTGAGAAAGTTCTCTCAAAGAAATTCTCTTTAAGAAGAAAGCTTGGCTTAAAAAAAAAGTCTACATTAATTGATAAACTATAAATAACATTTTACAATATATTCTTGTTAAAACTTCGGTTTCATTTGAAGTACTTTCCATAACTAGCACATACATAGAAGTCAAAAGCATTTTTCTCCAAATATGTTAAATGTGTAGTTAGAATTCTGCTTGAAAAAGCTTTCTGGTTTAATACAATAAGCTGTTGAAAATTGGTATTTTATCATTTAACTGATAAATAGTAATTTGGATATAAACCAGCAAGAAAGTGTTTTAAACGTAAAACTAAAACAATAAAGACCAACATTCTCAAACACTTAAATCCATAAAGAACATTGAGACCATGAGGAATAAAGTTAGAAGAATTTCTATGAATATATTCTAGAAGAATTTCACTAACAAAAATCAGAGTGCACTTTATTTTTTAAAAGATTTTATGTATTTATTATTTGAGAGAGAGAGTGAGCCAGAGAGAAAGTAATGAGCAGGGGGAGGAAGAGGGAAAAGCAGACTCCCCACTGAGCAGGGAGCCCAACATGGGGCTCCATCCTAGGACCCCGGGATCATGACCTGAGCCAAAGGCAGATGCTTAACTGATTGAGCCACCCAGGTGCCCCTAGAGTGCACATTTAAAAGGCATTTATATTAGTTACATATTCAGTGGCTTGAGACAGTTAATGCATGTAATATCAGAATCTGCCACTTAAATAACAGACTGAAAACATATGTATTAGGTATACCTTGAGAGCCCAATGAGCAATAATGAAAATGTATTAAATTAATATATAGGATACATGGGTTATCTCTACCCAAAGACTAAGCACAAACCAAAAAATCTACAAATTGAAGAATTTTGTTAAAGGAAGAGAGGATAGAACAGATAATGAAAAAATAATAAAAATAATGAAAAAAGAGGGAGATGACTACCCTGCTCTTAATCCAAATAGCACCAAAGAGAATAAATGCAAGCCTCTTATGTCTTTCTAGCCAGTTAATCGTCACTTAAAATCGAAAATTTTGAAAAACAGCTTTCTTATTACTGGTATATTCCTATGCATACTCTGAGGAAATGTTCCAGAAAAGGTACTGTAATAATAATAAATTCAATTCTTCTACAGAATCAAATCATTTAAGATATTAGAGCACTCCTTTCTTCTTCTTTTTTTTTTTTTTTAGAAGATACAGTTTAAATATAAGTGTCAAAAAAAAATAAATAAATAAATAAATATAAGTGTCAAAGTTCCAAACAGTTTATTCTCTGGCTTTCAGCCAGAGCTCTCCAGTCCTTGTGGTGAAGCACTCATCTGTTTGCTTTCACAGTGGGCCGTAATGAGCCCTGCAGATGAAGCCCCAGGAAGAGAGCAAGCTCTGAGCAGGACCCCTCTTCTACAATACTGGCATTTCAAAGCCTTCAGGCTATGCGCAGAAGCATGCCAAGAGCCCCCGGCATTTCAAACAAAGCAGTTTCTAACATCTTTCCTGCCTGCAAGTGTTGAAAGAAGGCAAGCATGATGCAGTTGTTTAAGCACTGGTTTTCAGCCCTGGTCTTCTCAGTGGTAAAAAAAATATTCTAATATCCAAGTGGCCTAATGATGGTTACTGACCATGAAAAACTGGGAAGTTTTTGACCATGAAAACTATTTTAAAAACACAAAATTGTCTGAGGGGAAGTTACTGACCATGAAAAACTATTTTAAAAACACAAATTATACAAAAATATTCTAAGCTCCCTGAATGGACGGCTGAGAAAACCATGTATTATATTATATAATAAATATTTGAATTTAAGGCCTTTACTCTTTATAATATATTAACAGACGACCTGACTACTTTTATAGTTTCACTTACAAATCCATTGCTTAGACTTCTGTAAGTATTTACAATGTTATAGAAACAAATCGTATTCCATCTCCTTAGCAAAAGACAGCTTTCATAAATGCTGAAAAAACATTTGCAGATGAGATGGTTAACTACAGATATAAACCACTTTGCAATTGGTCTTTGTTAAAGCAAATAAAACTTGGGGGCGAGGAAGAAACATTTAAAATGGTAGGCACTCTGAGAAACTCAGATAAAAAGAATCTAACTAGTTAGGAGGTAATAATACCCATAGCACAAACTGTTCTCTTACCCTGAAAATATGAGTGCCCAGCAGAGCTCTGCTAGAGAAGTAGGGATTTTAAACACATTTTTAGCCAGTGTTACTGAGTCAGCAAAGAATTTAAGATTTGATTACCATCTTATCAATCTATTTAAGGTTGTGGTAATTATAGAAAAAAGGATTCATTTAATTCCAGTTTGTCTCTGGTAAGCCACAGATCTTAGAGATTCTCAACCCCAGGTATATGTTAGGAATCATACAGGCTGCTTAAAAGCAAACCAAACAAAAATTATGCTCAACCTCACATCCTGAGAATCTGGTTTAGCTGGTCTGAGGCAGAGCCTGGCAGAGATATATGTATTTTAATTTTCCATGTACTCTAGTGTGTAGCCAATGTAAGAAAAAGAAAACTTCACTTACTCATTGAATTTATTATATGCAAATTATATATTCCTTGTAACCTAACTTAATTTAAAAAGAAAAGTATATTATATTTATACTCCATCTCCCATCTAAAATTGATGACCTAGTATAAATGTTTAAAACATGTTAGGGCTTTTGTTCTCCTCCATTTTCTATTTATGTGTACATATATTGCTGTGTGCCTAAATGTTTATAGAGTTGTCTAGAAGGATTGTCATCAAATAGTTGACCGTGGGTTTTTTCTTAGGCGTTAAGAAGACTTAGAAGAATTTTTAGTTTCCTCTGGACTTTTGTTTTCTAAAATATGTATGTATCATTTATAAAAAGAGTATCTTTAAAGTTTCAATTTTAAGACACTAAAATTTTCACCTTAAAATTTTAAAATAAGAAAAGTTAATACTTTTATCTAAAGCCAGATGAGCTAGCAAATGTACTTAGAAAAGTGTAGTTTTCACACTTTGGACATACAGAGTTGTTTCTTAAGAAATTTTTTCTTCCCAAATTCAAAACACCAGTCTTATTCTTAATTACTTAATAACAAAGGATTTTGACAATATGAAATATACTTACACAGACTCTGCATCCTTTTCCTTTTTAATTATCCCTGGCAAGCCAAAAGTCTTTCTTTTCCTTGGTTTTATACCTTTAAAAAAATGTATATTGTTACAAAAATATAGTTGTTAGTTGATAAATATGTTAAACTTATGAATCTCTTGTATCTTGACACCTAATTTGCTCATATCAATACTAAATTTTTATGAAAGAAATCAAAGTATCACCTGCTAAATGCTAATATTTAAATCAGAGTTGCAATCCATTTAGAATTTTCTTAATATAGCCTATTATGCACCAGAAGATTCTAGAATATTCACTTGATCAATAGAATTCTCTTTTCTTCTAAGTCTCCCCTAAATTACCTCAGACAAAATAAGCATTTGGAGATATCTTAAAACTTCAAAGAAAGTACATTATTTACTACATTAGATTCTGTTATAAATGCAGGTCATGTTTCCTGTCTGAAAAGTCGCAAAATATATATATAAATATGTTGTTTTTTAAAAATATGACACAACAGACCCATTAATAGTATGCACAGAAAACACAGCATTCTTTTGCCCATATATTATCTTTAATATAAACAATGTTGTAAGTTGATCCTACCAGGAATGAAAAACAAAGGTCATCTTTGTTTGCCTAATATAGAAGTTCTTCCTTCCTCTCTTGCATGACAAATTTATTTGTTAGAGATCAGTCATGCTATTAATCATCGACAGAATTCAACATTTAACGTTTAGCTGTTTACTCTGACAACCACAATATATTTAAGACAACTCCTCACCATATAGATGAGAAAACTCAAGAGTAGTTTTTTTTTTATTTTTATTTTTTAACTCAGTGTTATACAGCTACTAAATACCACAGCCAGGATTAGAATCCAGATGTTTTAGAACAGGGTACTTGCTTTCATGCAAAATGAACTCCTTAAACCATACAAATGTATAGTATGTTGTAATATTTTATTTTTATTTTATTTATTTTATTATTTTATTTTATTTTATTTTATTTTATTATTTTATTTTATTTTATGATAGTCACACAGAGAGAGAGAGAGAGAGGCAGAGAGACATAGGCAGAGGGAGAAGCAGGCTCCATGCACCGGGAGCCTGACGTGGGATTCGATCCTGGGTCTCCAGAATCGCGCCCTGGGCCAAAGGCAGACGCCAAACCGCTGCGCCACCCAGGGATCCCATGTTGTAATATTTTAAAGAACAAATACATTTTTATTCTCACAGAGTATTATTTACTATCCATATTTTTTAAAAGAGTATATTTATTTATCTGAGAGAAAGAGCAAGAAAGAATAAGAATGCAAACCAGAGGATGGAGAGGGAGGGAATGTCAACCTGAGCACAGAGCCTAAGGAGAGCTCCAACTCAAGACCTTGAGATCATGACCTGAGGTGCCACCCAGGCGCTCCTACTAGCCACATTTTACAGTAAAGAAAGCTGAAGTACAGAGAACTTAAATAATTAATTGCTCTCAAACAGCTAGTAACTATAAGAAGTGTAGACACCTGGGTGGCTCAGTTGGCTAAGTGTTCAACTCTTGACTTCAGCCCAGGTCATGATCGCAGTCATGAGATCTAGCCCAGCATAGGCTCTGCACTGGCCTGCTTAAAATTCTCTCTCTTCCAAAACTAGTATATTATGCTAAGTGAAACAGGTCAGTCACAGAAAGATAAATACCTATGATTTCACTCGTATGTGGAATTTTAGAAACAAAACAGATGAACATAGGGGAAGGGAAGGAAAATAAAATAAGATAAAGACAGAGAGGGAAGCAAACCATAAGACTCTAAAATACAGGGAACAAACTGAGGGTTGCTGGAAGGGAGGTGGGTGGGGGGATAGGGTAACTCGGCGATGGGCATTAAGGAGGGCACATGATGGAATGAGCACTGGGTATTATATGCAAATGGTGAATTACTAAATTCTACCCCTGAAACTAATATTACACTATACGTGAACTTCAATTTAAATAAAATCCTAGGGGGTCCCTGGGTGGCTCAGCGGTTTAGCACCTCCCTCCGGCCCAGGGCATGATCCTGGAGTCCTGGGATCGAGTCCCACATCAGGGTGGCTCCCTACATGGAGCCTGTTTCTCCCTCTGCCTGTGCCTCTCTCTCTGTGTGTGTGTGTGTGTCTCTAATGAATAAATAAATAAAATATTTTTTAAAAATAAAAATTAAAGTATTTTAAAAATTTTTTAAAAATTTTGAAAGATAAAGATTCTTTCTTCCTCTGACCCGCTTTGCCCCACCCCAGCTCAAAAAAAAAAAAAAAAAAAAAAAAGCCTAGGCACTGGAGTCCCTGACTCCTCCAATGAAAACCTTACACACATCAAACATTTTCTCCAAATTCTTACAGAAATGTTGGGAGAAAGAAAAATACAAAATTCTTTTCAAATTATTTCTAGTAGCTTACAAAGTGAGATATGTAAAATATGACAAAATTAGCAGGCATTTATTGGTTTCATACTATGAAAATAATCCATATAAACAGGAAGGGGTCACCTGGCTGGCTCAGTCAGAGAAGCATGTCAACTCTTGATCTTGGGGTTGTAAACTCAAGCTCCACTATGGATATAAAATCTTTAAACAGACAGGCAGGAAGGGTTGTGAACCCTTCCTCCAAGTCATATTATCGCTCATTTTAAATGAAAGTAATAATAACATTAATATATAACCTCATTAATTACTGAAATGTTTCTCACTTTATAATAAGCCCTTTAAAGGGAAACCCTCTTATACTGTAGGTGAGAATGCAAGCTGGTGCGGACACTCTGGAAAACAGTGTGGAGGGTCCTCAAGAAGTTGAAAATAGAGCTACCCTATGACCCATCAATTGCACCACTGGGTATTTATCCCAAAGATGAAATATAGTGATCCAAAGGGACACCTACACTCCAATATTTATAGCAGCAATGTCCCCAGTAACCAAACTATGAATAAAGAGCCCAGATGTCCACTGACAGATGAATGGATAAAGAAGACGTGGTGTGTGTATATATACATATACACACATATACATATATATGTATAATAGGATGTATAATATATATATGTATATTACAGAATACTACTCAGCCATCAAAAAAAAAAACAAAATCTTGCCATTTGCAACAATGTGGATGGAACTAGAAGGTATTATGCTAAGTGAAAAAAGTCAATCAGAGAAAAACAATTATCCTTTAATCTCACTCATATATAGAATTTAAGAAACAAAACAGAGGATCATAGAGGAAGGGAGGGAAAAATAAAACAAGATGAAATCTGAGAGGGAGACAAACCATAGAGACTCTTAATCATAGGAAACAAACAGGGTTGCTGGAGGGGAGTGGAGTGAGGCAATGGGGTAACTGGATGACGGGCATTAAAAAGGGCACATGATGTAATGAGCACCAGGTATTATTTAAGACTGATGAATCACTGAACTCTACCTTGGAAACTAATAATACACTATATGTTAATTAATTGAATTTAAATAAAAAATAAATGTAAAAAAAGTCTTATACATTGTGTTTTAATGATTTTCACATTAGTGACATGAGAATGTTTAAAAATGGATGTCAATAAAAAAAACAATCTCAATGTAGATTTGAAAATAAATACATGTTATATTTAATCTTTTAAGATTTATATTCTAACACACTCAATATTCCTTTGGGCAAGCCTATTGTTTATTTATTAAGTGAAGAATAGTATCTGTAGGGCTTCAAACCAAATTTCATTAAGGGTTCTTCAGATTTTTTATATCACTCCACAGACATGTTGACAACACTAAATAATACTCTTGATTTATTCAATAAACAGAAAATATTAGCTAGTTACCATGTATTACAAGTAGTCAGCTTACCTTCAACTGCACTAGCAGGGTCACATTCTTCAAATTCAATAAGGCCTAAACAAACAAAGAAACAAAAGAACAAAGTTAGTAAAAGTTTAAAAAAAAAAAAAAAGCTGATAGAAAACAATCAGCTCACACCCCTTTACATCTTTTTAACTGACTTGATGTGTTCTTGTGTTATCTGATAGCATTAATTGAGATATCAGTAATAATTTTAAAATTCAAATAATCCTAACAGTGACAAAAATTGAGACTAGCCTATTAGTATGATCACAATTTACTGAAAAGCCTTTATATATAATACTATAGAACTGGAGACACAAACCTAATCTGTCATTTCCGCTTTCAAGGAGCCTGCAGGATACTTGAGAGAAAACAAGAATAAAAGGCAGTTGCTGAATCTTTCGTTGTGTTCATGGGGAGCACAGGGGGGCCAACATAGTAAATACTACTAGAATGCAAGCTTGGGAATTTGTCTCACAGACCACTGCGAACTGGCAAATAATAGGTCTTTAACAAATATCTGCTGACCAAGTAAATGCACTAATTACATAGTAGCAAAGTGGTGATGCTCTAACTGTACAGTGGGGTCAAGAATGTGAACTTGTAGTTTGCAGGTGAAGACTTTTCATGTGAGGAGATACACAAATGCCCCTGCAAAGTGGTCTTATAAGAAAATTAATTTAGCACTGGTTATGAGGGATAGAGTAGAGAGAGAGGAAGATGATAAAATAGAAACCAGCTGAAAAACAATTTAAATAGCCTTCAAATGATAGATAGATCTACTAAGACTAGCCATAAGTGCCATATAATTTCATATATGTGGAATACTATATTATTTAGGTAGTACAGAAAGTTAGCAAAAGCTTGTATCACTGTTTTACTGAAATATCTGCAAAGCTCTAAGTATCAGACTAAAAAATTATCTTCTATTTAACTGTCATTTTAGCCCTATTTTTTAATACTAAATTCATGCAAGTCTAGTATTTTTGTGAAATAACTTATTAATGGTAATAGATTCAACATATTATTTCAAAAAATTTAAAAACAGAGCATGAGGAGTGGAAAATGGAAGACTTCATTACTGGTTCTTCTGAGATGTTAAGCTTAACTGTAAAACTATATGTATAAGTTCATAATCAGAGTTCTCACTAATCATTCCATTATAAAAGAAAGCCACTGATTAACAAGAAAGATTTCTCTACAAGTAGGAACATCTAAACATATTGGCTAAAATGTCCTTCTTCACCCCAAATCTGAGATCCACTTCTTTGCTTCTGGTTTCTATTCAAATAGAAGCATTTAGGGATCATCAAACATTAGCATTTAGGGATAAGCAAAATAACTTTTAAAAACTCATAAAAGTGAGTTGATAAACAACATCCTAATCAAATAATTAGATATACCTTTCTTACTAAAGTATTCTTATCATATATATCATGTGACTAAAATTAAAAAATACATTCAATACTTCCACCCCAAAAAAAAAAAAAAGCCTTAGAATCAGAACATGGTCCAATTAAAAATTTAAAGGCTCCAAGTTCACTCTGCAAATCTGAAAGCTAAGAATTCATTAAATGAAAGGGTAATGAGCTTGCTGTTAGAATCCATTAAGAGCTAAGTTAACAGTTTACAAACAGATGAAACTGAAAGATCAATAAAAGTAAAGAACCGTAGTATGTCCATCTGATAATTAACAACTAGTTGATGTAAAAATTGTGAAAAATCTCTACCTAAATTACCAACAGTTTATTATGTATGATTAGCTTTATCACTTACTAATAAACCTTAAGAGACTATGTTCACCTGTCAAATAAATCTGAGGGCTCCTACAGTTACACATCACATAATCTGTGCCCTTAACTATTTACAAAATCTCAAATACTCAGGCTATGGGCTTATGCCTGAGAGGAAAAACAAAATGTCAATGCCAAACAAATTGCGTTATTTACAAATATTTTAAAAGAGAACCTAAAAAGACTTCTATGACATTACCTTAGCAAATAAGATATATATATTCTTTTAACATCTTTGGATGCCTTCATATATGTGAAAATAGCAAAGGCATCCCTTAACTCTACCAAAATTCCCTCCAACAAAATTTTACATTTTTTTCCTCATGAAACCTTTTTCCTATACCAGACATATCCCGACTGCTTTTCCCTTTATCTTTTCTAAATATCCATTTAAAATCCATTTGGAATAGGGAAATGTTCAATAAAAATAAACTATTCAGAATCACAAACATTTTTGAAATATAAAGTGCCAGATCCTTTCGAATTGTAAAATATATATAAAAATTTTAAACTGAGTACCTTCAGCACATAAGCTTTTCTATTAAAGACAGAAACATGAATGGTTTCTGGTATAATAAAACTAAATATACCTTTAAAAAAAAACGTCAACTCGTGCATGAAAAAGATTTTCTTTTTTAAGTGGCATATGCTCCACATGCTGCTTCACACGGCAAAGCTTTGCGTGCCTGGCTCTGTGCCAGCTGACAGCTCAGCTGGATATCAGTGCACATTCTGACCCCCCTTGTAGCATGTCACTTCTGAAATGTTTCACAAGTAGAAAGTTTATTCAGCATCTCCCTCAAATGCAGTCCACTGCCCATCATTCTGCTATTTAATCATAAGACGAGTTACTTTTTTTGACAGTCCCAAAGCCAGAGTGAGAGTCAGAAAGAATAGTTTGCTACAACTGGAATTTCAACTGTTTTAGGGTCAATTAATTCTGTTGTCAAAATAAATAACTGCTCCTAGTGCTTAGATTTTATACTGGGCCACAAGGGCAATTTAATTTGTATAAAAGCAAATAAGACCATTTTGGCTCTATCTCCTGATGCTCTTTTACACATTATATAAAAATGCCATCATGAGTTCAATTAAAGGCAGACCTCCAAAAAGTCAACAATAAAGTAAAACAATTCTTAGAGAGGATTTTTCTTTAATCATCAGATAGCAATAAATTATTGATAAGAAGAAAGGAAGGAAGGAAGGAAGGAAGGAAGGAAGGAAGGAAGGAAGGAAGGAAAGAAAAGGAAAGAAAAGAAAAGAAAAAAAAAGAAAAGAAAAGAAAGAAGAAAGAAAAGAAAAGAAAGAGAGAGAAAGGAGGGAGTCAACCACCTAAAGACTTCATCTAATTCTAATTTGAATTGAAATTTTTAAGAAATGTTACAGGAGAAAAGACAATTTAACAGCAATCTTTAATCAACACAAACATTTTGTGGATGAGGTACAGTATTTTAAAAAGTAAAACATTTACTAGTTCCCATTGTTTTGAAATCAATTCTAAATCTCAGGCCACCAACAGGACAAATTTACAAGTCTGTCTAGTTAATAACTGGCCCGAAAACTGAAATAGTAAGGCTGGGCTATGCAAGTCAACCATACTTCTGCATAGGCCCAACTCAAACCACCGAATACTTGGTTCTAACTAGAAGTCAAAACAATGTATATGAACATGCCCAGATCCCAAAGTCTAATAATAAGAATGATGATAATAGGGGGTGAGGAGGGAACCAAGACACAGGAGAGAGGGAGGGAAAGAGGGGAGGGGATGGGGGTGGGATCATGAGTCATAACAATGGAAGTCCACGCCTAAATTTTCAAGCTTCCTCCTGGGCCTGTGGAACCCAGCACAGCCACATTCCTAGATGCCGGGAGGGCAAACTCAGGCACGAAAACAACATCAAACTCCAGCTTGTGGAGAAGTACAAAGGGCATGGAGCTCAAGTTCTGGTTCTGCCACCTGCCTGCCGGCTAATTACCTTAAACTAGTTACTCTACTTGAACCTAGGTCGTATCATTTCTTTCTTTCTTTTTTTTTTTTTTTTTAAGAGAGCAAGAGAGATTGAGAGCATGAGCCGGGGAGAGGCAGAGGAAAAGAGAATCCCAAGCAGACTTCCTGCTGAGCACTGAGCCCGAGCCCAACATAGGGCTCGATCCCTCGACCCAGAGATCATGACCTGAGCCAAAATCAAGAGTCGGACACTTAACTGACTGAGCCACCCGGGCAACCCACCCTAGGTCGTATCAATTTTACAAATGCTACTGCAGAATATAACCTTCTACGGTATTTGTTTTCCCATTCTCTACATATACCTGTACACACATACAGATTTTTTTCTTACTTTAAAGATTTTATTTATTTATTCATGAGAGACACACAGAGAGAGACACATAGGCAGAGGGAGAAGCAGGCTCCCTGTGGGGAGCCTGACGTGGGACTCGATCCCAAGACCCTGGGGTCAAGCCCCGAGCCCAAAGCAGATGCTCAGCCACTGAGCCATCCGGGCGCCCTAAATGAGGAGTTTTAAAATGTAATAGTGTCAAGGTCCTGCCCTAGACCCCTGAAATCAGAATTTCCAGGGCAGTGAACTGTGCATTTTTTTAAAAAAGAGATGGGGGAGGGAGGGAGAGGGAAAGGAAAGGGGAAAGAGAAAAAGAGAAAGGAAGAATAGATGGAAGTAAAGATGTAAAGAAGAGAAAAATGAAAAGGAAAATTTCATCTAGTTCTCCAAACACAGAATCTTAACGTAAAATATAATCTCCTACGTCCAAAATCTGACAATACCTCCATACTCCTAGACTGAGTCATGTCTCCATCCTCTGTGATACTGATAAAACCTTGGGTGATTATACCGAGCTCACTAAATCTCTCCACCCCTCCCCCCCAGAACCTCCCCCTTCTACACACAAGTGGTGCAGAAGCCACGTCTATACTACATGACCTAGTCAGAATGAACTAACATAGAAGGATTACTTGATCCAAGATTACCTAGACCAGTTTCTTTCTCCCAGAAATCTGTAAAGGGACTAAAACCTGGGTTAATTCTGAGCTGTGGCTGCAATTAAAGAACAAGTAGAAATACCTAGAAATTACAGAGAGGTCACCTTATGTCATGTGCCTGGAAAAACAAAGAAAGCCACTGTGCAAAGAAAAAAATAAAGCAGTAGAAATACAGAGGTCGAATGAAGGAAACATGATACCCCGTGTTCCTACAGGTTTGGGTTTCCTTTTGCAGCCTGGCTATATTCCTGACTTTGGATCCTTGGGATATCTCTCTTTCCAGTAAATTTTCTTTTAAATTTAAAGTGTTTAAGCTAGCTTCTTTAACATACTGCAAAAAGAATGAAAACTCTGTCCTTGTTATTATGCACATAAAAAATTGTAATCAGCTTACCTTACTTTTTACTTCTATTTTGTTGCCAGTGTTTATACATTTAACGT
The DNA here is from genome assembly GCF_048418805.1 of Vulpes vulpes. Taxonomy (NCBI): domain Eukaryota; kingdom Metazoa; phylum Chordata; class Mammalia; order Carnivora; family Canidae; genus Vulpes; species Vulpes vulpes. The sequence continues at coordinate 1,781,543 of NW_027325771.1, forward strand.
TTTTAGTGGCTACTTCAAATTAATGAAATAAGCTTTTATTAAACAAAGCCTGCTCAAAACATCTTAATCTTTATTCACAATTCAGGATTATTATTATTATAAGAATCAATTACTACACTATAACTGCAGATGTAGTTAGTACAAGGTGTCAGAATAAAGTATTTCTGAACCCAAAAAGAAGAGCAGAATCAGCTTTTGAAAAAAGATTATGGGGATCCCTGGGTGGCTCAGCAGTTCAGCATCTGCCTTCAGCCCAGAGCGTGATCCTGAAGGCCCGGGATCGAGTCCCCTGTCGGGCTCCCAGCATGGAGCCTGCTTCTCCCTCTGCCTGTGTCTCTCTGCCTCTCTCTCTCTCTCTCTCTGTCTCTCATGAATAAATAAATAAAATCTTTTTTAATAAAATCTTTTTTAAAAAATTTTTAAAAGCTTTAAAAAAAGGAAAAAAGATTATGTACTACTGTGAGGTACACAATTCTAATGAGATCATTCCTGCTACTATGCTACTTAATAAGTATATTTTTTTTAATTTATATTAATTTTTTTAAAGATTTTATTTGTTTATTCATGAGAGACACAGAGAGAGAAAGAGAGAGAGAGAGAGAGGCAAAGACACAGGCAGAGGGAGAAGCAGGCTCCATGCAGGGAGCCTGACGCAGGACTCGATCCCAGGACCCTGAGATCAAAACTGAGCCAAAGGCAGATGCTCAACCACTAAGCCACCCAGATGCCCCTCTTCTTAGCTATTTTTAATTTTGCTTTCTACATAAGGGTTTCTGCTTCTCTGACTTAGAAGTTATTTGTACATTTAACATTCTTGCAAATCCTGAGAGCTCTAGAAAGATGATCTTAGATTTTTAAAAAAATATTTGCTTTACCCTATACGTTAAAATAATAAACATAGGGGGCGCCTGGGTGGCTTAGTTGGTCAAGTGTCTGACTCTCAATTTCAGCTCAGGGTCCTGGGATATAGCCCTGCCCCACCACTTTCAGCTACATGCTCAGCAGGGAGTCTGCTTAAGATTCTCTCACTCCCTCTCTCTCTGCCCCTCCCCACACTGCTTGTTCACTCACACACACACACACATGCTCTCTCTCTAAAATAAATAAGTCTGGGGCACCTGAGTAGCTAGCTCAGTTGGTTAATAATCATCTGCCTTCAGCAGGAGTCATGATTCTGGAGTCCTGAGATAGAGCCCTGCATCAGGCTCCCGGCTCAGCAAGGAATCTGCTTCTCCCTCTTTGTCTGTTCCTCCCCCCAACTTGGGTGTGCTCCCTCTCTCTCTCAAATAAAATATAAAATCTTTTTAAAAAAATAAAATAAACCTTTTTAAAAAGTAAATAAAATAATAAACATAATGTAGAAGCTAAAATTCTCCAAATACCTCAATCAATCAATTTCATTTAGGTAGTATGACCACAGGAATATAATTTCTCCTTTTTCCTTTGTGGCTGATTGTTTCTCATGTGTACCTTTCACAGGATTTTCATATTTTTATCTTGAACACAGTTTAATCCCTGGAAGTTTTCAAATGAGAGCTATAAGCCTATATCATCATATAATGAAAATACAGGTAAGTTTTTCAGCAAAATCTTCCAATTAAACATATTTATATACACTGGTCTACCAACTTTTTAGGTTATTTATCCTTTTGTTTCTTATAAATGGAAACTTGCTTAACTTTCTGAATTATAAAAAGCATACAGCAAAATTACCAGAATGACTATAAAATAGAAAACTCCCCAAAATATGGTTTTAATCCCCTCTGACAATTAAAATACCTGAGAATGGACAGGAATATTAGAATGTCCTTAGAACACAGAAGGATATTCACAATTAGAAAATACTTGTTTATTCATAACCCTTCAGACCACAGGCACTTTGATATTCAAAGCATCTACTTATACTGACTCAAATTCCAGAAGAGCCAGGCAGTACTTAAAAAATAATGACAAGAAGAGTATGGGGGTTCCTCAAAAACTTAAAAATAAAACTACCATATGATCCAGCAACTCTTATAGCTATTTATCATTCTCTCAAAAAGATATGTACACTCCCATGTTCACTGCAGCCTTATTTACAATAGCCACATAAGCATCCACTGACTGGGTAAAGGAAATGTGCTGTGAGTATACAATGGAATATCATGCAGCCATTAAAAAAAGAAAGAGATCCTGACATTTGCAACAATATGAATGGATCTTGAAGACATTATGCTAAGTGAATTAAGTCAGAAAAAGACAAATACTGTATGATCTCACTTCTATGTGGAATCTAAAGAAAACCAAACTCAAAGATACAGTCAAGAGACTGGTTGTTATCAAGAGTGGGGTTAGGGGGGTGAGGGGTGGTGAGATGGTTAAAGATGGTCAAAAGGTACAAACTTCTATTATGAGATAAGTCAGTCCTGGAGATAGAATGATATACAGCATGGTGACTATAGTTTATAATACTGTACTTGTACTTGAAAGCTAAGAAACTAATTCTTAAAAGTTCTCATCACAAGAAAAAAAAAACTGTAACCATGCAGGCCCAAGTACCCAAACTTACTTTGGTAATCATTTCTCATATGCATACATCAAATCATTACGTTGTACATCTAAAACAAACACAACACTATATGTCAATGATATCCTAATTTTTAAAAGATTTTTATTATCTATCCCTTTATTTGAAGAGAGTGCATGCACACACGTGTTCACGAGTGGGGAGAGGGGTAGAGGGAGAGGGACAAGGATACTCTAAGTGGAGCCCAATACCAGGCTCAATCTCACAACCCTGAGATCACAACCCAAGCCAAAACCAAGAGTCAGACACTTAACTGACCTAGCCACACAGGTACCCCATCTTATTCTTTACAAAGTAATGACAAAAAAGCCACTTCATATAATAAGTTGTATAAAATAGTCTCAATGAATAGGAAAAAAGTTTTAATGCTCTCAAAGTGTTTGCTTTACACAAGAAAATTGGACATAAAATTAGAGATTGTAGCTTTGAACAGATAACTAACGAAAAATAGATTTTAAGATATACCAATTTTTTAACGAACTGGGCCTCTTGTTTTATTTTTAAAATATAAATCCCAAAGGACAAAAATTAGTTTAAGAAGGAATTCATCCACCAGAGGGGGCCCTTACAAAACAGGAGAAATAAAATGTTAACAGCAATCAGCAGTATATACAATTAAAAGTTAGACTACATTTCACAAAACAAAATCCTTTAAGTCTGTGAATTCCATTATATAATCAAATGCAAAATTTTGATTATATTACTTTTACGAGAAACACAAAATTTTCATCACTGAAATAGGCCCCCAGACTCATCTGTTCAGGTGCCCATAAGCCAAACAAACACGGATCTATAACTCATTACCCACCACAAGCCAACTAGAGAAGTAATATTTATTCCACCTCCTCCACTCTGGCACCATTCTTTCTTTTTAAAGTTAGTTCTAGGACTACTTTTTTTGAAAATCAGTCATTTATAGTCACAGTGTCAACAGTCACCCTAGAACAGTCACCTGATTCTGGATTTAGTGATTATTCTAGGAAAGCCCGTGTCATCACCACTCCTGGCCTCTGTCCTACAGCTTACCATTTAGCTACAGGGATTTTCTACATGTCACAGTTTATCTTAAGGCCAGTAAGTTTAAATTTATAAAGAAACAATATCTATCAGTAGCTGCCCATTAATCAGAAATGTATTACTTTTTTAACATAACACTTATTAAATACTCAATAAATGTTAAATTATCTCATATAACCCTCATAATAACCCCATGAAGCAAATACTATTATTATCCCCACTTTACAGATAAAGGTAATGAAGCTTAAAAATTTCACGGCTAGTAAATAACACTACGAACTATAGGGCTAAGTATTACAACAGATAAGAAAATAACTTAATTTTTTTTTTAAAGATTTTATTTATTTTAGAGAGAGAGCTTGAGCCCGGGCTAAGGGAGGGGCAGAAGGAGAAGCAGAAAATCCCAAGCAGACTCCATGCTGAGCATGGAGCTGGACATGGGGCTCAATCCCAGGCCCCATGAGATCACAAGCCTAGGCGAAATCACCAGCCGGACACTCAACCAACTGAGTTGGCACCACCCAGGCACCCCTAAAATAACTGAAATTTTTATCAAGCTAATTCACATACAGCTGTAAAGAAAAAAATACAGGGAGATTCCTTGTACATTTTGCCCAACTTCCTGAAATGATAACATTTTGCAAAACTACAATATAATGTCACAAACAGGATACCGATAATAATACAATCTGCATATCTTGTTTAGTGTTATAAGTCACTTTTTCCAGCCAATACATCCTTGCTTTTATTGATCAACCCTTCTAACTACTCTATATAAAATCTGTATTTGTTCTCCAACTGTTTTCATCTCTCTTTACTGGCCTTCACTTATAATTTAATCTTTTTTTGAGAAAGAGACAGCAAGTGCAGGGGATGAGGGACAGAGGGGGAAAAAGAGAATCCTAAGCAGGCTCCACGCCCAGCAAGAAGTCCAACATGGAGCTTGCTCTCATGACCCTGAGACCATGACCTGAGCCAAAATGAAGAGTCAGACGTTTAACCAACTGCACACCGCCCAGGCACCCCATAATTTAATCTCTTTACAGGGTATTTTAGGGTTTCATACTTTTCTGTAGTTACATATCTCATTCTCTTGATATATGTAAACTTATTCAGTTCTATTCTAATTTCTCCAAAGCATAGGCCCTGGGGTCAAGAACCCTGGCATTTTACTATCTGCTCTGCCATCTACTACCTTAGGCCAATCATTTAACCTCTCACCATTTCCCTCATCTTTATTATGAGAATAACAGTACCTATTTCAAACAGTTGCTGAAGATCAAAGTTTGCCTGCAAAATGGTTGGCACAGTACATGGCAGAGAGCGTCTCACTAAACTTTAACCAGAATTACTATTCCTCACCAAGACTCTTCGAATAGCAAATCCATCCACTTCAACCTCTCTAACATTCTAACTTTACTATTATACGTCCATTTGTTCATTCACTCAACAAAAATGTACTGTTTACACATAAACAGATGAATCAAATACAGAACTTTCCTTCATATCTGCACAATTATTAAAGTCTAAGGTAGACAGCACTAATAACAAAGGAGAAAAAAAAAAGTTAAAGTTCTCTGGCACTTTCAATGGAGGAAGTAGCAAATGACCCAGGTATTTAAGAGTTTATATGCTTAACAAATAAACGGGAAGAGACATGAGGCAGAAATGAAGTACAATGCAGCATTTCCTAGAATAAGAACATAAGGGCACCCAAGGTACCCCAGGGTAAAGGGGGCAGGTATAGGAAATAGCAAGCAGTTCCAGTCAGCTACAGTGAGGGTAAGACTAAAGACTAGTCAGAGACAGATCCTGAGAAGCTTTAAATCCAAATCCAGAGCCTAATCATTCTGTCTATAATGAGAAGTCAAAGATTTATGAGTACTGCAATGATAAGTTCACAACTGTATACTCAAAATATGAATGTGCTGTAACATGTAAAATAGGTTAGAGACGTGCCAATACTCAGAAACCTACCGCTGCAATTGATCAGGTAGGTAGAGAAAGCATGAAAAGAAGATCTGAAGGGAAAAATACTAACATAAGTGAACCAATGATCTGAAAGTCAATAAAATCTGAAAAGAAAAAGTGAAGATTTAGGTTACAAGTCTTAGTTCTGGGAACTGCACTAAAGAAAAATGGCTCCCCGACTTCCCAAAAAATCACCCATTTTCCTGAATTTCAAATTTTTATTTGAATTGGATATTTTAATTTCTTTACTAGACTGAATTATTTTTACCTGTAGAATGAAACAAGTATCTTACAAGAATATGGTATAGTAACCAATATACAAAATCAAGAAAGCTGGAAGACTCTATGCTGAGCTGGGCAAAAGAATAGGCTACTTAGTATATGTGATATATCATAATATGCTTATTAAACGTAAGATTCAGAATATTGTCATTGTTTGTTCATAAAACAGGAACCAGGATTCCTATATATCTCCAGTGTCTCAAACACCATCTGAAATACTTTTTAGCATGCAACAAATATATTTGTTGAATACATATGTCAATAAGAAAATTTAAAAAGTTAAGTTTTATGAAAGGTTCTCTGTTGGCCTCAATGCTCTGAGGGCTCAATATTCTCTCCCACTTTTCCTTCTGTTCATAGTGAATATAGATAAATGAATATAGATAATGATACAGCAATCACGTTGTATGGTGATAGATAGTAGCTACACTTCTGGTGAGCATAGCATAACCCTTAGAAAGATGAATCACCATGATACACATGTGAAACTAATGTAACATTGTGTCAGTGTGTCCATATACTCAAAAAAATTTCTTAGTTAGAGCTCCACATAGGGCTCTGTGCTGGGCATGGAGCCTCCTTAGGATTCTCTCTCTTCCTCTCCCTCTGTCCCCACCCCAATCCCCCACCCCTGCTTGTGTGAGCTCTCCCTCTCTTTAAAAATAAAAAAAAAAATCTTAAAATTAAAAAAAAAATTTCTTAGTTAAAAATTTAAAAATAAAAATAAACTGCACTTTTGTTAACTCTTTGAAAAATGTAAATAAGCAACATATTAATTTCCTAAAGGTTATAACTACTTTAATATTAAATTATTAACCACTAAAGACCAAAATAAAAATATTAATTTAACATATTATCAGATACAAAGTAAATGATATTTGATATTTTACACAGATTTTTAGATATCTCCCAGGCTCCACTTTGCAAGTTTGGGAATTTAAAAGCAAATATATTTGTTGCTGGATGAGAAATTTGTATACATTTCCTGACAGTTTATCATCTTACCAGGTCTTTCCTTCCCAGTGCCTTTTGACTCAGCAAATTTCTGTATTAAGCTTTCAACTGTAGTATTAGCCATGTTATTTATAAATTCTTCATGGACCTATTAAAATGAAATAAAGATATTTTTTCTTTTTCCATTAAAAATTCTTACTATATTTCAGACAGAACTTGGACAAAGCAATTAAAATTTGTTACACCAAAATATGAGGCTTTTTTTGACCCCAAACCTTTGAGAACTTTCATTTACCTAACATGCTGTTACTCTGTGGGTACCAACCACTGTTTTACATGAAGATACAGCCCCACAGCCTTAGAAGTCAAGGCAGTTTCCTGTCCTCATCTTTGAATGTTTTAGACACATAATTCTTATATAAATTAAAACTTACACAGATCTCTAACAATCTTTGGATCCTTAATAATAAAAAATAATAGACCTCATCTTTCTCTACTCTATCTCAATGCACTCCAATTGTCATAATTAAACTGCTTTTAGGGACGTCTGGGGGGCTCAGCAGTTGAGCATCTGCCTTTGGCTCAGGGCGGGATCGAGTCCCATGTCGGGTTCCTGCGTGGAGCCTGCTTCTCCCTCTGCCTATGTCTCTGCCTCTGTGTCTCTTATGAATAAATAAATAAAATCTTAATAAACAAACAAACTGCTTTTATATTTTGGGGGGGAAAATGTTTTCTTAAAGTTTTTTTTTTAAGTAATTTCTATACCCAATGTGGGGCTTGAACTCTAAATGCCAAGATCAAGAATCACATGTTCCACCAACTAAGCCTGCCACGAATTCCTATTTTTGGAAATTTCTAAGCACAAGTTCTTTTCTTCTCTCAATTTTTTAAAACATTTTATTTATTTATTTATTTGAGAGAGTGAGCAAGCACAAGCAGGGAGGAACAAAGGGAGAGAGAGAAGCAGATTCCCCGCCAAGTGGGGAGCCCAATACGGGACTCAATCCCAGGACGCTAAGATTATAACCTGAGCCGAAATTAGACACTTAACTGACTGAGCCACCGAGGCTCCCCTCTAAGCACAAGTTCTATAACTTACTGCTGTTCTAAATTATAAAACAGCAAAAAAAAATTTTAAATATTAAAAAATTGATGAACTTCAGAATTTTAAAGTAAAAGGAATGAGCTATGGTTACTTTTTAACAACTGGTTTGAATTATCATCCTTGATGGCCAATCAAAACACTCAGTTTATTTTATACTTAATCCATGTAAATATATATTCTTTATCTGAAATAATCCGGTATCATATGGAGTTCTGGATTTTTAAAAAGTCATAAATCAACATAAAATTTTCATGAATCAGTTGAACAAAAGAAAAACTTACCTGGCCTATTTGCAAATGAATTTCCTTTATAGCATTTGACAAAGATTCTATAATTTCCTTTATGTGAATGAGATGGGCTTCTTCAATATCTTGAAACTTCTGGATAACAAAAATGAAAAGTTACATATATACATAAAAGAAATACACTCTGAAATCAAAACTTTTTTTATTATTATGTTTTTTTTTTTTTAGGTAATCTCTACAACCAACATGGGGCTTAAACTCGACCTTGAGATCAAGAGTCACATCCTCTACCAACTGGGCCAGAGAGGTGCCCCTGCAATCAAAAGACCTTTTAAATAATTTCAATACATCTAACCAAATTCAGTGAGTTAACATTATTATGTAATGTTTAATAATACTTCTAGACAAATGGGTCCAGTAAAAATACTGAAATGTTTAACTTTGTATTATGTTAACTTTTTGTTATGCCATTTTTTAGGCATATATGAACTTGTTCAGAGTTTGAAAACGCCACATATTAAAATCTATAATCACGGTCAGAAAATTGGAACAAGACCCAAATAAGAAGTGTCACAAAAGTTAAGGTAGAAGTGTTTCAAATTGAAGAGCAATTAGTTGACAGAGCAGAAACTACTGTTTACTTCTGAAGACTTTATAATCTAGCCCGAAGACTCTCAAAGTGTCTTTCTAATCCTTGAAATGTTAATACATACACAGCCTTCAAAAGAGGTAATCTATGGTCAAAGAAATGAGGAAATGCCTGTAAACTCGATCTCAGCAGTTCTCAACCCAAGGTGGGGATATATCCAATCACTTAGAAAATGTTTTCAAACTATAGAACACATAGATCCTCTACTATTCCCTGGAGATAGGAGTGGAAAAAGATGAGAATGTTGTTTGAAAAATTCCCAGGTCATTCTGGTATTTATTCTCCAAGAAGAAAACCACTGCTTGAGTTGGCTTCCAATAAACAAAATAAGAACCCTGAGAAATACTGAAATAAAACATGTTTCATTTTGCTTAACCCAGTGTTTTCCAAATTTCTTTGATCATGAAGCCCTTTTTGTTTTTCTTCTTCTCTAAGTACCTATTAATATTTCACACAACAATGATATTCCTCAAAACAGGATTTGGGAAATGCTGAATTAGCTATTTTCAAACAAAATACATTTGTCATTTCAACTGCACAAACCTGATTACCCATGTTTTTCCCCAAATTAAATCAGTCCTAAGGAGTAAGCCTTAAATGCCTTGTTATCTTTTCTGGCTAGTTTATCAAAATTAATTTCCTTCACCTCATATTTAATATACAATTTTCTTCAACACTGAGTTACATGATCAGAAAATCACTAAGCTAAATGATTATATTCATATTTATGCAAAGGGTCTGAACTTTTTTAAAACAATCAATAATGGTGAAATTATGGTTTTGGAAATAATGCAACAATGGTCCAAAAACTTAAATCAATTTTATTCAAGAGAAATAGTGGAGTTAAAATGTCTTGTCTTGACGATTTTTTTTTTGTAAATTTATTTTTCATTGGTGTTCAATTTGCCAACATATAGAATAATACCCAGTGCTCATCCCATCAAGTGCCCCCCTCAGTGCCCGTCACCCAATCACCCCCACCCCCCGCCCACCTCCCCTTCCCCCACCCCTAGTTCATTTCCCAGAGTTAGGGGTCTCTCATGTTCTGTCTCCCTCCCTGATATTTCCCACTCATTTTTCTCCTTTCCCCTTTATTCCCTGTCACTATTTTTTATATTCCCCAAATGAATGAGACCATATAATGTTTGTCTTTCTCCGATTGACTTATTTCACTCAGCATAACACCCTCCAGTTCCATCCACGTTGAAGCAAATGGTGGGCAGACAAATTTTTTTTTTTAAGATTTTATTTACTTACTCAAAGAGGGCATGTGAGAGAATACACACACACACACACACACACACACAAGCACTGTATACTATCACCTTTACTTAAAAGCAGCATGGTTATACAACTGCTCAAATATATTAATATTCCCATCTTGGAAGTAGCAGGATAAACAAAATGTCAATTTGGAAAAAAGGAAAAATAATGAGAGAAAGATGAGTGCTGAAAATTTCTTTCCTTCAGAACACTTTGATGAGGGATGCCTGGGTGGCTCAGTGGTTGAGCATCTGCCTTCAGCTCAGGTCGTGATCTCGGGGTCCTGGGATAGAGTCTCACATTGGGCTCCCCGCATGGAGCCTGCTTCTCCCTCTACCTGGGTCTCTGCTTCTCTCTCTGTCTCTCTCATGAATAAATAAATAAAATCTTTTTAAAAAAGAACACTTTGATGAAATAATATAAATTAATGAAAAACTCTGACTCTAGTAAATTCTAATTTTTCCAAATTAAATGACTGAAGGGCAAACATTTTCTGACAGTGTCTGCAACATGGCAAGTAAAGACGGATGCCATATATATATGCCTGCAAGGAAGCATGAAAGCCTTTTCATTTCTGAGATGTGAACGATTCACAGGAACACTCTTTAGAATCCAAAAAGGCAGATATATAAAGTCCTTCTTCAAACTTATTGAATGCCTACCATGTGCTGGGAGTTATTTTAAAAGTACTGGGGAAATAATAAATCAATCCCTCTTATAACACAACTTATATTTTGGTGGAGGAAGACAGACAATAAAAAATTATGGGTAGAAGAACCACTGTGCTTTAGTACATTCAAATATAATGACTAAGAATAATATTCTAGGAAAAGGTTCCTTCACCAGCCTCAATACCAGAGTGAAGATGAAGGACAGCTACAGCCAAGCCATGATAAATAGAAACATAACAAAAAAAAACCCCTACTATTGTAAGCCACTGAGATCTGGGGGTTTCTTTGTCACCTCAGCAAACCCAGCCTATTCTAACTGATACAGTGAATACAATTCATGGCATATTAGATGATAATAGGTGCTAAGGAAAAAAACAAGAAAAATGTATAAGAACATGGGGGTAGAAGTTTTAGGCATGATCCATAAAAGACACCTATCTTAAACCTAGCCCTTTAAATAAGGCTCTAAAAACATTGAATGGGATATAAATTATCCCAAGTTTATGGAAGACAGACTTTATTATGTCTTCCCTAACTCAAATAGAAGTTCTATGAAGGCAGTTCTTGATTATTTGTTAATGGCTATATTCTTAGCAGTGCATCATTTTCAGTTTTCTTCTAAAGCAGAAGTCAATTTTAACAATTAGCTCTGTTCACCATCTATCAACATCCTCACTTTCCCCAATTCTCTTTAGTCCCTTATATTGTCATAGTTATGCATCTGGTCCTCAATCTCCAAAATAAGATGTGTATCTTTAAAACAGCATCAATAAAACACAGATTGTGTATTTTAACATTTTTAATACTAAAGAATTATTTGATACAAGAATTATATTATTTATATCAGTAAAACAAATATCCTGTTTTAGATTTAAAGCTTAAAAATACCAACCTGAGCTGTTTCTGTCATCTTCTGTTCAAAATCAGCTTTTGCTAATGCATACTTCTCCACATAAAGTTTATAGGTATCTGTAGCTTTCTTAGATTTAACAGCTGCCTGTTACAAAACAAAAACATTTTTTTAAAAAACAAAAACATTTTTAACTATATAATGATCTGTTTTCTTTCCTAAGTTCACTTGAAATAACTACTTAAGTGCATTAAAAGGGGTGAGGCCCATGGGGAGTCCAATATGACGTAAACTTTAATATCCTTTTTAAAGTCTTCATTAGTAAGATTTTTTGTTATAGTCACAGAATAATGCAGAAACTAAATGTCAAGTCTCATTTCTGTCTGATGGAATGTGCTTTGAAAAGTTACTTGGTGTTACTAAGAATTCAATCAACAAAAATGTAACAATACCATCAAAATATGCTTGAAATATGCTCCACACCTACAAGTTTTCCTTCCTCCTACAACATATACATGTTCCGTTTAATGTCTGACTAATAAATATAAAAGTAGCTCAAAAGTTGAGAAAATCATTTTCTTTGATGTGTCTGTTTCCATATGCTCCAATAAATCTATAAATTTGTTTTTATTATTGCCTATTTTTTTCAAGATTACTATTACTTAAAAATTGTTATTGCCATGTTACAGCTCTAGTTTTATCAAAGTAACTTATTCAATTAAAACAATATATTAAATATTAGGCAGTGAGGATTCCTGGATGGCTCAGTGGTTTTGGCGCCTGCCTTCGGCCCAGGGCAGTGATCCTGGAGTCCCGGGATCAAGTGCCGCATCAGGCTCCCTGCATGGAGCCTGCTTCTCCCTCTGCCTATGTCTTTTTCTGTCTCTCTCATGAATAAATAAAATAAAATAAAATAAAATAAAATAAAATAAAATAAAATAAAATAAAATAAAATAAATAAATATATATATATATATATATATATATATATTAGGCAGTGAGGAATATGAAAATAAATTATACGGGAATCTTTTCCTATTTTTACCTAGAAATCAGTAAAAAGCAACAAAGCCACAGAAGTAAAGATAAATTCTAAGGAAGACAGACATTCAGAAGAAAGATTACAAAAAAAAAAAAAAGAAGAAGAAGAAAGATTACATGTAATGTGGAGGTTGAAGCAGACATAATGGTTATCAAGAAACTTGACTATTCTCAAAGGACTAATCAATTATCAAAGGACTGACTGATCAATTCTCAAAGGACTGATCAATTTGGACATGGGAGGCTTGGGGGTAAAGAGTGCTGATGTAAATAAGAGTTTAAAGATTGAGGTGCCTGGGTGGCTCAGTTGGTTAAGCATCTGCCTTTGGCTCAGGTCATGATCTCAGGGTTCTGGGATCAAGCCTCATATCCAGCATCCCGTTCTGCGGAGAATCTGCTTCTCCCTTCTCTTCTGCCGTTCCCCCGTTTCGTGTGCTCCCTCTTTGTCTCAAATAAATAAAATCTTTTAAAAAAAAAGAGTTTATTAAAGAAGATCAAAAAAGAGAAGATACAAATTTCAAGATACAAGTATCTCCATTTTCTTGATGAGTTAGTCTGCTAAGAGTGAAGAAGAGTAGGGTAGAGCTAGGAGTTTCACAGGAATGAAAAACATTTCAAGCCAGGTTGTAAAAGATACAACAGGTAACAGCTAGATGAATAAAAGTACTACTAAGAGCCAATGAGGGCTAAATAAGGCTGGAAAACATGAAATTTGTGTAGACCCAATCGGAAACAAAATATAATTATCTCCAGGTATGTTCAGGAGTCTAAAAATAAGAATTAGAAATAGAAAGTTGGGTTTACCTGGAAGTTTTGGGATTGGCAAGAGATGTAGACAGTCCTACTCTCTAAAAAGGTCCCTCTGAATGCTGCTTAAAATATGACGACATACCGTATATTAAACATATATGCTCCATGTTTTCCTGGCATTCTTTTTCTTAAAGGTTTTATTTACTTATTCATCACACGCGCACACACACACACACAGAGGCAGAGACACAGGCAGAGGGAGAACTAGGTTCCCCAGGAGGAGCCCAATGTGGGACTCAATCCTGGATTCCAGGATCATGACCTGAGCCAAAGGCAGACGCCCAACTGCTGAGCCACCCAAGGGTCCCTCCTGGCATTCGTAAGTAATACAGGATGCGACTTTATCTTGTAATGTAAAGAAAACTGGGTCTTGGAGCTTTAGCTTTACATAGTTCTCTCATTCTTAAAATGGGAAGAATACCACTTATTATTTAAAGCTTTAGCAGAGATGAAATGTAACTTAGGTAAAATGATTGGGACAGGATCTGTCATATAGTTAAATCTACAAAATAAATGGTATCTGCTATTACTATGGTTTCTAAAAGTAACACCATCAGGAGAATATATACTTGTATTTTGCTATTATATCTAAAGTTGTACTGAGTTCTCCATCACTAACGTAAGTGGTTAAAACATAATAATTTTGAAATTTACTCCTATGGATTTTTTTTTAACTCTTTTCCCATTGTTTCTGGCCTTTTGACATTATTTCTACTACTGTTCGTATACCTTCCTCTGATATCCTGGCCTTGTTCAAACACGTAACAATTACTAAGTAAATTCACAGGAAACCCAGATAACAAATATATAGATGTGAGGGAAAAAATTTAATGGTTTGGTTATTGGTTATCTGGGGTTTCTGGTTTTGTTTTTTTGTTTTTTTTTTAACACCAAGAGACTTCGGTTTCTTCTTCCAACTCCCTGTATTTTCAGTCTGTGCAAGAATGATCAGCAACTCACAGTCCATGGAGTGATTTTCAATGACAGACCCTAGCAAAATAACATAGTCTCACTAGGAGCCCCTTCCTCTTTGCTTGGTCCTTATCCTAACACCCACTCTTTTTTTTACTGCTGCCCAATAATTTATATGTTAGCTATTTTTTTTAAGATTTTATTTATTTATGCATGAGAGACACAGAGCGAGTGAGCGAGAGAGAGAGAGAGAGAGAGAGAGAGGAAGAGAGAGAGAGACAGGCAGAGGGAGAAGCAGGCTCCATGCAGGGAACCTGATGTGGGACTCGATCCTGGGTCTCCAGGATCATGCCCTGGGCTGAAGGCGGCACTAAACCGCTGAGCCACCCAGGCTGCCTATATGCTAGCTATTAATGAAGACTTGAGTTGTGTTCACTCCTAGAGATATTTGTAACTTGAAAAAAATTCATAAAAATGGAAAATTCTCCCCAAATAGGACTATAATGATTGTGTCTATACTTTTTAAAGTAAATTATTTTATGAGATCTTCCCTGTATTCTTTTTACAGGTTCTGTGCAAAACAGGATACCTCCCAAAAAAAAAAAAAAAAAAAAAACAGGATACCTCCCTTGTGAACTTACCATTAAAACTTCTCTCTAAACTCTTGTTGTGCTCCCCAAAAAGAAGGAAACTTCATGAATACAGAAGGGGAGAATATGTATTTTAGCCTGTAATAACCTTCATAACATCCAGCATATAATGGCAAGCACATGTAGGAATTAAAGCTTTCTACTTCATATAAATTATCACTTCATAATCCAGTGATCAGAAAAATACATGAATAAGACATTTAAAAAACCAAGAATCTAGTCTGTAGCCTATATTTAAAGTAAAATAAACTCTTAATTTTTATTATATTAACAAACAGGAAAATTTCAAATAACATTTTGCTAATGACTATTTTTCCAAGTAAACATATATGCTGTGTTGTAAACAATACAATTACAGTTTCTCACTCACAAGGAATTTACAATCTAATAGGAATTAACAGATAACTGCCTGGAGGGCCATTACTCATTTTAGAAGACCTATGATATATTTCTATAATGTAAACAAAGCAATTATTTTACATTATTCACTACATTTTAAAGTTATGGGACTTCAAGAGATGCAAAGAAGTTTTTTTTTTTAATATTTTATTTATTTATTCATGAGAGACACACACACACACACCGAGGCAGAGACACAGGCAGAGAGAGAAGCAGGCTCCACGCAGGGAGCCCAATGTGGGACTTGAACCCAGGACCCCAGGATCACGCCCTGGGCCCAAGGCAGTTGCTCAGCCACTGAGCCACCCAGGCGTCCCTGCAAAGAAGTTCCTGAAGTATCATTTCTTCTTCCTATACTCAGTCTCTAGAATTCAAACTAGTTTTGGTACTCAAATTTTTGCTGAATCAACAGGGTTAGAATTAATTAATTTTAAAATTTAAAACAGCATACTTGGGGATCCCTGGGTGGCTCAGCGGTTTAGCATCTGCATTCAAGCCCAGGGCGTGATACTGGGGTCCCGGGATAGAGTCCCACATCGGGCTCCCTGTATGGAGCCTGGTTCTCCCTCTGCCTGTGTCTCTTCCTCTCTCTCTGGGTCCCTCATAAATAAATAAATAAAATCTTAAAAAATAAAAATAAAACAGCATACTTTTCTTAACTTTCCTTTTTCCTCCCGGAATATTCCCACTGTACAACTTGGTCTGGCTATGCAACTCTGCACAAACTTATCTGTCCACTATTTCTAACCATAAAATTGTCTTCATCTCAAAAGTTCAGAGTAGGCTCTAACTCAGAAGATAAACGGGTTAGGTTTTTTGGAGCGTACTTTCTGATACCAGGAAGCTGGGTAAAATTTCACTTCTCTTATTTGGAAGCGGAAAGGAAGAAAGAAAATACCATTTAAAGTTCTAACTTACATTTTTTTTTACATCAGCCCTTACTCTTCAAAGGTAAAAATAATAGGCCAGAATCTTAAGGAAATTACATACCAACTTAAAGTGGTATCTTGGAAAACTAATAAAAGGAGTACTTAACCATAAAGAAATAAAATGAAAAAATATTATGAACTCACAAAGTATTTTGAGTAATGAGAAAAACAAATTTGAAGGAAAATAGTATATCATATAAAAAGATGTACAAGCAACTTTAGAATGTAATTGTATTGGAACATCTGTATTTTTTTCAAAGCAGGAAAGAGCCCTCAGAGGAAACAACTGAATAGCAATACTCAATTAAGTCAAAACAACTTTCTAAATAATACATGTATTTACAGATACTGTAAATTCTAGGGTGTGATTATAAAAACTGAATATCCTAGTAGTAATGAATTTGACTACTTTCATAAAGTCGTTATTAAAAAGGGAAGCTTGGAGCATTTGTTCTTAAATGAGGAAATTATGCTTTTTAAAAAAAACAGCTACATTTCTTCTCACAAAAAAAAAAAAGATTGGCTTTAACAGATTACCTACTGACAATAAATATAAATCCCACATTTTACTCATTTCTTTAGCATTTTAAATAAATTTACTAATATACTATGAGAAATATTTCTGTTTAAGAGCTTATAATTAAAAAAAAAAAAAAAAAAAGAGGGTAGCCCCGGTGGCGCACCGGTTTAGCACCGGTTTAGCACCGGTTTAGCACCGCCTGCAGCCCGGGGTGTGATCCTGGAGACCCAGGATGGAGTCCCACATCAGGCTTCCTGCACGGAGCCTGCTTCTCCGTCTGCCTGTGTCTCTGCCTCTCTCTTCGCTCTCTCTGAATGAATAAATAAATAAATCTTAAAAAAAAAAATAGCTTATAATTGCCTGAGTGGCTCACTCAGTTAGGCGTCCTATACTTGGTTTCATCTCAGGTCATGATCTCAGGGTCATGAGATGGAGCCCGCATCACGAGTCTGCTTAAGTTTCTCTCTCCCTCTCCACTGCTTCTCCTTGCCTTGTGCTTTCTCTTTCCCATATAATTTTTTTTAATCTTTTAAAAAAAGACCAAAAAAAGCACCCCTTTCTCTAAGCTGTCCACAGCACAAGGTAACTGAAGCACAGATCAACTCATAACCCTCAGACACAACCATATGCTATAGCTCTGTCTACTATGTTAATCAAAAGGAAATTCTTTAATTTCATCTAAATCATTATACCTTATATTAAATTTTTCTTGGCTTATATCAAAAGACTCAATCATTTCTTTAAGCATAATCTCTAGTTATCATGTATTTTTCAAGTAGTTACTACATACTAGATACTAAATCAAACCGATTGTGTTTCACAAAAAAAAAAAAAAAGCAATATTTAGCCTAGGAATACTTTGATATGGAATTCATACTAATTTACTGACCTATAGCTTACTGACCTATAGGAACTGTTCCTAGAGCTCACACATAAACAATAATCTCTTATTCTGAAATATAGTTGGCCTTATCTATATTTGTTCCTAGCTTTTCCATTTTTTGGAAAAAAATTAACTATTATATAGGAAAAGTGGGAAAGACCCAGGTCCTTACCAGTGCCATTCCCCCTTGATCTGCAAAGATAACTCCCATTATGTAACTTGGTGTTTATTGTCCCTAATACAGTTAGCTATACTTTAAAAGGGTTTTTTTTTTGTTGTTTTTTTTTTTTTTGCAGAAAATTAAAGATTATGTGAAAGGCATCACAATCTACATATTCTCCTGGAACTTTGCTTTTCGTGTCAACGTTATGCTTTTCATATTTATCCATGTCAATTTTAATTCATGTCATTTTGGGGATCCCTGGGTGGCTCGGTGGTTTAGTGCCTGCCTTTGGCCCAGGGCATGATCCTGGAGTCCCAGGATCAAGTCCCATGTCGGGTTCCCTGCATAGAGCTTGCTTCTCCCTCTGCCTATGTCTCTGCCTCTCTCTCTCTCTCGCTCTCTGTGTGTCTATGATGAATAAATAAAATCTTTAAAAAATAATAATTCATGCATTCTAGGTTTTTTTTTCTTTTATAGAAAACATTTTAGAGCACACAAAAGAAGTATAATAAAAACTCCATTAACTCATCATGTAACTTCAAGATTCCTTCCATGCCTCCTCCTCCAATATTTTTTTTTTGATCTGGTATTTTAAATCTCAGATCTAACATTTTACCCTATAAAATTTATTTGAACTCCTGAATGGTACCATTATATGAAACAATCTTCTGTTGCTAAACATTAAGGATGTTTTACATAATAAGATTTTTTTTCCATTTGACAACCAACTTATTATTAGGGGAGTCTAATTCACTTATACATATTATGGCTTTGGTATCTTTGAACTTACTTCTTCCAGCTTACTTTGAGCCTTCTGTCTACCATTCTTTTTTTCTCTACTTTCTCCTTCCTCTCTTATCAATAAATTTTAATATCTTATTTTCTTTTTGCTTATTTAAAAGACTTAGAATAGATTTCTATTCTTTTAGAAGTTATGCTTAATGAACACACTTGATTACTACTAATTCTGACATACCATTAATTTATAAAGGACACCATTTTCTTGTGTACCATTAAAAGAGAAAAATGCTAGCACCTGAAGTATAAAATAATGCCTTATCCTTAAAATTCTAATTTAGTACTTTAAAAAGACCTCTTTTAGACTTACTTAGAAGTACATTTTTATTCTAGTACCATTTCTATGTGATACAGAATAAAAAGGAAAGCAAAATGAATTGTTTGACATACTCCTGTATCTTCCTTATATTCAGATTTGACCCTTCTCAATTCTTTCCAATTCAAAGACTGCGGGATCCCTGGGTAGCTCAGCGGTTTAGTACCTGCCTTTGGCCCAGGGTGTGATCCTGGAGTCCTGGGATCGAGTCCCACATCGGACTTCATGCATGGAGCCTGCTTCTCCCTCTGCCTGTGTCTCTGCCTCTCTCTCTCTCTCATGAATAAATAAATAAAATATTTTTTAAAAAAAGATTGCTAAGGTCTGTTTTTTCCTCACACAATATTATCCTCAATGTCATCAAGACCATTACTGATACAGTACTTCTTAAAAATGCTCTATTATTATTTCCCAGTTTTCTTCTAAATACCAGTGCTCACATTTTCTTACCAGAAAAAAAGGTTTCCAGACAAGTATCAGAACAATTCCTTCCTCAAACGGTCTTAAGATGGTCTGTTATCTAATACGTCAAAGTGCTGCAGTTGTCCAATCACATCACCAGATAGAATCACCAAGTTCACACAGACACTAAAACTACACACAACAGCTACCTAACCAACAGTGATTATATGGTATCATCAGCTGAAGATGCATTCTGATTTCAAAAATGTGAGAAAAAAAGAATTATCTGGTAGCTTTTAATATTTTTTTTCTCTCTGGCATCTAGGTCTGAATTTATCTTTATGTAACCTGATTAATAATCAAGAATGTACTTTCAATCTGGAGACTCTATTCTATTTACAAATGCATATTTAAAGTTTTTATGTTAATTCCAGTTAAAACACAAATTAATCTGCGCACTACTGAATTTCTTCAGGTCTGAAAACTTCTGAACTATTAACTCTTTAAATATTAGGAGACCACCACTCTCTCTCCATGTTCTTCTGGAATGTTGTGAACCTTTATTTATTTTTTTAAAAAAAGATTTTATTTATTTGTGAGAGGGAAACAGAGACTAAGTGCATGAGTGGAGGGAGGGGCAGAGGGAGAGGGAGAAGCAGACTCCCCACTGAGCAGGGAGCCCAGTGCGGTGCTGAATCCCAGGACCCTGGGACCATGACCTGAGCCAAAGGCAGATGCTTAACCGACTGAGATACTCAGGCACCCCAGTAACTTTTATTTCTTTGTACTATGTTCTGGGTGACTTCCCTTCCAAACTCAGCCTTTGACCACATCAAGTCTAAAATTTGTATTCTCTATTTCTTTTTTCTCAATAGCCATATTTTTCATTTCAAGTTTTCTAATTAGCTGTTTTCCTATCTAGTAGATCTTACTTCATTATGCCTCTTTTAATTTCTTAATCTTCTTTATTTATAGTTTATATTTTCATTTATCTCTTTGACCATCCTCACACAAAATTTTTTGTTCATCTGTTTCATAAATTTAAATTTTATCTGGAGTTAATTCTTTTTCCATTATTAAATTTACTGTATCTTAGATTTCTTAGAGGTACTCTACGATTTTGGTTGTTCACTCATTTCAAATGGGAGGCTTCTTATCTTTTCGCCTTTTCTTCTTTGTCCCTCCATCAGTGCTTTGGGATAGCTCCACTGAAGGCAAAGTAAGTGTTATTACCTAGAACTTGTTATGTTTTATCCTTTGTGGTCACCTATCCCCACCTAGCAGTTTGATTTTTCAAATCAAAACAGTTGATGGATTTTGGCATAATAGATTTCCTTCAATGTTTGTACAATAAATAAAAATTGGAAGGGAGAAAAAGATAAGGCACAATAAGTTTATTATTTTAAAACACCATTCCAGACACAGCATTTGTGAATAAAATATAAGAAGGGAAAACAAAACAAAATAAATGCGTCCAAAAAAAATAGAATATTAGCTTGATGAACCAGAAACAGAACAGAAACCCAAAGTAGTGTGTCGAGATTGATTTTGCAGGTTTGTTGGCTCAAAGTCCAAAGTTAGGCTGTGGAATTTAAGCTCTTGTGTGGTAAAAGGGACTAAGTGTTTCCTACTTGAGATAAAGCACAAGAAGCCCCACCCACCATGTGAAGCAAGACAGGTAGGAAAAAAGACTGGGGTGCTGACTAGGGCTAAAGCTTTATTGGAAGATGGGGGCTTACTGACACAGTTTTGACGTGAATCAAGCTAAGGAACCATTTAATGACTATTTTGGCCATATCCCCCGTATTCTTCTAGGGACACAATTAAAAACTACCTTTCTAAGATTGATACTAAATTGAGGACTTTGGGGGCTGGCAGGAGATAACCTGAAAACTGCCAGGTGGGGATAGGTGACCACAAAGGATAAAACATAACAAGTTCTAGGTAATAACACTTACTTTGCCTTCAGTGGAGCTATCCCAAAGCACTGATGGAGGGACAAAGAAGAAAAGGCGAAAAGATAAGAAGCCTCCCATTTGAAATGAGTGAACAACCAAAATCGTAGAGTACCTCTAAGAAATCTAAGATACAGTAAATTTAATAATGGAAAAAGAATTAACTCCAGATAAAATTTAAATTTATGAAACAGATGAACAAAAAATTTTGTGTGAGGATGGTCAAAGAGATAAATGAAAATATAAACTATAAATAAAGAAGATTAAGAAATTAAAAGAGGCATAATGAAGTAAGATCTACTAGATAGGAAAACAGCTAATTAGAAAACTTGAAATGAAAAATATGGCTATTATATTCTCTTCTAGTTTCTTCCCATGTATATATACTTCTATAATTATTGTAATTGCTATAATGCAGTTATAATTTGGTTTTCCTTTTTTTTACAGGATATTTCACATAATTTAGAAAGCTTTCGAAATTATCACTCCCTATGCCTCATTCCTAAATGAGATATAACACATCAAACAAGTGAATGGTTAAACTGTTTTGAAAGGGGGAAAAATCTACTTTCAATTGAAACGCGACTAGGGGAAAGGGCTGTGGTTTACCACAATACTACATAAATGTCTTCAAAGTCAGCAATAAATCACCCACAACACATATTTTAAAGCTTATCTTCAGGTATCTATGCCTTCCTAAATATACCAATCTTGCCTCAAAAAATTTTTATCTCACGTTAAACCTGACACCAACCAGTATCCCTATCAAGTATCTTACTATAAAAATAGCCTGCAAATGTCAACAGCATGAAGAAATTACTTCTTTTTAGGTATTTGCTAATCAATGTATTTACCACACACAAAACATATTCCACAAACCTAGTTCTGTTTCACTTAGGTAAACCATGAACACTCAGAGGTACAGAGTCATCATCTTTAACATCAGATCATTCTGGAGTGTGTGAATATTAAATACAGTCTTATGTTTGAAAGTGCTTTGAAACTCCAGAGATACTACTTTTATTACAATTACCTTTTCTATTTCTCTTTGTGTAGCTCCTTCCTTTTTCAAACGTTCCTGCTCTACACACTTGGCATTGTAATTTTCCTTGGATTTCTGGAGGGCCTGAGTTATGCTTTGAATGGTTTGAACAGCTTCCAGAGTTCCTGCAACTTCTTCTTTAGTCTGAATGGTACAAAATGATTCATCAAAATGACTGAACTGCAAAACACTCAAATCTCTGATCAACTAATCCTTTAGCAGGAAAAAACAGATACCTTTTTATGAGATTTTACTTGTTCTTCTCCATACTTCTGAACTTCCTTTATTAATTCTTGTAATTTTCTAACAAGATCCAAGTGACAATTTGCTAATTTCTCTGTAGATGTTTTGAACACATCCCACACTGGTGCAAATGTTCTGAGGGAAAGAAAATGCAGGAATTATTTAATAAAAGAAAAGTTGAAGACTCCAAAATAGAACCAACAGAAACAATGTGATATTCAGCAATTTTAATTAGATAAAATAAGAAATTAAAATAAATCACAAATGAAATGACTGACAGGTTGACATTGATTTTTAATCCTTGGTTAATTAAAATATTTTTGAACCTTAAGTACACAGAAATCCAGTAAAATATTTACCAAAGATTTGGCTATGGCCCTGTCTTAATTTTATCATACTATTTTCTGAGTTGATTTGGTTGGGTTTTTTTTTGGGGGGGGGGGTTAAAGATTTTATTTATTAATGAGAAACAGAGAGAGAGAGAGAGAGAGAGAGAGAGGCAGAGACACAGGCAGAGGGAGAAGCAGGCTCCATGCAGGGAGCCCGATGTGGGATTCGATCCCGGGACCCCAGGATCAGGCCCTGGGCAGAAGGGGGCGCTGAACTGCTGAGCCACCCGGGCTGCCCTGATTTGGTTATTTAGACTTGTATCAGAAGCCTTTCTGATCACTGTCTATTGTTAAAAATTAACTCGTTACCAATTTTAATTTTTGACTATTTAGTGCTCATTTAAAACGCTTCATCACAAAATAAAAGTTCCCCTGAATTCAAACATACAAAAGTCAAATGCACACATGATTTTATAAGAATCTTCATTATAATTATTTGAGAATTATTTTAAAACTGTTACTTGAAATCTTGTTTCAGGTCATTTTATCTATGTACTTTAACACTAAGACAGTTCTTAGTACATGGTGCATAATGCATGGCATACTTTCCTACCACTTTTTCTCAATATTGAGAATTTAGTATTTTCAGCAGGTGCAAGTATATCCAAGAATTGCTACATGATTATCTCCTGGATAATACTTAGAATGTCAATGAACTCAATCTGGTCAATAGGGAATAATCTTAGGGTAATTTTATCCTGTGTTTTCCTGGGGTACTACCTTAGATAATTTCAAAGCACCTGTTTCGCTCCAGGACCAGACTTCCACTAAAAAACAAATAGCATGAAGCAAAAGGTGGAGAAAATTATTATCCTAATATGCAGTCTGTCCCAATTACCACATTTCCTATCCAGTAAGAATGCTAAGTCACAGTGATCATTTTAAGCAAAAGTAAAGAAGTTTAAAGAAGAAAGTTAAGATACTTAGAGCTGTTCTGATTAGATCTCACCTCGCACTTTAAAATCTAATCAGCATCAAATCTGGCAAGGAGTTACACGGAAAACTTTGGGAGTAAAAAAAAAAAAAAAAAAGATAACTACAAAATATCCACTCACTATAGCACCAAAATACATTACTTCATGTAAGCCTGATACATGATAGTGTGGGTTTCACAAAGCAGGAAGATGGGAGTGTCCCTTTACCAAAAGATTCTTTACACCATAAAGAGATTCAACATGAGACTTCTTTAAGGACAGGTTTCTTTCTTTCTTTCTGTTTTGAAAAGATTTTATTTATTTATTCATGAGAGACACAGAGAGAGAGGCAGAGACACAGGCAGAGGGAGAGGGAGAAGCAGGCTCCATGCTGGAAGCCCGACGTGGGATTCGATCTTTGGCCTCCAAGATCACGCCCTAGGCTGAAGGCGGCGCTAAACCACTGAGCAACCCGGGCTGCCCTAAGCACAGGTTTCTTGAAGGAAGGTCAAAAATCATTACATTTTTAAAAGTTTGATATACACAACTTTTTTCTGGTCAAGCAATACACATTGATGTATACTAAGCAATAAGAAAGAAAACTGACAAGTCTGAAGTTATGTTTAAACAAAAAAATACAGAAAGAGGAAATTCAATTTAACTAAATATACATCAGTAAAACATTAATATTTAAAATCTTTGTCTTAAGTGACGACAGTAACACATAAAATATTATTTATGAGAAACATGCATTCCAAAGAGAAACATTGCCAACATCTTTATTATCAGGAAACACAGTTGAAGTCAATCCATGTTTTTTCTATCTCCCACCTGATAACTAAAAATAATGAGAATTTCCTATAATAAAACCACAGTAGATTGTTTAAAGCCAGCTTCTGCTATTCCAGTTACCTTCTGGCCCTCCTACTGTGGTAATAAATAAACAAGAAATTATGTTTTAGAAGAGGTGTATGTACATAGAGGCTTTAGAAAAAGGAAATTGCCAGAAAAAAAGTGGAGAGATGGAAAAAGAATGAAGAATGAGATTATACTGAAGGAGCAGAGGGACAGAAAGAATGAGAAGACAACTGGGGAAAAAAAAAAAAAAACAGCAATAGATGGCCATCATATAACAGTCCCCACTGTCCTCTAGGTAAAAACGGTGGCAGCTCCCAACGTTCCTAGCCACAGTACAGGGCGATAGAAGGTCCTCTCAGCTGCAATTGTCAGCACTTAATATAATGGACAGTGTGTTTTATAATGGATTCCTCTTTATCTGGGCCACAATTTAGTGAGTTTTTTTTTTAAAGATTTTATTTTTATTTATTCATGAGAGACACACGGGGGGCGGGGGCAGACTCCATGCAGGGAGCCTGATGTGGGGCTCAATCCCAGGTCTCCAGGATCATGCCGAAGGCAGGCACTAAAACCCCTGAGCCACCCAGGCTGCTCTTAGTGAGATTTTTATTTAAATTCATCCAACCACACCAGAGAATACTTTCATAAAAGGCATTCTTAACCAGTATTTTAGTTCACAAAACCATATGTGAATCTAATAATCAGTATAAACCCTCACTGTCAGAAACATGAATACGAATGTAAAAATTCAGGGGATTCACAGATTCATCAGAATCCCAGATACAAAGAAATGTGTTACTATCACTATAAAAATCTTTATAAACATTAAATTATTTTAACATGTTATTTAAAACATATCCTTTCCTCAAATTTTAGATAATTAAAAAATATTAAATATTCCTCCTAGAGCTGTGGTGGTTTAAATCATACAATATTTCTTTCCCAAACTATTAAAGCCATGTAGCGTATCTTACTTTAAGTATATCTTATTTTAATATTCATTTTTCAAAGAACACATTTTCTCACTGCAAATTTTCAAGAGAAGGATTTAGTAAATCTATAAAATCATAGGAGACATTTTTAATGCACTGTAATCATTTCAATAAAGTTTGAGTTTCTAAAGATCATTGTTCAACAGATTTTAAGTGAACTTCTAGAAAATTACAATACCATGCATAACACACATTTATAACCTCAAAATTATACTATCGAATGACTATCTAGTTTAATAATGGGAAAAAATAGGTTTCATTTACTTTGACTGCATTAACTGATTCACCAAGTTCAATTATATTTTCTATCAAGAATTCATATGTAGATATTTTAAATAAGTAAATTACATATAATTATACTTATGAACCATTATGTCTTCAACAAGAACCTAATATTCTCAAGAACTATGCCTACGTCAACATTAAAAAAGAGTTTTTCAAAGAAATTAACTCACCCAAGTTGTGAATAATTGCTTGCCGATTTTGCTAGTTTTGTCATTGACCTGGAGTATGCCTCTTCTATTGTAGCTCTGTTAAATCAAATTTCCATATGGTAAGAGCTCTTAAACACACAGAAAAATTATCAAAATATAATTAAAACTATAGAAACAAAAAAATCCAAATTATATATTAAACATAAGTAGTTACTGGGGTGCCCAGTTGACTCAGTCAGTGGATCATTCAACTCTTCATCTCAGGGTCATGAGTTCAAGCCCTATGTTGGGTATAGAGCTTACCTTTTTAAAAAAAAGTAGGTATGTGGTCATGAATTTCTGGCCTATCCTTAAATGCCCATTGTGCACATCTATTTAAAGAACTAATCTGGTACAGAACTAAAAAAAATTTGTACCAACAAAAATACTTAAAATCATTACTCTATTTTTAATATACCAGCGGTTATGTGAACAACAAGTACAAGAACACCGCTTCTTATATTCCATTTCTCTGTAAACTAATTCAGTGTGAATGTCATTTGCATTTAATACTTCTTAGTGTACTTAATAGTTTTATTATTCTTTAATACTGTGATTTCACTTATTATGCATATTTAAGAGAACAAAAAACTGAGGATTGTCATTTGGCCAAAACCAAATAAAATTATTAGCAAGTCTGAGGTCCTGAATTCAAGGTTTAACCTATTTTGTGATTAGACTGAAAATACAAATATTTCACACTAGAATACTGTGTTTTATATAGCTACTATTTAGCATGTAGGACTTTAAGCTTAAAAAAATCAACCAAAACCATTAAATATGCAAGAAAAAAATTTTTCCCATAGACACATAATCTCAAATACAAAATACGAGATTTTTTCTGAACCTCTTAACACAAGAAAAGTTAGGTTCTATAGTAACTCTCCCATTACTACCCTGTCCCTTCTCAATATGGGCTACCCATAACAGAAATGGTCTACAAACCACCATGGCCCTTCCATCTACTTTGGTAGGTCCAACTACCTTTTTGCTTTAAATGTCCAAATCCAGATCTCTACACTGTTCTTACATCAAATCATCAGTTTAGTATCTAAATGCCTCAAACGTAACTCAGTAGGGATCTTAAGCCCCTCAAACTCAGAATATTCAAACCACACTTATCTTCAAACTCATCCACAATCCCATGCCCACAAAACCCAGCTCTAACAAAAATGAACTATTAACAGTAACTGCCTCTCTCTGATGGAACTGTGCCTTTTTTTGCACCTTTAAACTTCTGATGTCTTTTTAATATATCGTATCACAAAGGCAGTACTTTGATCACCTAAAAAAATGTTAATACAGAAAAAAATTAGTATCTCAATGGGTAAGTTTAACAGCAAAAAAAGTGGCTTAATCTATAACAGTAAACTGATTTAAAAAAAAAAAAAAAAAAAAAACCTCCTGATGAGGAAAACCAGAAAAATATGGAGAAAAAGGGACTAAACTATAAGGCATCAGAGAGCTCAGGAAGCAAGTAGGAATGAGAAGGATAGATCTACGGGAAGGATATCTAGAGAAGTCAGATATCAGCTGATTAGCTTTTCCCTGGGGGGCATCTAGAAGCAGCAGCTGAGACTAAGAAGGGAGCAGAGTTTTTCAATGCTTCACAGGGTAAGGGAGACAAAACTAGATTCAGACTTACCAAAGATGAGAAGCATGGGAAATCTCATGTCCTCTGAGACTCAAGGAGGAAAAAAACATAAGTAGGCAAGCTCTCAAAGGGACTACCAACAGTACCTTTTCAAACCCTGATACTGGACCCTGTATGGATGTCATATACACACTCATAAAACCTTCAGACATAAGCAAATAAGACAAATGAACAAAACCCAGGAGGAACAAATTAGCAACGTTCTAAATGCTGAGAATGTAAAGCTGAGATTTTATGAGTTTATATATTATCTTTAAGGAGACTGTACATTAAATCAAGAATTTCAGGGGAACCTGGCTGGCTCAGTCAGTAGAACATGTGACTCTTGATCTCAGGATCCTGAATTCAAGCCCCACATTGGGTGCAGACTGTACAGGTGTATAGATAGATATATATAAAATATAAATAATGAATAAAATATAAAGAATTTCAGTCAAGAAATGGAAGTCAAAAAAAAAAAAAGAAATGGAAGTCATTTTTAAAAAGTGAAGTAAAAGCAGAGCAAATTTGAAAAGAGACACAAATTCTGTATCTGAAAAATACAATATCAAAAATTATTATCTTGGGCACCTGGGTGGCTCAGTTAAGCATCTACCTTCAGCTCTTCAGCTCAGGTCAGGATCCCAGGGTCCTGGGATAAAAGCCCTGTATTGGGCTCCCTGTTAAGCAGGGAGTCTGCTTCTTCCTCTACTCCCTCCCTCCTGCTCGTGATCTCTCTCTTACATTGTCTCTCAAACAAATAAAATCTAAAAAAAAAAAAAATATCTCAACTCATGGGGTTAAATAGCAGATTCAATATATTATGGTAAGAATTAATAAACAGGAAGAGAAGTGAGAAGACTCTATCCTGGTATAAAGCTCAGAGAGAGAAAAAAAAAAAAAATAAAGCTCAGAGAGACAAAAGAGGGATCCCTGGGTGGCTCAGCGGTTTGGCATCTGCCTTTGGCCCAGGGTGTGATCCTGGAGTCCCGGGATCAAAACCCACATCGGGCTCCCTGCATGGAGCCTGCTTCTCCCTCTGCCTGTGTCTCTGCCTCTCTCTATGTGTCTTTCATGAATAAATAGATAAAAATCTTAAAAAAAAAAAAAAAAGGCCAAAGAGTGGAAAAGAGAGAAGAGAAATGGAAGCATGGAAAACACAGAAAGGACAAAGTAAAAAAATCTAATGTGTAAAGGGAAAAAACATTTCCAGAGATAATGACGGACCATTTTCCAAAGCTGACAAAAGATATCAAACAACAGATCCAAGTAGCCCAACAAACCTAAGAGGATAAATAAAAAGAAATCTATACTTCATCAAATAGTAAAGCTATGTCTATTCCTAGGTAACATATGTTTACACACAGGTGAAAACTGCTGAAAATGAAAGGCTAAAAGAAAATATTAAAAGCAGCTAAACCCTTCCTACCACCAAATGTTACCTTTAAAGAAGCAAAAATTACTCATAGCTAACATCTCAACAGTAGATGCTAGAATTAATTTTTTTAAAATGCAGTGAAATGCAAAACTGTGAAAATCCTAGAAGATAACGTAAGAGAGAAGACCCAGAAGACCCTGGGTATGGTGATGTCTTTTCAGATGAACAACAAAGGTAAAAATCTATGACAGAAATCAATAATAAGTTGGACTTCATTATAATTAAAAATTTCTGCTCTGTGAAAAACAATGTCAAGAAAATGAAAAGCCATAGACTGGGAGAAACTACTACAAATGATACATCTGAAAAAGTATTATTACCTCAAATATACAAAGAACTCTTTAAATTGAACAATAAGACAACAACCTGATTAAAAAATGGGCCAATGACCTCAAAAGATAGCTCACACACACACAAAAAAAGATATACAGGTGGCAAATAAGCATATGAAAAGATGCTACACATTATATGTCATCAAGGAAATGTAAATTAAAACAAGATACAACTACATACCCATTAGAAGGACCAAAGTCTAAACCACTGAGAAAATCAAATACTATCAAGGATGTGGAGCAAAGAAATTCTCATTCATGGCTGATAGAAATGCAAAATGATACAGTCATTTTGGCAGTTACTTACAAAACTAAACATATTCTTACTGTATAATCCAGCAAAGGAATTCTTTGGTATCTACCCAAAAGAGTTGGAAAGTTATGTCCACACAAAAATCCACAAATACTTAGGGCACCTTTATTCATTACTACCAAAACTTGGAAGCAGCCAACATACTGTTCGATAGGTAAATGGATAAACTGGTACATACAAACAATAGAATATTATTCAATACTAAAAGAAATGGGTCACCAAGGCATGAAAAGATATTAAGGCACCTTAAATGCATATTACTAAGTGAAAGAAACCAATCTGAAAAGTCTATTACATACTGTATAATTTCAACTATATGACATTTGGAAAAGGCAAAACTATGAAAACAGTGAAAAATAACACAAACAATTCCTAAGACAGTGAAAATACTCTACGTAATACTGGAACAATGGATACATACCATTATTTGTCCAAACCACATAATGTACAATACTAAGGGTGAATCTCAAGGGAAAACAATGGACTTTGGGTAATTATAATGTGCCAATGTAGGTTCATCCTTGGTAAAAAAAAAAAAAAAAAAAATGTACCATACTCCAGAGGGGTGGGAAGATGGACAAAATAGGTGAAGGGGATTAAGAGATACAAACTTCCAGTGCACAATAAATAAATTATAGGTATGAAAAGTACAGAACTGGGGGGGCACCTGGGTAGCTCAGTGCTTGAGTGTCTGCCTTTGGCTCAGGGCGTGATCCCAGATCTCAATCCTAGGACTGAGGCCCACATATCAGGCTTCCCTCTCATGAATAAATAAAATCTTCAAAAAAAAAAAAAAAAAAAAAAAGAAAAAAGAAAAGTACAACATTGCGAACAGAGTCAACAATATTGGAATAACTTTGGATAGTGACAGAGGTAACCACAGTTACAGTGGTAAGCCTTCTCTAACGTACAGAATTGCAAATTCCCTATGTTGTAAGCCTGAAACTAATATAAATTTGTATGCCAACTATACATCAATTAAAATTTTTTAAATAAAAATTTGTTTAAATAAGAAATAAAAAAAAAACGTTTTAAATATACCATTCTGGTGAAGGATGTTCAAAATAGGGGAGGCTATGCATGTGTAGGAGCAGAGATAAATGGGAAATCTCCATATCTTCCTCTCATTTTTGTTGTAAACCTAGGATAACCACTAAAAGAAAAAGTAAAAGAGGGTATTACTTCTAAGCTAATAGAAGAAAAGATAATTTTTTAAAAGGCCAAAAAGCAAGAAAGAAGAGGAAAAAATAAAACATAAATAGGATACATAGATAACAAATACTAAAATAACATAGAGTCTGGCAACCTACAGCACCATCAGCCAAATATGGCCCATTACACTAAGTGAAATAAGTCTGACAAATACCATAAAGTATTCCACTTATGTGAAATCTAAAAAACAAATGATCAAACAACACAAAAAAAAAAACATAAACAGACCTATAGATACAGAGAACAAACTGGTATTGCCGAAGGAGAGGTAAGAGAAGGGATGAGGGGGAAAGGACAATATGGGTTAAGGAGAGGGGAAAGGGTATATAGGCTTCCACTTATGGAATGAGTAAGTCATATGAATGAAGCATACAGAGGGAATAGGGTCAAAAGTACTGTGATAGCACCGTATGGTAATAGTAGCTACACTGTGGTGAGCACAGCATGTACAGCTGTCCAATCACTATGTCATACACCTGAAACTAATGTAAACATATGTGTGAAGCACACTTCAATTTAAAAAAAGAATCTGTATCCACCTACTAACATGGGTTCGAATATATAAAGCAAAAATTGACAGAAGTACATGGATAAATAGAAAAATCACAATCAAAATGAAAGATTTTCAATAGAACTCTCTTGGGAAAGGATAAAATGGGTAGGATTAAAATAAAACAAAAACCAGTAGAGATAGATTAGAACTGAACAGAAAAAAAAAAAAAGAACTGAACAGAATGCACAAACTTAAATACATATAGGCAACAAATACAAAATACAGCCTTTTCAGGTACATGCAGGTATTTGCCAAAATTGACTCTATCCTGGTCTGTAACCTAAGTGTCAACAAATTTCAAACCACTGAAATCATACAGAGTATGTTCTCTAACTACATGTAATTAAGCATAAACAAATATATACCTTTAAAAATCACATATTTGGAATTTTAGAAATATACTTCGAAATAACCCAGAGAGGCAAGAAAAAAAGCACAAGGAAACTTAGAATATCTTTAAACAAAATATAATGAAAATCCTATTACTCAAAACTAGTGAGGCACAACAAAGCAATGTTTGAGGGAGATTTACAGACTTTAATGAATATATCAAAAATGAAAAAAGGGGGCAGCCCTGGTGGCACAGCGGTTTGGCGCCGCCTGCAGGGTGTGATCCTAGAGACCCGGGATCGAGTCCCACGTCGGGCTCCCTGCATGGAGCCTGCTTCTCCCTCTGCCCGTGTCTCCGCCTCTCTCTCTCTGTGTGTCTCTCATGAATAAATAGATAAGATCTTAAAAAAAAAAAAAAAAAGAAAAGAAAAGAAAAGAAAAGAAAAGAAAAGAAAAGAAAAGAAAAGAAAAAAGGTTGGGATGCCTGGCTGGCTCAGTTGGTGAAGTGTGCAACTCTTGATCTCGGGGTTGTGAGTTTGAGTCCCACGTTGGGTATAGAGATTACTTAAAACAATAAAATCTTTGGGATATCTGGATGGCTCAGCAGTTGAGCCTTTGGCCCAGGGCATGATCCTGGAGTCCCGGGATCGAGTCCTGCACTGGGCTCCCTGCTTGGAGCCTATTTCTCCCTCTGCCTATGTCTCTGCCTCTCTCTGTGTGTCTCTCATGAATAAATAAAATCTTTTAAAAAATAAAAATAAAATCTTAAAAAAAAGATGAAAAAAGGCTGAAAATCACTGTCAAACATCTGTCGCAAAATTAGAAAAACAGCAAATTGAACAAAAAGTAAAAGGAAATAAGGAACAGAAAGTTAATGAAATAGAAAATAAATATACAAAAAGGGTCAGCAGAGCCAAAAGTTACTTTTTTATACAAATTATTAAACCAACAAGCAACAAATGAAACTGATCATAAAATATAGAGAAGGCACAAATAACCAAAATCAGGAATGAAAAGGGGACATCTAGTACAGATCCAGCACACATTTATAAAGTTCATAAAAGGGAGCACCTGGCTGGTTCAGTCAGCACGCGCAACTCTCTATCTCAAGGTCATGAGTTTCAAGCCTCCTGTTGGGCACAGACCTACTTAAAAATAAATAGACAAATAAATAAATAAAAATAAAAGTCCGGGGATCCCTGGGTGGTTCAGCGGTTTGGAGCCTGCCTTTGGCCCAGGACATGATCCTGGAGTTCCGGGATCGAGTCCCACATCAGGCTCCCTGCATGGAGCCTGCTTCTCCCTCTGCCTATGTCTCTGCCTCTCGCTCTCTCTGTGTCTCTCATGAATAAATAAATAAAATCTTTAAAAAATAAAAATAAAATAAATAAAATAAATAAAAATAAAAGTCAATAAGACATTAAGAGTAAGTTTTTTCTAACAAATCTGAAAATGTAGATGAGAGATACCTGGCTGGCTCAGTCAGTAGATCATGCAACTCTTGATCTCAGGGTCATGGGTTCAAGACCCATTTTGGGCATGTAGCCTACTTAAAATAAAAATAAAATAAAAAATTTTTTAAATGTAGATGAAGGCAGCCTGGGTGGCTCAGTGTTTTAGTGCCTGCCTTCAGCCCAGGGCGTGATCCTGGAGACCTGGGATCGAGTCTCACGTCGGGCTCCCTCCGTGGAGCCTGCTTCTCCCTCTGCCTGTGTCTCTGCCCCTCTCTCTCTCTGTCTCTCATGAATAAATAAATAAAATCTTTTAAAAAAAGAAAGAAAATGTAGATGAAATAATTCCTTAAAAATATAACTTATCAGGGTGCCCAGGTGGCTCAGTCAGTTGAACAGCAGACTCTTGATTTTGGCTCAGGTCATGGTCTCAGGATTATGGGATGGAGCCAGCCACCCTACATACACACTCAGCAGAGAGTCCACTTCTCTCCTTCTCCTTCCGTCCCTCCCCTCATTCATGCGTGCACACATTTTCCCTAAAATAAATAAATCTTTAGGTGTATATATGTAAAACTTATCAAACTCATTGAAAAACTGGAATATCTGAGTAATCCTGTAAGGACTGAAGAAATTAAGTATGTAATTTGAAACATTCCTAGAAAGATGATTCTACCAGCAAAATCTATGAAATACATAAAGAAGAAACTATAATATTCCACAAATATTTTCAAAGAATAAAAAAATGAGATATACTCCCAATTCATTGTATAAGGCCAACTAATCTGGATACCAAAACCTAAGAAGAGTTAGATAAAGGAATTTTTCAGGCCACTATCTATCACAAATATAGATGCTAAAATCCTAAATAAAACAGCAAAGTGATCCACTAATATACAAAAATGATAATATATAAGGACAGCCCGGGTAGTTCAGCAGTTTTGCACCGCCTTCAGCTCATGGCCTGATCCTGGAGTCCTGGGATCCAGTCCCGCGTCGGGCTCCCTGCATGGACCCTGCTTCTCCCTCTTGCCTGTGTCTCTGCCCCCCCACCTCTCTGTGTCTCTCATTAATGAATAAAATCTTTAAAAATGATAATATATCTCCCCCAAGTTGAGTTTTTATCAGGAATAAGAAGTTAGTCTAACATTCAAACTTCAGTGTAATTCAGTTCTTAACGAGATGCCTGGGTGGCTCAGTGGTTGAGCGTCTGCCTTTGGCTTAAGGCATGATCCCACAGTCCTGGGATCGAGTCCCACGTCCGGCTCCCTGCATGGAGCCTATTTCTCCCTCTGCCTGTGTCTCTACCTCTCTCTGTTTCTTATGAATAAATAAAATCCTAAAAAAAAAAAAAAAAAAAAATTCAGCTTTTAACAAGGAGGAAATAAAGAAAAAAAATTTTAATAGATACATGAAAAGCATTTGATCAAAGTCAACAACCATTCATAATTAAAAAAAAAAAAGTAGAAAACAGTAAACAAATGGGAATTTCCATTATCTGATTAACAGTAAGGAAAGAAGTAGAATAAATATATCATATTTAAGAGTGAAACGTAAGGGGCACCTGGGTGGCTCAGTCGGTTAAGTGTTTGACTCTTGATCTCAGCTCAGGTCTTGATCTCAGGGTTATGAGTTCAAGCCCCATGTTGGGCTCCACATGAAGCCTATTAAAAAAAAAAAAAAGAGTGGGGGCAACTGGGTGGCTCAGTTGGTTGGGGATCTCCCTTTGGCTCGGGTCATGATCTCAGAGTCCTGGGATTGAGCTCCATATTGGGCTCCCTGCTCAGAGGGGAGTCTGCTTCTTCCTCCTCCTCTGCCCCTCTTCCTGCTCATGCTCTGTTTCTCTCAAATAAACAAATAAAATCTTTTAAAAAAATAGTGAAATAAATATGAGACTAGGAACAGGACCAGATGCCTGCCATCATCATTTCTATTCAGCATTATACCTGAGGTATTAGCCAGTATGGTAAGTCAAGAAAAACCAAAAGGTATGAGGACTGGAAAGGGATATACAAAACTGTCATTTTGTACAAGATGATTATAAACACAGAAAATCCCAAACAATCTACAGATAAATTGTCAGAATAAGCAAAGACTAACAGATTGCTGGGCACAAAGTCAATATATAAAAATCAAGTACATTTATATATAAATTTGCAACACCGGGCAGCCCAGGTGGCTCAGCGATTTGGCACCACCTTTGGCCCAGGACGGGACCCTGGAGACCTGGGATCGAGTCCCACATCGGGCTCCCTACATGGAACCTGCTTCTCCCTCTAAGTCTTTCCCTCTCTTTCTCTCTGTCTCTCATGAATAAATAAGATCTTTTAAAAAAAATGAATTTGCAACACCTTACCAACAAACTGCTTTCATCCAAAATATCTAAAGAGCTCCTTCAATTTATTCTTTAAAGAGGGGGAGGAGAAAAAGAAAAAAAAAACACCAGAAATGAACAGGGGGGCGTCCGGGTGACTCAGCTGGCTGAATGTCCCACTCTTGCTTCCAGCTCAGGTCATGATCTCATGGATCCTGGGATCCAGCCCTGCACTGGATCCACACTCAGCAGGGAGTCTGCTTGAGGAGTCTATCCCTCTTGCTCTTTCCCACACTGTATGTGTGTGTGTGTGTGTGTGTGTGTGCCCACACTCTCTCCCTCTCTCAAATAAATACTTTATTAAAAAAAGAGATAAAGAGGTACTTCATAAAACAGGAAATGCAAATGACCAATAAACTTATGAAAGGATGCTCAAGCTCATTATCAATCAAGAAAATGCAAATTAAAATCACAATGAGCAGGCTCCCTACATGGAGCCTACTTCTCCCTCTGCCTGTGTCTCTGCCTCTCTCTCTTCCTGTGTCTCTATGAATAAAATCTTTTTAAAAAATTAATTAAATAAAATAAAATCACAATGAGATACAGGTATCCCTCACCATCTACAAGTTCAGCCTTCCCATGAAACCTTTCAAAAGCCAATGGCATAAAGCAAAGAAGCAATTACCATTAATTTATATGGAAAAATTTCTGAGCTTTACTGGACCCAAAAAATACTCCTCTTAGGCTTTTCTGATACTACAGGACACATCTTGCTAACAGATGCACAAAATAAACTGAGGTAAGGCACAGATGCTCACACAGTTCAAAACTACAGCAGCTTGATGCTGAGATGCTGAGCACAGTTCGAAAGGAAGAAGCCTGGCAGTGGCACTTTCACTGTGTGCACTGCCTCCAGAAAGGCTCACTGCAAAACAAACGCCAAATGCTATTTTCTCATTTCGATATTTTGCAAAAACCCAAATCCTCTTTAGATTTTTCCCAGTTAGCAAAAAAAGGCACTAATGTCGATATTTCCTAAGCGCAAAATGACGTAACACAAACCTCTGAAAAGTGAGGGAAACATGTACTACTACTTATCAGAATGATTCAAATTAAAAGACGAGCAATACCAAGTGGCAATGAGGACATGGAATGACTAGAACTCTGAAACAAGGTTGCTGCTGGTGTAAACTGGTACAATCACCCTGGAAAATTCTTTGGCATTACCTACAACAGTTACACATACAAAACTCTATGACCTGGCAATTCTACTCTAGGGCATATACCTAATATAAATATGTGTGGCAAGACCCATGTGCAAGAATATTCAAAGCAAAGTTACTTGTAATAGCAAAAACTAGAAATAACCAAGCGGGCCTAGCCACAAAATAGCTTTATTCAAATCAAATTACCTTGATTTTTTTTTTAAGATTTTTTTTAAAGATTTTATTTATTCATGAGACACACAGAGAGGGAGAGAGAGAGAGACAGGGAGAGACACAGGCAGAGGGAGAATCAGGCTCCATGCAGGGAGCCCGATGTGGGACTCGATCCCGGGACTCCAGGATCATGCCCTGAACCGAAGGCAGGTGCTTAACTGCTGACCCATCCAGGCATCCCATATCTCAGTCTTAAAGACAACACATTTTAGAAATTTGCAGATTTTCAAAATACATACTTCTTTAAAATAAAACTCAGAGGGGCACATGCCTGGCTCAGCTGATAGAGCATGCAACTCTTGATCTCAGGGTTGTGAGTTCAAGCCCCACATTGGGTGTGGAGCCCACTTAAAATCTAAATCAATCAATCATAATTAAACCACAAATTCAAAAACCTTAGGCTTTTCAAATTATTTTAGCATGTTTCATGATGTTTGTTTAAAATGGTAATATTTGGCAGATGGTGGCCACGGAGGGGGTGGGGGAGGCTGTGCAGGCCAGCAAGTCCTGCCGGAGCCAGAGGTGGAGCCCCAGCCGCCCCAGTACCAGCCCCAGCCGCAGGAAGAAGCCATGCAGCTGAGCTGGGAGAAGCGGTGGCATCCCCCATGGACGACGCGTTCCTAAGCCTGGACTCGCCCACCTATGTCCTGTACAGGCCCAGAACAGAATGGGCTGATAGAGATACAGTGCCGCAGAACGATGGCCCCAATCCAGTGGTCCGGATCATTTATAGTGAAAAATTTAGAGATGTGTATGATTATTTCCGGATCATTCTGCAGTGTGATAAAAGAAGTGAACGAGCTTTTAAAGTCAGCAGAGATGCTACTGAGTTAAATGCAGCCAATTATACAGTGTGGCATTTTCGGAGAGTTCTCTTAAAGTCACTTCAAAAGCATCTAAATGAAGAAATGAACTACATCACTGCAATAATTGAGAAACAGCCCCAAAACTATCAAGTTTGGCATCACAGGCGAGTATTAATGGAATGGCTACAAGATCCATCTCAGGAGCTTGAGTTTATTGCTGATATTCTTATCAGGATGCAAAGAATTACCAAGCCTGGCAACATCGACAATGGGTTATCCAGGAATTTAAACTTTGGGATAATAAGCTGCAGTACATAGACCAGGTTCCTTTTTTTTTTTTTTTTTTTAAGATTTTATTTACTTATTCATGAGAGACACAGAGAGAGAGAGGCAAAGACACAGGCAGAGGGAGAAGCAGGCTCCCTGTGGGGAGCCTGATGTGAGACTCAATCCCAGGACCCCGGGGTCATGGCCTGAGCTGAAGGCAGACGCTCAACTGCTGAGCCAGCAAGGCACCCCTGTAGACCAGGTTCTTAAAGAGGATGTAATAACTCTGTTTGGAACCAAAGATATTTCATAATTTTTTTTAAAGATTTTATTTATTTATTCATGAGATACACAGAGAGAGGGAGAGAGAGGCAGAGAGAGAAGCAGGTTCCAAGCACGGAGCCCGACGTGGGACTCGATCCCAGGACTCCAGGATCACACCCTGGGCCAAACGCAGGCGCCAAACCGTTGAGCCACCCAGGGATCCCCTACTTCACAATTTCTAACACCACTGGCTACAATGATAGTGCTATGCTGGAGAGGGAAGTCCAGTACACTCTGGAAATGATCAAACCAGTACCACATAATGAGAGTGCACGCAACTATTTGAAAGGGATTGTACAGGATCCTGGTCTTTCCATATATCCCAATCGTTAAACCAGTGATTTGATTTTCAACCAAGTCATAGTTCCCCCTACCTGATTGCCTTTCTCATGGACATCTATGAAGACATGCTAGAAAACTAATGTGACAAAGAGAACAATCTCAATAAAGCATTAGAGTTGTGTGAAATTCTAGCTAAAGAAAAGGACTCTATAAGAAAGGAATATTGGAGATATACTGGAAGATCCCTTCAAAGCAAACACAGCACAGAGTAACCCACCAACAAATGTACAGCAATAACACCATCTGGAAGAACTCAATGGAATGCTTTTATTTTTTTAAGAGACTCTAATGCAGGAGTTTAAAGCGATCATTCCCAGGATCCCTGGGAGGTGCAGCGGTTTGGCGCCTGCCTTTGGCCCAGGGCGCGATCCTGGAGACCCGGGATCAAATCCCACGTCGGGCTCCCGGTGCATGGAGCCTGCCTCTCCCTCTGCCTGTGTCTCTGCCTCTCTCTCTCTCTCTCTATCATAAATAAATTAAAATTAAAATTAAAAAAAAAAAAGTGATCATTCCCTTTGCCTGTGCTGTAAAACGTGCATTGCACAGGTATTGCTGTTTAACAAGAACTAAGCATGATGCTCCTTGGGTGCTGCTGCTATTCAGACTAGCAACTGATTATTTTAAAGTAAGGTAAATTGTGGGGAGGGAGGGAAGTTCCTTCCCATGAAGGAACTTTTAAAGTCTTATCAAGGGGCAGCCCAAGTGGCTCAGCGGTTTAGCGCCACCATTAGCCCAGGGCCTGATCCTAGAGACCCGGGATCAAGTCCCACATCAGGCTCCCTGCATGGAGCCTGCTTCTCCCTCTGCCTGGGTCTCTGCCTCTCTCTCTCTCTCTTTCTCTCTGTCTCTCATGAATAAATAAATAAAATATTAAAAAAAAAAGTCTTATCAACATTTACTCTAATCCCTTAGCATCAGCTCCTCCCTATTTTATTTGTAGCATTAATGAATGCAGGTAACTTGTATGTAACAGATATAAGGCAACTTAAATTTGGGTTCAGGAAGCAGGGAACGCAACTGTTACATTAGAGCTGCTATGCCACACTTACAGTATCTTGCTTTCACTGTAACCAACTAATGCCAAAAGAATGCTTTTGTAATAAAATTATAGATGTATCCCAAAACTTGAAAAAAATAAAATAAAATGGAGTATTTTATCCTGCAAAATTCCTCCATTTTTCTATTGTATCACCTTGCTAGTAATAGTAAATTCAATGAAAAATATGTAGAAATTTTCAAACAGTGAATACAAACCAGGAGTTCAGCAATGCTACTTGGAACTATCACGTAAATGTACAGACACCAGATAACCACACTACTTTAAAATGTAACTATAATAATATACTTTTCAAGAGTGTACTTGATAATTTTAAGCCAGATCTAACTAAAATATCCTGGACAGCTCAGTTGGCTAAGTGTCTGATTCTTGATTTTAGCTCAGGTTGTGATCCCAGGGTCTTGGGATTGAGTTCCACCTCTGGCTCGGCTCCATGCTGGGAGCCTGCTTAAGATTCTCTCCCTAACCCCGTGCCCACTAAAGCACCCCTGTCTCTCTCAAAAAAAATGTTTTTTCTCATTTATATTCTAAAATTTAACTAGATGAATTGTTAAATTACTTATTTAAAAAATACATACCTTTCTCTCACAAAATCTGCTAGTTCTTTTGTTGATATCTGTCCATGTTTCATATTATGGTACAGGACATCAAAGCCACTATTTTTTTCCCCCTAAAATTGAAAAAGATTTTTAGTTTAATGACAACAAATAAAGATTAAAATGACTTAAGAATAACCCTATACTAACCAATATGCAATTCTAATATGCAGGTGAGCTACTTCTCTTTAACTGAACCACTGGTGCTCATTGTATGACTTTAAACTGTATCAAAGGAATACTACACAGTTTGACAAAGTTTAAAATTTACTATATATATATATATATATATATATATATATATATACACATACACACATTAAACATACATGAACACATTCTATAATCACTTATGACTATATTAATGGAATTAGGTCTGAAATTTTAAAAAAATAACATGCAGTGTAATTTAGAAAAGATAACCATAGATCTTTTTAAATACATGACCAAAGCCCATTTCAATTCCTTTAATACACATTAAGGGATTCCTGATTATTGACTTCTGAGTCACAAGAGCCTATTATTAGTCACTTAAGCATTCAATACCACAAAATGCTTTATAATAGCTAACATAAATCTTTTAGTAAACTTAAACAACTTGAGAAGTGAGAAAGGAGATAAAATTTTAACAAAAGAGCAGTAACAGTCATTGGTTAATCCTCAACTAATGAGAAATTAAGAGAACAAGACCACTACACAACCCTAGAAAACCTTTACTGCCATTTTTTCCAATAAATGCTAAATTAGTAAGTCATACGGAAGAAGACAGAAATATCAATTTTATAAATGAAATAAGACTATTAATAAACTAAGCTAAACTAAACTCTCTTTACAATTAGTAGTTTTTCTTCCATGAAAATAATGAATTCAATGTATTTGTTGGAAATAGCAATACAATAAGCAAGAATTACACAATATGAAACCTAATATTTTTACAGTTCACCAAAAACAGGAAACCTATTTTAAGAACTTCCAGTTATGTTGAAGGAATCCTTAACAAACTTGTAAACTAATATAGAAATAGTAATTATTTTGCCATATATACAATAAATTAAAATGTGGTATTTGTAATGAGATAATATAGACAATATACTCAGCATTCTGAACATCCATTTCTATTTACCAATAAGAACACAACATAAAAACACAGACTAATGAATCCAAACATATCCATTTGGCTCCTATTTTTCATTTTTAAGATCAAAAACTTATTATCTAACTTTGCTTTTCTTCTATCTGTAGGTTTTTCATGGAAATTTATCCTAGCCAAAAGAAGACTATTCTCTGAGGTAACCATTATTACTAGTTTATATAAGCAAGCAAAAATACATCATCATGCAGATTAGTATGTAAAGCTGCAGACAAAATAATAAAGGGCCTGAATCCTCAAAGGGATGAATTTTATTACTTGAATATAATACATAAATTTACACATAATTAGACTATCCACCAATTCCCAGTATAGCCCTGAACCCTAAAAAAAAAAAATCTAATCTAAATACTAAAACCATAAAATCAAAGTCTGAAGCTCTCACACCCCAAAATTCTTACTGGACATCTACTAGTTCTCATTTGCACAAAATCTAACAATCAGGGGGGCACCTGGTGGCTGAGTTGTTCAAGTATCTGCCTTCAGCTCAGGTTCTGATCTCAGGGTCGTGGGATAAAGCCCCACATCCCGGCTCCCTACTCAGCAGGGAGTCTGCTTCTCCACCACCCACTCATGCTCTTGTGCTCTCTCAAATAAATAAATAAAAATCTTCTTAAAAAAAAAAATCTAACAAGTCAGGCTACCTGGGTTCCCAATATGCATTATGCATATTCAAATTAGAAATAAGGTGGGAGTAAAGGGCTATTCAAAACAGGCACAGGGACTATTAAAAATACTATTTACCAGGCTTACAAGAGAAAGAAAAAAAATCTTTTTTTTAAAGGAGGTAAGAACTTTGAGACCATCTAGTAATTCGGGCAATAAAGTCCTGAGTGTTTCTGCTTCACTGTTACAGTATCAGAAACATTAAACAATTAAGAAAAGGTTAAATTATATTCAGAAATTAAGAAGTCTTTGCAGGAGTAAGCTCTTTATTAGAGAACTTCAGATATCCAAAGAACACATTAGTTCTGGAGGATTATTTATTTCATACAATACAATAAGGAAATGAGGATTATTTATTTAGTACAATACAACAACAGTACTACAGCAGCAATAATACACCCTAGGAAACAGTACTAGCTATTCCATCTTTCAGGTCTTCATTTGGAAAGACAAAGAAAACTCATTCTAATAAGGATGTGATACAGAAGAAGCCTGCCTCAAAAGGCACTAACAGGGCAGCCCGGGTGGCTCAGCAATTTAGCGCCACCTTCAGCCCAGGGTGTGATCCGGGAGACCGGGGATCGAGTACCACGTCGGGCTTCCCTGCCTGGAGCCTGCTTCTCCCTCTGCCTGTGTCTCTGCCTCTCTGTCTCTCATGAATAAATAAATACAAAAAAATCTTTAAAAAAAATTGTTCCTAACATTAGATTATTTTTGGCTGTCATGGTAATTGTGTCTTGCTTTTTTCCATTGATTAAAAAGGCGGTGCTAAACTGCTGAGCCACCCAGGCTGTCCCTGTTAGGAACAATTTAAATGTCCATCAACCAGTAACTAAAAAGACA
Organism: Vulpes vulpes; assembly: GCF_048418805.1. Classification (NCBI taxonomy): domain Eukaryota; kingdom Metazoa; phylum Chordata; class Mammalia; order Carnivora; family Canidae; genus Vulpes; species Vulpes vulpes. The sequence continues at coordinate 1,824,871 of NW_027325771.1, forward strand.
AAACGGGGTATACCCATAAAATGGAATATAATTCAGCAATAAAAACGAACACTGATGCATGAGACTTAACATCATAAACATTTCACGAAGTTAAAGAAGTCAGACACAAGAGACCACATACTGTAGAATTCCATTTATATGAAATGTCCAGAATAAGCAAATATGCTGAGATAGAAAGTAGATGAGTGGGTTGCTAGGGAGAGGGGTTGTGACAAAAGGTACAGGTTTTCTTTTTGAGATAATGAAAAAGTTTTAAAACTGCCTATGATGATGGATGCAAATATCGCTATTACGCAAAACCACTGAACTGTACACTTTAAGTGAACTGCATAATATGTAAAATATATCACAATAAATTTGTCAAAGGTGTAAGCAGGTATTTTTATCCATTTCAATCAATAAACTTTTGCAGAGAAATCTGCAGTATTAACTGACAAAAGCAGCTATTAACACCATTGCTGATACAAGGAAGACAATTATTTTGAAGATTTACACTAAGATAAGATTTTTTATGGGCTGGTCTCAATGCACTTTGCAAAGAGCATTGACACTTACATAAAAGTCCAATGACTGTGGCCTGGGGTAAACAAAATCTTGTTATAATCTGATATAAACAAGTCTTAAAAATCTTTGAAATAATTCCTAATATGAAGTAGGAAAAAAAATCTTATCCTTTGAAGATGTTCAGTACAGAACTGTACAAGTCCTTTAAGAAAACACTAACTTCAGGCGCCTGGGTGGCTCAGTCGGTTAAGCGTCTGCCTTCAGCTCACGTCATGAACCCGGGGTCCTGGGACTGAGCCCCACTTGGGGCTCCCTGCTCAACCAGGAGTCTGCTTTTCCCTCTCCCTTCGCCCCTCCTGCTGCTCATGTACTCACTCACTCTCTCTCAGTCTCTCGTTCCCTCAAATAAATAAAATATTTTTAAAAAAAAAGAAAAAAGAAAAACCACAAACTTCTCAGGATGTATTGTTTCCCATACTTACCACACTTTAATTTGACTACACTTAACAATTTGATGTTTATCAATCCAGATTCCTTTTCCCATACATATAGTAACAAGTTAACATGTTAACTTTTTATTATGAAAATGAGATCACACTATGCATAGTTTTGCATTAGAATTATCAATTAAACTGAAATTTAGCTAAAAAGATAATTAAGTTACAAGTAAGGTCACAAAGTCATTGGAAACATTCAGATTTTTTTTTCCACTGTAATTTAGAATCCACAAGTAAGACATACTTGAAATTTCAAGTTAAAAAGTCTGAATACATCATCATACCTATTTTGGAAACTCAAAGGTATCTTCTTCTGGTTGATTTTATAACATCCCTTTATACTTAAATCTTTTTAAAATAAATATAAAATACAACCCAATATCTTTTCACTTGAAGAAAAAATGCACCTCTATTAACAAAGCTGTGAAAAAAATCTAGATATAACATACCTCGGTTTTTAAGATCCATGAATAGTAATAGTGGAAAAGCACAAAGCTATAAATCCCAGTGAGTTTGGCTAATGGCCTGGAACTTCTCCTTCAAAGAACATTTTAAGAGCAACAGTAAACTAAATACTAAAAACAAAAAGCCTGAGGTGTACTTGGGTGACTCAGTGGTTGAGCATCTCCCTTTGGCTCAGGGCGTGATCCCGGAGTTCCGGGATCGAGTCCCCATGTCGGGATCCCTGCAGGGAGCCTGCTTCTCCCTCTGCCTGTGTCTCTGCCTCTGTCTCTCTCATGAATAAATAATAAAATCTTTAAAAAAAAAAAAAAAAAACCCTAGATGTCGTTCACTTTTGATGATTCCAAGATCTGAAAAACAGGCAGAGGATAGGGTAGACTATACAATCAGACCAAAACTGAAGAGTTGATTTTTACCTTGTTCTTTTGAAAAAAATTTTTTAAAGATTTTATTTGAGAGACAGTAAGAACAAGAAAGATCAAAGAGAGAGGGGCAGAGGGAGAAGCAGACTCTCTGCTGAGCAGGGAGCCCAATGCAGGGCTCCATCCCAGGACCAGAGCTGAAGTCAGACGCTTACCTGACTGAGCCACCCAGGCGCCCCTCCTTTTTAAATTTTTAAAAGAATTTTTGGAAGGGAATCAAAGAGTCAGAAGGTGGTATCATGTGAACAGCAAATAACATGCCTAACCTTCCTCTCAACCTCAAACCGCCTCAAAGGTAATAAATAAATATCATCACTTCCTACCACTCTACATTTTCCTTTTGCTCTAGCTCTTATGTAAGCAGTTTTTCTATAAGCGAATAGCACATTTAACCACAAGTTACAATCTCTTCTTGTTAACCTTCTATTTATACATTGAAATTTTCATACATGATCATCAAAACTATACTACACAACCATTGGCAAGATGTTTTTAAAGCAGAAAACAATAATTAAAGATGTAAAATGAGCACTGCTCAGCAGTCAGAACTACTTGATACAGGTACAAAAGTCACTCAAACACATTTGTCGGTTGACTAATGGGAAGAAATCTTACTATATTTTCTAACCTCTCAGATATATTCTCTAATCTCTTCAATTAGTTAAATCCTTTAAGCCATCAAATAGATTGATATGGATTCAACAAAAATAGCAGAAGCAAAGAGTTAGGAGATAATTTGTTTCATAACTTTTAAATTTTCTGTAATATTCTATAATGAATGTTCATTAATCTCAAAATGGAAAAAAATAAATACAACATCAGCTTTCTCCAAAACTCTTCAATCTGTGCATTTAAAGTCAAAGACTACCTTCTTAAACTGACATCTTGTTCATAATAGTTAAATCTCCTCCTAATTCATAAATGAAAAAAAAATGAAAATAACCTAAATATTCAAACAGGGCATAGTTTTAAAAATTACCTCTTCATTCCATGGAAACCAATGCAAGTCACTGCAAAATATTTTCAAAGAATACTTAATCATCTGACAAAAATGCTTGATGGTAATATCATTTGAAAATACCAAGCTTTAGAAAAATACAGCAGAACACACTGTGAATCTTGTATTTCTAAAGATCTTAGAGGACACATGGAAAAGCTATATATAATTTTAATTTTCTTCTGTACTCTTCTATGCTCTACCTATCACATAACAATGGTTATAATTAAATAAGAAAACCATCTTCATTGGCTCATTTCAAACAATTAAAAACTAATACTTCTTAGGATTAAGGTCCAGCATCACCAATTTGCTGTACTTACACCGCACCTTCCTATCTTTTCCCTACAGGCAACCAAACATGCTTGTCACATCTTCTGTGACCTTTATTTCTGCTGTTCCATCAAGGAGCTTGTCCCTGATAGAACTGATGGACTCGGGTGTCTTAACTTCATCACACAGTCCACCAATCACTTCTCAATTTAATCCTCTGAATCCGAATACCAGCAAAATCCTCTAGCAACTTCACCAACAGTTACCATTTTAGGTCTCAGTTGCTGTTGTACTGTTTTCGTTTATCACCCACATCTGACCAGTTTATGCTCATCTCTGTGGACCAATTGCTACATTCTTCCAACTCTAGTATTCTTTAAATTTTCCACACTAGATAAACTGGAAAAACCAAACTCATTCCCTCTACATCTCCATGGCACCATATTTCTATATGGATTTCTTAGGGTGCTTCTGTTAAATGTTTTAGAATTATAAAACCAGGAAGGATAATCTCAAAAAAAAAATGGACTAAAAAAAGTACTTCCAAAGAGTTATGCTAACCAAATGTACAGGACAATATGAAGAATACCTTCTCCTATGCCTTTGCCTAAATAATTTAAGTAGTTCTGAAAGGATTAGAGCATTCAAGATTTAGTGTGTAGGGTAGAAAAGAATCCAGACAGCAAATTTTTATCCGTTCCATGTCAATGTTAAAGTCTTTCCCCCCAGTTGAACTTAAGCAGACTCAATCGGTATCAATTTCTCACTTTCAAATTTCTCCTACAGGTAAGGCAAAAATACAAAACAAACCACCATTCCACTCCCTGAAAATTTTAAGGACCTCACAATTAAATTTATTGCCATCTAAAAGACTATGATTTATAATGTCTATCTGTCAAGTCTACTTGAACCAACTTAGATGAATGTGGTAGTTTGCATGTTCCTAGCTTGTCGCAGCTGAAAATAATTTGGGCATGGCTAACTGGCTAACAATTATACAAGATCACATTTTCATTTAGTTTATATAATTTGCTTGTGTATGCAGAGATCATCTCTGGAAATTTCTTATTCTTATTTCTTATAAGAAATTGGTAACAGTTATGGCCTTGATGGAGATCTTAATGGCTGGGGTACAAAAATATAAAAATAAAAAAGGATTTAGGCACTTTTTGAATACTGAACCATGTAAATTTTGCAAATCTGTTAATTAATGTATATGTAAATATACATACACATAGACTTTTTAAATTTCAGCAGACCACCCAATGGGATATAATAAGCAGTATTTGAAATTTTCAAGTAATAAAAAAAAAAAAGTCTATATTCTGGGTTTTTATAATCACCTCAACTAATTTTCTAAAAATATATATATTTAAATTTGTATATGGATATATCCCCAAGAATATGTGTGTGTATGCATTTAAGTCTCTCATCTAGAATACTAAATTTAGATTGAGAAAATCAAGCAAAGGGTACACCTGGGTGGCTCAGTCCATTAAACCTCTACCTTCTGCTCAGGTCATGATCCCAGGGCCCTGGGATACAGCCCTGCATAGGGCTCTCTGCTTAGTGGGAAACCTGCTTCTCCCTCTGCCCTTCCCCGTTGCTGGTGATCGCTCTCTCTCTCAAAAAAATAAAAATCTTAAAAAAAAAATCAAGCAAAAATATAATGTTCCACATTCCAAAGTCCTATTATTAGCAATTCCACGCTTTAAAAAAATTTTAATCCTCTCAATTTATTCATGTAAATAATAGATCAACTTTTGGGTATATAACCAAGTGCTCCAAATTTATTTAGAAGTAAAACATGACAATACCAGTGAAATCAACAGACTGGAAAGAGACTTCTGTACTGGTTAAACAATTAAAAAAATAAGGACAAGAAACACAGAAGTACTTCAGGATAAAAAACACCCAAGATAATTATTTCGTTCTTTTTTTTAAAGATTGTATTTATTTATTCCTGAGAGACAGACTGAGAGAGAGAGAGAGAGGCAGAGACACAGGCAGAGGGAGAAGCAGGCTTCCTGCAGGGAGCCCGATGCGGGACTCGATCCCTGGACCTTGGGGTCACGCCCTGAGCTGAAGGCAGACACTCAACCGCTAAGCCCAATCGCCCCTAATTATTTCATTCTTGATGTGCTGACTGGAAATAATCTTTGGAAAAGGTCACCTAAACTAAAAATGTCAGTTCAATACAATGTGATATATGCTAAAGAATTTATAGAGATCAGGACTACTATGCAAAATGAGATTTATAAGATATTTAAATCAGCTACGTTGTATTTTTTTCCCTTCAAATAATTATCACCAGGGCGTCTGGGTGGCTCAGCAGTTGAGCGTCTGCCTTCGACCCAGGGCGTGACTCCGGGGTCCCGGGATCGAGTCCCGCAGCGGACTCCCTACAGGGAGCCTGCTTCTCCCTCTGCCTGTGTCTCTGCCTCTCTGTGTGTGTGTCCCTCATGAATAAATAAATAAAATCTTTAAAAAAAAATATTATCACCAATGAAATCCATTCCTTAAAAAAAAAAAAAAAATTAGAGTTAGTACCCAAAATACATAAAGAACTTCTAGAACTCCACACCAAAAACACAAATAATCCAATTAAAAAACCAGAAGACATAGTTCTCCAGAGAAATTTACAGATGGCCACAGACACACGAAAAAATGCTCAACATCACTCATCATAAGGGAAATGAAGATCAAAACCAAGAGAGAGGCGCCTGGGTGGCTCAGTTAAGCATCTGACTCCTGATTTCCGCTCAGGTCATGGTCTCAGTGTCTGGGATCGAGCCCTGCGAAAGGCTCCAGGTGCTTCGGCAGTGCTTGGGCACCCTCACCTTCTGCCCCTCCCCCTGCTCATGCTCGCCCTCTCTCTCTCAAATAAATAAAATCTTAAAAACACACAAACACAATGAGTTATCACCTCACACCCTTCTGAATGGCTAAAATCAAAAACACAAGAAATAAGTGTTGGCAAACATGTGGAGAGAAAGGAACCCTCATGCATTGTTGATGGGAATGCAATCTGGTGCAGCCACTGTGGAAAACTGTACAGAGATTCCTCAAAAAACTAAAAAGGAATTACTGTATGGTCCAACAATTCCACTACTGGGTATTTACCCAAAGAATACAAAAACACTAATTCAAAAAGATATATGCAGCCATATGTTTACTGCAGCATTATTTATAATAGCTAAAATACATAAGGAACTCAAAGGTCCATCTATACAGATGAATATATAAAAAATGTAGTGTGTATACACACACACACACACACACACACACACAATGGAATATTACTCATCCATAAAAAAGAATGAAACCTTGCCACATATAACAACGTGGAGGGATCTACAGAGGCTAATGCCAAGCGAAATAACTCAAAGACAAATACAATATGATTTCACTTATATCTGGAATTTAAGAAACAAGACAAAGAAAAAAAGAGACAAACCAAAAAACGGACTCTGAATTATAGAGAATAAACTGATGCTTACCAGAAGGGAGCTGAGTTTGGGAATGGGGGAAATAGGTAATTGGGGATAAAGAGCATACTTAACCATGGTAAGCACTGAGTAATGTACAGAATTACTGAATCACTATATTGTACACCTGGAACTAATATAACATTGTATGTTAATTATACTGGAATTTAAAAAGGCAAATTTTTAAAAAATTTAACTCTTCAATTAAATAATCTGGGTTTATATAAAAATATAAAGCCATCTTAGGGATGCCTGGGCAGCTCAGCAGTTGAGCATCTGCCTTTGGCTCCAGATGTGATCCTGGGGTCCCAGGATCGAGTCCCGCGTCAGGTTCCCCGCAGGGAGCCTGCTTCTCCCTGTGCCTGTGTCTCTGCCTCTCTCTGTGTGTCTGTCATGAATAAATAAACAACATCTTAAAAAATATACATATATAAAGCCATTCTAATTAGTATAGTGCAATGTTGACACAATCAAGAACATTATAAATTAGTATCCTACTCTGAGAAAGAACCAGTATACAGAGACACTTCCTTGCTGTACCTGTAAATATCTTTTTAAAGTTACATCATCTTTTGGAGGACTAACAACTGTTTTTAAATATTAAGGCAATGGTGTGGATTTCTGCTATCAAAATTAATTTTGCTAACCAATGTTAATGGAAAAGAAGAACATTTCAACTCGATTATCAAAGGCACTATACTTTGTGGCAAAAAATGACTTATCAGCAACAAAACACCTGTTCTGTGGGAAGTTTTAAATACATTTTTCTCTTCAAAGTATAATATTAAGTAATTTGTAACACAGCATACTGTTTTAGTTAAGAAAAACTACACTTTAAAGAAGAAGGCAGGATGTGCTACTTTCAAAAGGACTTGAAAATAGTTTGCATGATTCAAACTTTCCTCTAACAAACGCCACAACAAAAGTTTGTCTTTCTATACGCGGGGAAAACAACAATTAATAGGTTGTTTGGTTAGAAACTTAAAAGTTTCCCATTACCTCACTTTGACAAGCTTTATTTGTTTTGGCAGTGCCACTTTAAATATTAGGGGAGAAAAGTGAAATTAATATTGTAATTTCTCTGTTTCAAGAAGCTATAAATGATGCTAAAATACGTAAATTTTTAAGTTGTCTTAGACAACTATCAGATTCTCAGAAGTTATTTAGTTCCTGTTCCTAGTCTTTCCTAGTTCATTTAGTCCTCCTTTGGAACTTTTTATAAAGCTCCAATTTAGAGCTTTCAGTCCCAATTCCAGGCTTGGAAGTAAATAAAATGCAATCTATTTTAACTGTATTCAATAGTGAGAAAGTGAAGCAAAGACAAAAACAAATTAGACTGGGAATTCTCTCCAGATTTCAGATATCCAAATTTAGTCCTGTCTGTCCCTTAAGAGGGACAAACAAGGGGCACCCAAAAACTAGTACAAAGAATGTTCATAGAAAGCATTACTCATAATAGCCAAAAACAATAGACGAGGCTATGTTCAAAGCTCAATTAACTGAGACAAAAGAGAACTTTAAAATGTTACTGTACAATTTGTAGTAAACTATACTTCAATTTTTTAAAAAAAATCTTAATATACATTTTGGAATTAAGTCATTAGCAAGCTTCAAAAACACTTTCATCCATCAAAAAACGTGCAAGAGGCAGCTGGCTGGCTTAGTCACAAGAGCATGCTGGTTCGGGGGCGGGGGGTGGTATAGAGACTACTTAAATCAACTTTTTTTAAAGAGAAAACATTTTGGGATGCCAATTTTAAATTCTCATAATAGTCTTATAAGTTGCCTAAAACCTAAAGTCTGAAGTTGATAGGTTATATATTAACTAATTAATTAGGTTGACAGAGTAAACCTAAAATTCACACTGAAACGAAAGGGATCCAAGAATAGGCAAAAACAATCTTGAAAAAGACAACCAAACCTGGAAGACTCTCACTTCCTGATTCCAAACTTACTGCAAAGCCATGGTAATCAAAACAGTGTTAAGGATAGACAATGAAATACAACCGAAAATTAAGGAGTAAACCCATAAACATATGGCCAACTGATTTTTGACAAGAGTGCCAAGATTTTTTAACAGAGAAAGGAAGAGCCTTTCAACAAAGGTACTGAGACCAGATATCCACGCAAAAGAATGAAGCTGAACCTACTCCTGGCACGACACACAAATACTGACTTCAAATGGATCCTAGGCCTAAACAGAAGAGCTAAAACTATAAAACCCACAGAAGAAAACAAATAAATCTCTGTGGCCATAGGTTAGGACAAACTTCTTAATAAAACAAAAGCATAAGTAATAAACTAGACTTCATCAAAATTAAAAACTGACGCGTCAAAGGAGAATATCAAATTACATCACACCAGTTGGAATAGCTACTATCAAAAAGTAACAAGTGTCGGCAAGGTTGTGCAGAAGAGGGAACAGTCGCACACTGTTGGTGGGAATGTAAATTCACGCGACCACTATGGAAAATAACGTGAAGGTTCCTCAAAAAATCAAAAATAGAAGTATCATACAATCCAATAATTCCCCCTCTGGGTATGTGCTTGAAGAAAACGAAAACATGAATTCAAAAAGATTTATGGGGGATCCCTGGGTGGCGCAGCGGTTTGGCACCTGCCTTTGGCCCAGGGTGCGATCCTGGAGACCCGGGATCGGGCTCCCGGTGCATGGAGCCTGCTTCTCCCTCTGCCTATGTCTCTGTCTCTCTCTTTCTCTCTCTGTGTGACTATCATAAATAAATTTTAAAAATTTAAAAAAAAAAAGATTTATGAACCCCTGTGTTCACTGCAGCATTATTTACAATACCCAAGATGGGAAAGCAACCTAAGTGTCCATCCATAGATGAATAAAGGAGATGTATACATACACAATGGACTATTACTCAGCCATAAAGAAGAATGAAATCTTGCCATCTGACATGGATGGACCTAGAGTGTATTATGCTAAGACAGACAAGTCAGAGAAAGACAAATACCATTATTTCACTTATATATGGAATCTAAAAAAAACAAAACAAATGAAAAACAACAACAAAAACAACAGAAACACTCACAAATATAGAGAAAAAAGTAGTGGCTGCCAGGGGAGGAGGGGATGGAGATAGGTGAAATAGGCGGTTAAGAGGTTCAAACATACTATTATAAATAAGTCATGAAGATGACAAGTACAATCATAGGAATAGAGTCACTAATACTATAATAGTGTAAGACAGTAATGGCACACTGGTGAACATTTCATAATATATGTAATTGTGGAATATCATTCACCTGAGACTACATTGTGTGTCAAGTATACTTCAATTAAAAATAATTTTTAAAAACAAAATAAATATAAGAAATATATTTTTTATACGGACACCATCAAGAGAATGAAAACAACAGCCCACAAAACAGGAGAGAATGTTTACAAAATTATATATCTGGTAAAAGACTACCCATAATTAAAAAAAAAAAACAAAAACGGTTACAATTCAGTAATAAAAACAAATAACCTAATCTAAAAATGGGCAGTGAATCTAAAAAGGTATTTCTCCAAATAAATACCTAAATTTATAGGTATTTATTTGTTATCTCCAAATAACAAATAACCTAATTTAAAAATGGGCAGTGAATCTAAAAAGGTATTTCTCCAAAGAAAATATATAAATAAGCACATGAACAGGTGCTTAACATCAGCCATCAGAGAAACGGAAATCAAACCGGCAACAAGGGACGCCTGGGTGGCTCAGTGGTTGGGCACCTGCCCTCAGCCCAGGTCGTGACCCTGGGTCCTGGGATCGAGTCCCGCATCTGGCTCCCTGCACGGAGCCTGCTTCTCCCTCTGCTGTGTCTCTGCCTCTCTGTCTGTGTCTCTCATGAATAAATAAAATCTTAAAAAAAAAAAAAACGCACAATGGGATAATACTTCACACCCATCCACTGTAATAAAAAAGACGGATAACAAGGATTGACCAGGATGTAGAAAAATTGGAACGTCAGACATTGCCAGTGGGACGGTACACCAGACAGTCACTTTGGGAAAGTTCGGCAGTTTTTTAAAACGTTAAAGAGTAACAACAGTATGACCCGGCAATTCCATTCCCAAAAGAAATGAAAACATACTTCCCCACAACGACTTGTACAAAAAATGTTCACAGCGGTATTACTCACGATAGCCAAAAAGTGGGACCCACCAAACCGTCCGTCACTCATGAGTAGATAGGACAGTGGCAGGTTCGGCCATAAAATGTAATTAAGCGCTGATGCACGCAGCTCAGGGATTAACCGGGGAAACATGCTAAGGGAAGGAAGGAAGCCCATGCACAGCGCAACGCAGACGATCCCACTCAGGCCGCAAGACCCGCAGACCAGGACTATAGGGGCGGGAGCCTGCAGATGCCTAACGGCCTAGGCTGACCTAGGGGCGACAGGGGTCACGGCTGCTGGTGGTACAGGGATTCTTTGCTGATGACCCTGTTCTACAACGGCCGCAGGGATGCATACAAAGGAACGCAGAAAGACCCCTAAGCTGTATGCTTAAATGAGTGTGTACTATATAGTGCGTGAACCGTGGCTTAACAAAGCTGTTCATTTTTATTTAAGATTTACTTATTCATGAGAGACACAGAAAGAGAGGCAGAGACCCAGGCAGAGAGAGGAGCAGGCTCCCTGCAGGGAGCCCGAGAGGGGACTCGATCCGGGGTCTCCAGGATCACGCCCTGGGCCCAACGCAGGTGCCCAACGGTGAGCCCCGCAGGTGTCCAAGTTTGTATGATTTTTTTTAATAAAATATTGTATTTATTTATTCATGAGACGAGAGAGAGAGAGAGAGAGAGGCCGAGGGAGAAGCAGGTTCCATGCGGGGAGCCCGACGCGGAACTCGATCCCAAGACCCCGCGGTCACGACCTGAGCCGAAGGCAGGTGCCCAACCCTGAGCCCCGAAGGTGTCCAAGTTTGTATGATTTAAAAAAAAAAAAAAAAAGATTGTATTTATTTATTCATGAGAGTCAGAGAGAGAGAGAGAAAGAGAGAGAGAAGCAGGGGCAGAGGGAGAAGCAGGCTCCCCGCGGGGACCTGAAGCGGGACTTGAACCCGGGACCCCAGGGTCCCGCCCTGGGCCGAAGACAGGCGCTCCCCCGCTGAGCCCCGGGGCGGCCCCACAGAGCTGTTTCTTTCAAAAAAAAAAAAAAAAAAAAAACCTCGCGTCTCCTATTCGTGCCCCTGGGGGGGGGGGGGGGGGGGCGCGGGGAGAAAATAAAAGATTGTGGACCAGCGGCCGACCGCGCGCGGACGGGGGTCGGCGGGGAGTGCGCGGCCCGGTCCCCGAAGGGCCCTTCACCCCCGCGACGAGCGGCGGGCGCGGGGGGCGGGGGCGGGGTCGCGGGGGTCACGGGGGTCGGGGCCGCCCGCGCAGGAGCCCGGAGCCCGGAGCCCGGAGCCCGGAGCCCGGAGCCCGGCCCGACCCGCCGCGTCCTGCGCTTTGTCAACAGGCCCCGAGGCCAAGTCCCGGGCGGCGAGGCGGGGAGGAAGCGCGGGCCGGGCGGGGGGCGGGGGGCGGGGGGCGGGGAGGTGGGGAGGGGAGGGGGAGGGGAGCCCGCGGAGCCCCCGCCCCGCCCCCGAGCCCCCCCGGAGCCCCCCGAGCCCCCGCCCCCCGCTTTGTCCCGGCGTCCTGGCCGCGGGCGGGCTCGGGGCCGCGCTGACAGCCGCCGCCCGGGGGGGGGGTGGGGGGTGGGGAGGGGGTCCGCGGGGCCCGGGGCGGCGGCGGCGGCGCGAGGACCCGCCCGCCCGCGGAGCCCCCCCGCCGCCCGCAGGCCGCCGCCCGGCGCGGGAGGCTCGGCGCCCCCAACCCCCGGCCTTACCCAGAAATCCTCGACGAAACGCGCCATGACCATCCCGCCGCCGCCGCCGCCGCGCCAGGCTCCGCGTCCGCGCCCGCCCGCCGCCGGGTAAACACGGGCCCGGCCCCCGGGCGCCCCCGCCTCCCCCGCCGCCGCCGGCCTCCCGGACGCCGGCCCGCACCCGCACCCTCCAGGGCGCATGCGCCACCTAGCGGCCGCGGCGGGCGCGCCGGGGCCGGGCCGCGCTGCGCATGCGCCCCGCGGCCGCGCCCGGGCGGGGTCGCCCCGGGCCCCCGGAGCGGCGGGGTCACGGCGGCGCGCGCAGGCCCCGGACTGCCGCGGGAGGGCCGGGCGGCGACGGGGGGCCCGGGAGCCCGGCTCAGCTCGGGGCGACACTCCGGACGACGAGGGACGCGCCCCCAGGGCCCCGGGCCCCAGCCCTGCGCCCCGGGCACGCGCAGGCCCAGGCCCAGGCCCGGCCGCGCGGCGGGACCCACCCCGGGACCGCCCTCCCGGACCCGGCGCCTTGGGAAACAAAATTAAAATTAAAATTAAAATATAAAAATAATAAAATGAAAAGTAATAAAATAAATATAAATATAAATAAAATAATTAAATATAAATAAATAAAAATAAAATAAATAAAAATTAAGTTAAATTAAAACAAAATAAAATATAAAATAATAAAATAGTCTTTTCCAGGGCTTGTTCGTTGAAGCCCCTAGCTCTCGTGGCGACTTGTACATTTTGGAAAAACAGACACATCCTGGCACAACGTAAAGGAAACCCCCCGCCCACTTTTCCAGAGTCTGGGAGGGGGGGACAACGTTCAGTCCCGGTAGAGACCGGCCTCAAGGTCGTGGCCAGCAGCTCAGCTCAATGCGCAGTCTGCAGCGCTTGCAACCGAGCGAGCCTCCGACCCCCCGCGCGACACACTTGGGGCCGCTCCCCCGACACGCGCGTCGCGCCTGCTCAGGTCTCGTGACTCCAAACGGAATGAGCGTTTGCTTCTTGGGGAAAATGATTTTGGTCCTCAAAAGCAAAAACCACACAGTGCCTCGCACGTGCATGGGGCTGTAAAGGGTTTGTTGAATGGGGAGTAAGTGGATACTGGTGTTGTGATTTTTTTCCTTTTCTTAAAAATATCTTTTTTTTTTTTTTAAGATTTTATTTATTTATTCATGAGACACACAGAAAAAGAGAGGCAGAGGGAGAAGCCCATTCCATGTGCCAGGCCTGATGTGGGACTCGATCCCGGGATTCCAAGATCAGGCCCTGGGCTGAAGGCACATGCTAAACCTCTGAGCCACCAGGGCCGTCCTTAATATCTTTAAAAAAAAAAAAAAAAAAGAATGTCTTTTAGAAATATATAGGCTGAAAAAAAAAAAAAAGAAATATATAGGCTGTAACAATTTGCTTTAAAATAACCCCCCCCGGGGCAGAGGAACAATGAGTAGGGGCACGGTAGGACTGACTATGAGCTAGTGATTGTTGGGAGCTGGGTTATGGAAACCTGGGTACAGTACTACACTCCCTTTGTGTATGCTTGATACTTCCTTTTCTTAAAAAGTCTTCATAACACTGTCATTTACACCAAGTGTCAGGGGAAGGCTCAATCTGCTACAGTTCTCTGAACCATTAGTCTAGCGCTTTCTTCATCCTGAAAAAAAAAAAAAAAAAACTTAAAAAAATACAGCCATCTAGATCTCTCTGCGAATAAGTTTGGCATTAAAATCCTAGTATCACAAGGCACTAACCAGCTGAGACGTAGGGAGAAGAAGCCTTTTCCTAGACTCACGCTTACAGGACCTCACATGTTACAAACACATTAATTTATTAAAAAAAAAAAAAAAAAAAAAAGACAGGTAGATGTCTCAGGTAGATCCGGATCTGATGCTGAACTCTGGCCCATAACTGCATGTACCCTCTCCCATGACCAACCCCAGTCAGGCCCCTGGGAAAGACTTCCTCATAGCTCTTGACCTGGGTCTTCAGAACAAAAGGTGTAACTCCCAAGTGCAGAGAGAGCGGTGGGTGGGAGAGCTGCCCACATCAGAGACAGGCTCCTTGAGGGTCAGCGGTGTCTGAGCAGCAGAAGTGCTTAAGCAAGTTAACTCGTCCAATTTTTCCCCCAGCAGGAATGCAATAGATTCTTGCATAACAAAGTGCTGTTTTGCATAACAAAGTGGTGTCAAGCACAGACTCTCCTTTTTTTAGTGTTCTAACACTGACGGTTTAGCCTGGCACTCAAATAACTGCACAGGGAGCACTCCACTTGTACTCGTACCTGTGGTCTCATCAATAAATCAGAGGCGGGGTTACCAGAAAGACCAGTATTCCGCGTACTTTGGGGATTTACAAGACTCAGTAGGGCTGAAACCCCATATTCTGTAATTGCCTGATATTTAAATTGTGGGAATTTAGGGTAAACACTGATTAAGGTGTAAATTTCAGCCACGTAGAAGAAGAATGTGGGTTGTGCCCAGCGCATTCTGTTCTCTCAAGTGAGGTTTGCTGGGGTGCACAGACACTCTGGCAGAGCGTAGATAAGGCCACCAGAGGGTAGCTCACTTTTGTGCCATTAGGTATTTGTGACCCACACACTTAGCCCTTGCTTATCCAAACACATTTTGAAATTACTAAGAACTGACACACATAACAACACTGTTCCACTCACTGCCTATAACACCTGGTACTTAATAGTCACTCAATAAACATGCGGTGAGACAGTGCATGAATGACTGCACCTATCATAGAAATGTCACGGTGGATGATATTTGATTATGCAGTGACTCCATTCTTTTACTCATACCCTTGGTGCTAGGTCTTAGAGCTTTATAAAAAATAGCATTATTTACATTCTACTTGATATAATTTTCTCACACTGATTTTTTCAAAAGAATTCTTTGGGGCTTGAATATACTTTTTTTTTAATTTCTTAAATTTTATTTATTTATTCATGAGATACAGAGAGAGAAAGAGAGAGAGGCAGAGACATAGGCAGAGGGAGAGGCAGGTTCTCTGCAGGAGCCTGATAGGGGACTCGATCCCAGACCCTGGGATCATGTCCTAAGTCAAAGGCAGACACTCAACCACTGAGCCACCCAGGCATCCCTTGAATATACTTTTTTAAAGGGTTATTTATTTGCGAGAGAGAGAGAGAGAGAGAGAGAGAGAGAGAAAGCAGATGGAGGTGCAGAGAGAGAATTCTCAAGCAGACTCCCCACTGAGCACAGAGCCTGACCCCAGAAGCCTGAGATCATGATGACAGGAGCCAAAATCAAAAGTCAGCCACCTAACCTACGGAGCCACCCAGGCACCCCAGCTTGAGTACGCTTCTTAAAGGATAAGCTGCCTTTTGTAACAAAAATTGAGATAATAACATTCAAAAACTGGCTCCCAGGGGTTGCTGCTGGTCCCCACTAAACTCTGCCCCAAGCATGTGCGTTACTACTAACGCGGTAACAAAACACCCACGACTTGACAAGTGGTAGCAAATAAGAGAGGAGAAATTAACGCAAAATTGCCTAAATCTACATTCTCTGGTTTTACGAAATATGGCTTGTCTCCCAGACTTGAGGACAAGATATCCCTTTTCATTCCTTAGTTTGATCTCGTACTTCCCATCTTGAGGTCACAGCTCACACTTCCTTAATCAACATTCAGTTACAAAGACCATTTCCTCATTACTTCATTCGAAACCAGTTCTATTCCCGGAGAGTAGGCTACAAAATAAAACACATGTTTTCCCATTTATTTTCAATACAATTTTGCAAAGGTGCTTCTATGTGTTTCCAAGATGAGAGTGGAAGCGGAGAAGCTGCGCTAACCCTCTCCTACATCCTGCTGATCTCTTCAAGGGCAGCATCCGGTGCGGGATGCAGTAGACCCCATTCGCATCTCACATCTCCTACTTGATGAGGAACAGGGGGAAAAAGAACTAAGCTCCATTGAAAGAAGAGAAAGAGGCAGATCCCTGGAGTCTGGCGCTCTCCTGTTTGTCCCCACTCAACAGCAGCATATCGAAAGCCAGAGCTTTACACAAAACAGAGAGAAAAGCAAAAACTTAGCAGATGGTGTGCAGCCAGACTGCTCTGCAAGGGCGGGGAAACACAGACACGCTCATCAAAGTGCAGACTGGAGCTAAATATCATCCTCCACGCGCTGGTCTATGTCAGAGCAGCTTCTGGGCACACCCGGCTTCTCTCCTGAGTGCACCCGGGGTTCACTGGCTGTTCTTTGGTGTGGCATCCTCTCTAAATCCAGAATGAGATGTGCTTTCTGATGGACTCTATCATCATGCTGTGAAACAAACACAGAACACCTGACAGGTTGTTCAGGGGTTTACAGTGCTGCTGACCACAGGAAACCCAACACAAGTTTCAAAAGTGGAAAAAAAAAAAAAGATAGGGGCACCTGCCTGGTTTGGCCCGTGGAGCACGCGACTCTTGATCTCAAGATCATGAGTTCCAGCCCCACGTTATGAAGGGCACTGAGACGACTTAAAATTTTTTTGATTTTTAAAAAGTAAGAAAGGAGAGACACCTGGGTGGCTCAGTGGTTGAGCACCTGCCTTCGGCTCAGGGCGTGACCCCGGGGTCCCGGGATCGAGTCCTGAATCGGGGGCTCCCTGCATGGAGCCTGCTTATCCCTCTGCCTGTGTCTCTGCCTCTGTGTGTGTGTGTGTCTCTCAGAATAAATAAATACAATCTTTAAAAAACAGGTAAGAAAGGAGAATTTGCTCAATTACAGAAAGTCAAAAAGGTACAAATTACAGAAAGTCAAAAAAGGTACAATACTGTAGACACATGTTAAGTGGAAAGAGAAGATGATAAGGAAGATACATTAAAATTATAAGAGTGTACAAATATGCATATAAATGGACAAAATCAAAAGAAAATGGAAAATGTATGCATTCAGGTGTTGAGATTGTGACAATTACTAAACACCTAAAATGTATTCTAAAGTAGGATATAAAGAGCAATCACTGTCCTTTGTTTTGATTTGAGTATAAATGTCACTGGGCCAAAAAAAATAAAAAACAAATAAAAATAAATGTCACTGGGCCATATCTTCCTAGGTCTTTCATTAACTCTTTCCTCTCAGTCATTCAGACAATGAGCAATTATTGGGCACTTAACACAATGAAAAGACTCTGCTCTAACAAAATTCACAATCTGGGCAGCCCAGGTGGCTCAGCAGTTTAGCACCGCCTTCAGCCCAGGGTGTGATCCTGGAGACCTGGGATCGAGTCCCATGTTGGACTCCCTGCATGGAGCCTGCTTCTCCCTCTGCCTGTGTCTCTGCCTCTCTCTCTCTGTGTGTCTTTCATGAATAAATAAATAAAATCTTAAAAAAAAATTCACAATCTGACATAGACTCATAAGAAATAAGACAATAGAGACAATGACAATCCAAAACAATGTGCCCAGAAGAGTGTCTGGTGTACAGTTGACAATAAACATTTATTAAATGAAAAATGAACAAGTCACTGTTTGTTCAGAAGGATAACCTCAAAGAAATTCAATTTGTCCCCTTTTGTTTTTCTCCCTCCCCACCTCTCTCTCCCTCTTTTCTTTCTTTTTTTTTTAAAGATGCATTTATTTATTCATGATAGACATATATATAGAGAGCGAGAGCGAGAGAGAGAGAGGCAGAGACACAGGCAGAGGGAGAAGCAGGCTCCATGCTGGGGGCCCAACGTGGGACTCGATCCCGGGACTCCAGGATCGCACCCTGGGCCAAAGGCAGGCGCTAAACCACTGAGCCACCCAGGGATCCCTCTCCCTCTTTTCAAGAAAGTGACAGGAAATTGCCCTGGATTCACAGGGGGTTTCTTCCATTAGCCCAGAGGTCTCTAGTCCCTGGGGCAGTGGGATCCAGAGCAACTTTTAAAACTCTGCGCTTCTGGGTTGGGCTAGCCTCCTAGGGGCTAACGGTATATGGGGCCTGGAAAGACAGAGCACTAGGGATTGTAACCATAGGAACCCACGGGAAGAGGCACCTTTGATCAGCTCCGAAAAGAAGGAGTGGGCCTGGTCTCCCTTGAAGATTTGCTGCAGCCTGAGCAGAGAGCCAGAGCCCGTTGTGCACGCCCCGTGGCACTGATTTTGGCGGCAGCAGTGCGCCCGGGAGAAGGGTGGGCTCTGCGTCCAGGGAGGGGAAGCGGGGCGCTGCACCCCTCCATTTGTGTAACAGACGTTTCGCGAACACCTATATTAAGCTAGACCCTCTTCTACACACTGGGAGGTCCACATAATTCACTCCTCTCATGGCACTAAGTGTGGGAAGACAGTCCCTAAGGATGAGATCCTCTTGCATAGTGATACACTTGGGACGGACTGTGGGAGGGAGGGTGACCTCTTCACCCACGTAGCATCTCTAAGGAAGTGACATTTGAGCCAGGACCTGAGTGAACCAAAGGCAACAGCCATGCCAACATCTGCCCAGAGGCCCCCCCAAGGATCCAGCCACGCGAAGGCCCAGAGTTAGCAGTGAGCTCCCGGCGTCCAAAGGAGTGGAAAGGAGGCCGCAGGGCAGGAGCAGCAGGCCAACGGGGGAAGACAGGAGACGAAGCCAGAGAGGAAAGCAGACCCGAGGGTGGAGAGGCCAGCGCGTAGCCCAAGGGGCCTAGGAAGCCAGGGGAGGGCTTACGGCCTCAGAGATGCCTGCTTTATGCTGTGAAAGATCGCATGGACCACTCCATGCCAAGGGAGGAGCGGGGGGGGGGGGGGGGCGGTGCGTGGCTAGTGACTCGGAGGCACTTGCAGGAGGGATGCAACAGTCGGGGCGGGAGAGGAGAGCAGCGGGCTCCTGCGGGCAATGGCGGGGATCGGGACGCAGCAGCCACCCCCAGATGCGCTTGGATTGTGAAACGGACTGGATGTGCTGCTGGGCGGGGCATGGGGCACTCGGGGAAGCAAGAAATCCAGGATGATACCGGAGGTAAGATGGTGCCACACCGATGGAAAAGACTCAAAAAGCAGCTGTTCCAGAGAAAGGGAGGAAGACCCAAGGCCTCTGATTGGCCGGGTTAGGTTCCAGGTGCCTGCCCGCTGGAAGTCCAAGTGGCAATGTCTACCAGGCAACTGGGTGTGTGGTTCTGGAGCTCAGGACAGAGGCTGGACAGACACCGCACCTTTCAGGGTCATGGACAAATACAGATGAGACCACAGAGAGAGACAGGAGAGGAGGGGGGACCTGAATAAAAAGGGAGGAGCTGAGCCAGCAAAGAGATTAAGGAAGAGTAGCAAAGTAGAAGGGTCAGGACCAAGGGGTAACGCTGAAGCCAAGAGAAGGTTGTAGGACTGGTCAGTGGGTGACAAACACGGGGAAATGCCCACCGCAGTCAGCCGGAGTGAGGGACGGGTCTGCACAGGCTGCCTTCTCCGCGGCTGTGTGACTGTGATTCCAGTGGGTGGAAGAGGGAAGGGGAAGCAAAGACCACCAGGAAAGCCAACTTGTTCGAAAAGTTTTGCTGTGAAAGGGGAGGGCGAGGTAGGCGGCTCCTGAAAGGAGCAGGGATGGAAGGGGGAGAGCCTGAAGATGAGCTTGGACGCCAGAGGGGATGAGCCAGAGATGGAAGGGGGAGATAATTGTAGAAACGGGGTCCTTGAGTCAGAAGAAAGGACGTGGAATCCAGAGCAAAGTTGGAGCTTCAGGAGGGTGCGTCTAGCTTTATGGCCAATAAGGATTGTGATCACATAGTTGGAAAAAGTCATCCTAACTGCATCGCGCAATTGTACTTCTGCACAGGCAGCGTCCCCTCTGTGTGTGACCTCCCCGAGTCCCCACACTGACCCTTTGAGGCCACACTGTTAGGATCCCAGGCTTACCGATGCTCCAGAAGATTAAATAAGTTGCCAAGGTCAAACGACTAACAGATGGCAAACTACTGCTGGCTTGTGGTAGACTTACTAACAGTGGTAAACGCGTGACCCAAGTATTATGAAGAAAGGTGGGTGAGTCCTCAAGAAACAGGTTAAAAAAAAATATATATATATATAACAGATCAAGGGTGAACGTTAAATTCATCCACCTAGGGCTTTTATTTATATTTGTTTGTTATTTTTTAACTCATGGCCTGGTGTTCATTTGACAGCTCCTTCGAACCTAGGTGCTCTGAGTGAACGTGAATGTGAACTAATGAGGATCCCATAAAAATTTCCAACAAATGTATTTACATCTTACTCTTTTTTTTTTTTAAGATTTCATTTATTTATCCATGAAAGCATGAAAGATACACAGAGAGAGAGGCAGAGACCCAGGCAGAGGGAGAAGCAGGCTCCCTGCAGGGAGCCCAATGCCGGACTCAATCCCAGGACACCAGGATCATGACCTGGGCCGAAGCCAGGCGCCAAACCACTGAGCCACCCAGGGATCCCAACATCTTTCTCTTTTACTAAGTCTTTCCTCAGAGCTCCTGGGTGGCTCAGGGGGTTAAGCGTCTGCGTTCAGCTCAGGTCCTGATCCCGGGGTCTTGGGATTGAGCCCCGTGTCTAGTTCCCTGCTGGGTGGGGAGGCTGCTTCTTCCTCTCCCTGTGCCCCTCCTCCTCCCTGTGCTCACGCTCTCTCTTACTCAGCTCTCGCCCTCTCAAATAAATAAATAAAATAAAATCTTAAAATAAATAATTAAGTCTTTTCTTTCCACACCGTCAATTCTGAAACACGCAAAAAATGTAATTGTCCAAAACTCAGATTCCAATCAAAATCTAGGGCTGTCCCACCCTAAACAGGATGTCTGGTCATTGTACTAGAAACCAGTCACTTCTGACAAGCAGAGGGAACAGACAACCAAGTCCATCTGTAGGCAGGACTGCGATGTTCCCTATCAAATCCTTAAGACCCAGGAATTCTGATGAGCTCGCAGGGAGGCAGCTGGTCTGGGCCAAACTGGCCAGATCCAAAGACGACCCAATAAAGCTTCATGTCTAGCTTTACAAGTCCACTGGATGACATCTGCCTTCATATGCTTTTTTAATACTGTTTCAAGAACAAACTGTCACCAATTAGTTATTTTTCTTTTCATTTAGGTCCAGAAGATGTATGTTATTTTTTTTTCTTCCCACTTCCCACATACTAGCTAAAACCACTTCTTTCTTCAAGCTGTCATCAAGGATAACTCCTCCGAAAAAAGAAACTACCAAGCCATTACCTTCTGGGTAATCTCACTTATATTTCTTATTTTCCCCATGTATTTACACATATAGCCTTTAGATTAAGGTTTTTTTTTTAAGATTTTATTTATTTGTTTATTTATTTATTTTTAAGATTTTTATTTATTTATTCATGAGAGAGAAAGAGGGAGAGACACAAGCAGAGGGAGAAGCAGGCTCCATGTGGGGAGCCCGATGCAGGTCTCGATCCCAGGACCCCAGGGTCACAACCTGAGTCAAAAAGGCAGACGTGCAACCGCTGAGCCACCTGGGTGTCTCTAGATTATTAAGTAGTTTTTATCTGGACACAAACAGCTCTATGCTGTTCTATGTGGCATCGTTCTTGTTTTTCTTTTCTTTCTTTTTCTTTTTCTCTCTCTTTTTTTTTTTTTTTTTTTTGCAGGTGCATGTGCTTGTATTGGTGGTTGTGGGGATTCATCCTTCTTTGTTCACTCTTGAAAACACATCATCTCCTATTTCTCGATGTTTCCATATGGGCTCCCACATTGGGGTGTGGATATATCTACAAGTACACATCCCCATTCACTCATTCAACAATTGTGTGTTGCGTGTTGGTACTGTTTTACGTGTATGACACACGGTAATGAAGAGAACAGGTAAATCCTGCTCTCAGAAATCTTACAGCACAGTAGGAATGGCAGGCAAAAATAAAATAAAATATGTAAGTAAATACAGAGTATAATGTCTGCACTGTGTTAGGAGATACACAGTCTAGTGATAAGTGTTATATTAAAAAAATAAGGCAAAAAGAAATAAGAGAGATCAAGGGCCATAAAGTATTTTATGTTTTATATATATTTTTAAAGATTTTATTTATTTAAAAAAAGATTTTTATCTATCTATTTATTTATTTATTTATTTATTCATGAGAGACACAGAGAGAGGAAGAGAGAGGCAGAGACACAGGCAGACGAAGAAGCAGGCTCCATGCAGGGAGCCCGATGTGGGACTTGATCCCAGGTCTCCAGGATCAGGCCCTGGGCTGAAGGTGGTGCTAAACCGCTGAGCACCCGGGCTGCCCTAATATTTTATTTTAAAATAGCAGATGAGAGAGGGACCTGGGTGGCTCCGTGGGTTGAGCGTCTGCCTTCAGCTCAGGTTGTGAGCCGAGGTCCTGGGATTGAGGCTCCCCGAAGGGAACCTGCTTCTCCTTCTCCCCCTACTGCTCCCCCTGCTTGTGCCCTTTGCTCTCTCTCTCAAATAAATAGATAAAATCTTAAAAAAAAAAAAAAGCAATTGAGCAACTAAATAAAATATGGCTCTGGAACTAAGATTTTAATCCTGACCCTGATACTCGTGAGCTCTCTGATCTTGGGGAAGCTACTCAACTACTTGTGCCACCCAACCGCACGTCTGTAAAGTGCGGATAATACTAGCACCTGCCCCAGAGAGTTGCTGTAAGGACTTAATTCTTTAAAACATGGAAAGTACTTAGAATAGTGTCCGGCATATAGGAAACGTGATAAATGCAAGCTGTGCATGTTATTAAGAGGCCCAGGGGTGACGGGGGTGCTATTTCAGGGAGAATGTTGGAAGAAGGCCTCTCTGAGAAGGTGAGTGGAGTGAAAGAGTCACCGGCTGTCTGGGGGCACAGTCCCTCCGGGAAGAAGGAAAAGGGGGTGCATAAAGCAATGAAGGTGGTGTGGCTTAAGCAGAACAAGCAGGTAGGAGCCGTAGAAAACGATGAAAAACCAGAGACCAGGTCACCCAGAGCCTCGCAGGCCACAGAACAGCTTCAGGTGTTGTTGGGAGAATCCTAAGAGGCCATCACAGGGCCTTCAGCAGAGGAGGATCACGACCCAGCAAGAGCACGCTGGCTGCTAGAACAAGCTACACAGTGGCAAGACAATGTGGTGCTAACTGTTCACCACCACACCTCTCCAGATATACTACCATGGTGTTCAAGGTGTGTGAATAAACAGAAGCAAGCAAGGTGCGCAACAGGACGTATGGCATGTCCCCTTTGCATGAAAAGAAGAAAACTGTGGGAGCACCAGGCTGGCTCAGTCAGCAGAGCAAGTGACTCTTGATCTCGGGGTTATAAGTTCAGGCCCCACATTGGGTGTACAGATTGCTTAAAAATAAGATCTTAAAAAAAGGATACTGTATATGTGTACACACATATGCAAACGTATATGCTCACATGTATATATATATATATATATACATAGACATTTTATACATATATATACACACACACACAATTTATGTATAGTGTGAGTATTTTCTTACGCGTTTACATCCTATCTTGGGAAGCATATATAAGAAACTGGTACCTAGGCTTGTCTTTGCATTTAGTCTGAGCCAAAAGACCCAGAAGCCTTTGTGATTATGTCCAAAGAGGGGAAGTAGATCATAGGACGGCTCTTCTTCACATAGGGATGCAGGGAGTCCAGCCAGATGCCTGGCTCTTTGGAAGAAGGGGAAAACAAATTTTGGTAGCTGGCAAGTAGATTTGGCCAAGGATATGTTGTGTCTCCTCAGTCCGTTAGGATAAGTCTTTTGTTACTGGAATATTCTCTTGAATTATATCTTAAATACTTCCTAAATGTTCATTTGAATGATACCTTCACTAGCTTATTTCAGTGTGTAAACTGACAGACACCAATCGTACATATATAGGTTTTCTTTTCCTTGTTTTCCAAAAATGATAATTTTGTTTTTTCATTTTGTTCTGTTTCTTTTTTTTTTTTTTTAAGTCCTCCTCTCCTTTGTGTGCCTACTTCATTGTGCTTTCAGCAACGCCTATTTTCCATTGCGCTGCCTCTCATGTCAGGTTCCTATCTGCAAATGTTTTTTTCTAACTTTTTTTTTTTTTTTGAAAGATTTTCTTTACTTATTCATTCATGAGAAACGCAGAGGAGAGAGAGAAAGGCAGAGACCCAGGCAGAGGGAGGAGCAGGCTTCATGCAGGGACCCCGATGCAGGACTTGGTCCCAGGACCCCAGGGTCACGCCCCGTGTTGAAGCCACCTGGGCTGCCCTTATCTAGCTTTTTTAAATGTGATCTCTACGCCCAACCTGGAGCTCAAACTCAGGACTCCGAGATTAACCGTCACGTGCTCTACCGACCGAGCCAGCCAGGTGCCCCTCAACAATTTTTCTTTTCTTTCTCCCTAAGCCCAACTATCTTGTGTCACAACACAAAGAAACACGTCTTCATGTTTTTATCATACGTACATTCCTTTAAATATTTCTGCTTTGTGCTCTTATTTTACACAGATGAATTTAATAGAGATAAAAATTTAAAACTTAATGACAACTTATTTTGTCTCAGTTTTTATCTGCTCCACAGTGAGACTTCTTCATCTGTCATTTGGTTTGCCTGCCCCCCCCCCACCTCCCCATCAGCATTCTTTATTCTCTCTTTCTATTGCTCCTATGATAGCACTTTTTTCTTTTTTTACTTATTTAGCTTTTTTCTTTTCTTTTTTTTTCTATCTTTCTCTCTCTCTCTCTGTCTCTCTCTCTTTTTTTTTTTTTTACTTATTCAGCTTTAAATAAGCTATTTGGATAGCCATTTACTGGAATTCCGTGTGACAAAGGCCAAGACGCCATTCAAGGTCAGAAGAAACTCTCCTCGCAGCACATGGTGATGCGTGTGTATCAGTTCCTTTAGATTTTGCTCCTCAGTAGCCCACCAGCGTCGGCCTCAAAGGGGTGACCCAAGGCAGTCTCTCTCCCTCTCCCTCCTCCCTCAACAACAGATAGCTTCCTGGAAAATATGATTACTCTATGATATTTTTTGCTTAAGTCAACTTCCTTAGCTTTTTCTCAGGAACAAACTGATGCCAGAGAAGTTCCCACCTCTTCATTCCATTGTTGCAAAAGAGGGACTACCAATTGTCCCCTTAAGCCACGCTCTCTACTTTGGAGGGATGGTCCCCACCGGCCTGTTCTCAGCTCTGCAGCTCTGGGCCCCATGCTCCCCTGCGTCTGTCTGACCTTTGCCAGGCTGGCAGGATTCCTTCCTATTTTAGCTACAGATGCCTTCTAGTTTCATCAGATATGGAGTTGGCGTTACTGCTTCTCATTCTTTGCATTACTCATGGGTGGTTTCTAAAAACAGAGACGGGGAATGACTTAACTTTTCTTTGTCAGGTTAATACGCAGATACCTTCAGAAGATAATTTTGCTTTAACTCTGCCTGGCATTGAATAGGCCCCTTCTGTCCATGTCCCTCTTTAGTTCCAGGAAATGTTCTTTTCTTATTTCTTTGATAATTTCTTCCTTTTAATTCTCACAGTTCTATACCTATAGTTTTTGTTGTATTTATCTTCCATGTCTTTTAACATTATTTTTTTCTTTTCTCCTTCTTTCTCCCTCTCTTCTTTCTTTCTCTCTCTCTTTCTTTCTTTCTTTCTTTCTTTCTTTCTCTCTTTCTTTCTTTCTTTTCTTCTTTCTCTCCATCCCATCCTTCCCTCCTTTTCTCCCTCTCTTTCTTCTTTTTTCTCCTCCTTTTCTTTTCTTACCATACCATTTTGGGAGAATTTTCTCTCTTTTCAATAAAGATTTTTATTTATTTATTCATGAGAGACACACACACAGAGGCAGAGACACAGGAAGAAGGAGAAGCAGGGTCCCCACAAGGAGCCCTGATACGGGACTCAATCCTCGACCACAGGATCAGGACCTGAGTCGAAGGCAGACACCCAACCACTGAACCAACCAGGCATCCCAGGAGAATTTTCTCGACTCAGTTTTCCAACTCATTTGTTGCATATTCGCCGCAATTATTAGGTTTAGCAATCATTTTAAAATTTTCTTCAGGGGATCCCTGGGTGGCTCAGCGGTTTAGCACCTGCCTCTGGCCCAGGGCGTGATCTTGGAGTCCTGGGATCAAGTCCCACATTGGGTTCCCTGAAGAAGCCTGCTTCTCCCTCTGCCTGTGTCTCTGCCTCTCTCTCTGTTTCTCATGAATAAATAAATAAAATCTTTAAAAAAGAAGAATAAAAAGCAAAAGAAGAACTGTTTACATGGCAGCGAATGCATGTTTGGTTACAGGAATCGGCCTCATGGGAGAGGCTAAGTAGGTAAGTTCTCTTTTTCCCTCAGTCTCCCTGACCGCCAGGGCATTGTCCTTTCTCTGTGACCTTAGTCCCCCCCCCCCCCACTGTCATATGCTGGTAAATGTTTAACCGTGCCTCTGGGGGGAGGGGAGCCCGCCTGGGTTTGCAGCAGCTGCTGCTCCCTGTGTCCCGGTGCCTCCCTGGCCCGTGTCAGGCCTCCCCAGCCCGTGTCAGGCCAGCAGTACCTCACTCGGGGGATGTGTCAGAAAGACATGCACGCCAACCCCCAAGCCTGAGAGAGCGGCCGGCCGCGACAGAGCAGACTTCCCAGGACCAGGCCCTTGGCCTTCCTGGAGCGCACCCCGCTGGGCGCGGCCAAGGCCTCCAGGCCCCAGCAGCTGGGCTCAACCACTGCCTTGTTTCGTTAACTGCTCCGGGGCCCCAGCTCGGGAAGGGGTTCAGGTTCTGCTCCGCTAGGTTGGTCTGGCGGCCGATTCTCATTTCCTTTATCCCTTTCCTTACAACATGGCCTTTCTGGCTTTCCTGCGCCGCCTTGAATTTGTTTTTCTATTTCTTTGCTGCTTATGGGGATTTGGAGAAGGGGCGGCAAAGCAGAAGTCCTTCTCCTATTTCATGTCTTGACTTGTTTTCATTAGAAGTCACTTCCTCTTATTTCTCAAAGGCTGATTGTCCTCCTGTGACCGATGGCCTTCCTGTGGGCTCATTGTCCTGCTCAGGCCCGGAAGCTGGAGCTGGCCGCTGGGAGGTTGCTGGGAAGCCAGGTGGCTGACGGGCTCTCTGCCTCTCCCCGTGGGCTCCCGATGGGGACACCTGCTGCGCTCCAGAGCCTCATTGGCCAGAGGGCAGCAGCCCAGCAGGTGCCCCCTCCGGGGTGGACACGGCGAGCGGCCCACGATGGCCAAAGCAGAAGGATCCAGGTGAGTCTCTTCCACGCTCACAGATCTGCATTTTCCACCCTCACGGACCAAATGAGATAGCTGCTCAGATTTTTTCAGAAACTAGTAGAAGGCGGTCAACCCCAGATCCCCTCCATGCGATTCTTTGGTTGACACAACTGGGACCGTGACACTTGGAAGAGCCTCTCCAGCCAGGAGGAAATTTACTCCATCCTGGAAACATGGCGGGGGGGGGGGGGGAGGACCGAGTGAGTTTGTCCCTGGAGTAGGCTCTCCTTCAGGTTAACTATATGGCAGACACTATTCTAAGCCTTTACACGAGTCAATTAACTTAATCATCATCACAACCTTCTAAAGCAGGCATCATTATTATCCCGAGTCTATAGATGGAGCAACTGAGACACAGAAAGGTCACACGGTCTTTAAGGGGTTGAGGCAGTATTCCAAACTGGGAAGTCTTGTGAGGGTTGTCGCGAGTCAGTGCTGGTGGTAAATTCCAGGTGGGTGTGTGCCTAAGGTACGCAGTCGCTTCCCGTCGATGGCAAACTCCCAAAGCCCCGTCAAATAATCGGGTAGCAGTAGTTTCAGGTCCTCGGGTGCACAGGCTCATCCATGAGCTCAGCGGCTACCTCCCGGGTCACGTTACAGAGGCAGGTTTACAGCCAGCTTATCTCCTTGTGAGAGAATGTATTTTCCAAAAATGGGCAAAACAGCATCTCCCATCCCATATGCTCTGCTATAATGTGCCTCTGACACTCTTGCAATTGAAAGGTGTGGCGGGGAGCGGCCTATGTTTTCTTTCCTTGAACCTGGGCAGGATTGTGACCTCAGTGTCATCATACTATGTGACTTTGGATGCTAGTTCATAAAAAAGCAACACAATGTCCATCTGGCTATCTTGGGACGCCGCACCTTGAAACCAAACCATCACACTGTGAAGCAGCCCACAGCCTGTGGGGAGGTCCGTACAGCCAGAAACTGAAACCCAGGGAACACATCCTCAGCTGAGAGGCCAGGCGACAGCCAGGACCAATTTGCCAGTCCTACGATGACACATCTTGAAAGTGGATCCTCCAGTCCTGAGGCAGGTCCCACCAGCCAATGAAATGTTGAGTAGAGATGGGCTTCCCTTCTTAGACCCACCCAAACTGCAGATTAATGAGCATAATAAAGGGCTGTTGTTGTTTTAAGCCACCGGGTTTCTGAAGTGGTTTGTTTTGCAGCAGTGCTTACACTCCTGGATGCCACCTGCTTGACTCCATAAAATCCAAAACAACAGGCTCATCAGTGGGACTTGCCCCAAGGGCTCTAGAGTGACCAAGTTTGCCCGATTTCCGCCAAATCCTTGAGTTGCGTCAGAAGAAAAAGAATATAAAGAGTATATTTATAATCTTTCCCCGATTT
The DNA here is from genome assembly GCF_048418805.1 of Vulpes vulpes. NCBI lineage: Eukaryota > Metazoa > Chordata > Mammalia > Carnivora > Canidae > Vulpes > Vulpes vulpes. The sequence continues at coordinate 1,853,839 of NW_027325771.1, forward strand.
CACTTTTCACCTTGAAGTCTTTAATCTCTCAAGAATACCTCTTAAGGCATGATACAGGGATCTAACCGAATTTTCTTCAGGTTATCACACAAGTGTTTACCAACTTTTCATTCTGTTATTGAGGGGTGCCTGAGTGGCTCAGTCGGTTAAGCGTGGGGCTCTTGATCTCCGCTGAGTTCTCCATGTCAGCGTCCTGAGTTCAAGCCTCGAGTTGGGCTCCAAGCTGGGCATGGAGCCTACTTAATTAAAAAAAAAAAAGCGTAGAGTCATTCTGTCATTGATTTACAATGTCACCTTTGTCATAATTTAAGACATCAAAGGCAATGCCATCAAGGTGAAGGTGAACTAGAAACAAACCTACTGTGAAGAAGGGAAGAATGAAGAAACTTGCTAATCCTGACCTTCACACTGGATGGAGAAGGTAAATCTGCTAAAATAAACACAAGCTAGCACTTACATGAACTTGTCCTCTGGATTCATGCTACTTGAAAAAGCAAGCAAACAAACAAACACCTCCAGCCGAGCACTTATTTCAGGGGCCCTGGGCTACTCATATGCCAAGTAAGTAGTGGAGGGAAATAAAAATCCTCTCTGGAGGACAGTCCTTTAAACCCCCAGCTCAAGAATTTCTGTGAATAAAATTTCAAGGAATACGAGAGCAAGGGTGAACATCACAGAACACAAGCCAATCAGGCACCCGCAGTGAGAGATATCAGAGATACCAGAGTCAGACACACAATACATTCAGATATCGAAATGATCGGATAGTGAAATGAGTATGTTGAAAGGCAAAAACAACAACAACAACAACAACAACAACAAAAACTGATTGAAAATAATGAGCAAGGAGTTAGAGACTATGCGAAATGACCAGATTTGAAAAAGAGTCAAGTAGAATTTTGGTCAAGACTATAATTGTTAAAGCTTAAAACTCAATTGGAGGCTGGGGCGGGCGCCTGGTGGCTCACTCATTTGAGCATACAACTCTTGGTTTTGGCTGAGGTCATGGTCTCAGGGTCGTGAGGTGGAGCCTCGCTTCGGGTTCCACGCTCAGCCTGGAGTCTTGCCCCCTCCCATCTTGATGTATGTGCTCTTTCTCTCTCTCTAAAATAAATAAATAAAACCTTTAAAAATGTTTTAGAAAAATATCAATGGGAGAATTAAATGGCCAATTAGACAGAACCAAAGGTAGAATTAGTGAATTGAAAGCTAAAGCTCTGAAGACATTGAGAAAGAGCTAAAATTGTAAAAGAATATTAAAAGATATAGATGATGGAGTACGTTCTGACAAACATTTAATGGCAGTTCCAGAAGTGAATAAGAGCTTTAAAAAATGAAAGTGAAGTTTCAATAATTTTAAGAGAATGGATTGGGGGTGGGTGAATGGGCAACGTGGGTGAAGGGGACTGGGAGACCTACATTTCCAGTTATGGAATGACTAAGTCAGGAGGGTGAAATCCTCAGCATAGGGAAGAGAGTCGAAGGTAGGAGAATAGTGTTGTGTGGGGACGGATGGCCGCTGCACGTGGGGAGAGCACAGCATAGCATATAGGGAATCTGAACCACCATGTTGCACATTGTGTGCCAGCTCTACTTCAATAAAAATATAATAAAGTCATTCGTTTTAACAAAGAGAATGGATAAAAATTATTAGTAGATATTTATCTTCAGACCTAGCAAGTCCAGTGCATTACGAGCAGGATTCATTAAAAATATTTCCATGTGCAGATTCATCATGGTGAAAGGAGGCACCAAAGACAAAAAAGGACCTTAAAAACAGGAATAGATCACCTAGCCCACCACCTCTTTGCCTCAGAGGCATTTATACTGAAGATTGATGTTTTAACAGCAACAATGTAAGGCTCAAGAGGGTGAAAAAACACCTTCAATGTACGAAGAGGAAATAAATGTCAGTCTATAATTATCTACCAGGCCAAAATATACTTCAAGAAAGAAAACAAAATTAAGAGGTTTTTTTGAAAAAAAAAAAAAAAAAAAAGAGGTTTTTTTGTCTTTTTTTTTTCAGACAAGCAAAAATAGAGCTACTACAACTAAAGGAAATTCTAAAATATATACTTCAGGCATGTAAAAACTGACTTTAGGCAAAAGATTGGAAATGACAAGGAAAGATGATAAACCCAAAGAAAAGTAAAATATAAAAGTAAATATAATGTATACTTTATAGTTTTTTTTTAAAAGAGCAAGAGCTTAAGTAATATTCAATAATTGCACATAAGTGGGAGATGGTGAGGGCAGAGTGGGCAAGATCCTAAGGTCCTGGCACTGTTCCCCTCCACCTCAAAAATACTAGTTAATCATAGACAGCCTTGGATGACATATTAGGTATGCACATTAAAATAGCTGAAATCACCGTAAAAGAATGCAACTTTCAAACTAATAGGGAAAAAAGGGATTAAAGAAAGAAGAAAAATGTTTAATCAACGCCCCCCCCAAAAAAAAGTCAAGGAGAGAAAGAGTTGAGACAGATATAGAGATAAATCCACACACAGCAGTAATCATAATATATGCAAAAGGATTAAACTCTCATGAGACAAAAACTGTCAGACTGGATTTTAAAAGCAAATCCAATATGCTTTCAGATTGCCATTTTCTTTCCCTTTTTTTTAAGGTTTTATTTATTTATTCATGAGAGAGAGACAGAGAGAGAGACAGAGACACAGGCAGAGGGAGAGGCAGGTTCCATGCAGGAAGCCCGACGTGGGACTCGATCCCAGGACCCGGGGTCACAACCTGGGCTGACGCTCAACCACTGAGCCACCAGGCATCCCTCGATTGCCATTTTCAAGTGGTTCATATAAAGATAAAGAAAAGATTAACAAAAGAAGTGGGATGCCTGCGTGGCTCAGCGGTTGAGCATCTGCCTTTGGCTCAGGGTGTGATCCTCCACCTGGGTCTTTGGCTTTGTGTGTCTCTCATGAATAAATAAATAAAATAAATAAAAAAGAAACATAAGAAGAAAAAAGATGGAAAATATACATCAAGCCATACAAGCCAAAAGAAATGTAATTAATAAGTAAGTGTATTTACTTGCTTATTTAACAATTAAGTCAATCGTAATTTATTAATTCGTTAAAATCATAACATTTTAATGCCCCGGGCAATCCTGACGGCGTATGATTGACAGGACCTAAGGACCTAAGGGCCTTTCTCCGACGTGGGGCAGCACTGCGGGCTGAGCCGTAGGAGCCCCGGGAGGCCAGCGGCCGTCGCAGGAGCCACCGTCCCGTCCCCAGGGCTGTGACTCGGGCAAGCTCCCAGACGCGCACCGGAGGGCGGCAGCAGCACTCCAGGGGCCTGGGCCGGGGTCGCTCTCTGCTCCCGGGGCACTGCTTCTGACTGTTGGGCCTGCCGGGGACATCGTGCCCTTCCTTTGCCTGCGGGCCTAGGAGGAGGAGGTTGGGGTGACAGCAGCTTCTGAGCCGGGCCGATCCACGGCCGAGTGACAGCGTCTGGGGAGGGGACGTCCAGGTCCACAGAGCCCAGAACCTGGGAACCAGGAGCGCTGCCCTGGGGGCACCCGGCTGCTGGGGGGACCGTCCCCATGGGCACAGGCGAGCGGGGCTGGGGGACCATCCCAGCAGGCACAGGTGACCGGGGCTGGGGTGACTGTCCCCACGGGCACAAGCAAGTGGGGCTGGGCGACCGCTGCTGCGGACACAGGCGGGCGGTGCTGGGGGACCGTCCCCACGGGCACAGGCGGGCAAGGATGGGGGACCGTCCCCACGGGCACAGGCAGGTGGGGCTGCGGGACTGTCCCCAAGGGGAACAGGAGGGTGGAGCTGGGGGGACTTCACCCTGTGAGGAGGGCACCAGGTCGCTGAAGGGGGATGGACGGGGTGGCCCAGCTCCTCCTGGTCTCCTTACTGATGTACCGAGTGTAGGGCCCCACCTGCCCCCCTCTTCTGCGGCTCGTGGACCCAGGACACAGCAGCAGTGGTCACTTCCGACCTCAGGATGCAAGACAGTGAGTATGGATGACAGTGGGGGTAAGAGAAAAAAATCTGTTCAGAAATCCACTCGGGGGATGCCTGGGGGGCTCAGCTTTGGGCATCTGTCTTCAGCCCAGGGGGTGATGCCGGAGTCCCAGAATCAAGTCCCACATCGGGCCTCCTGCTCAGGGGACAGCCTGCTTCTCCCCTTCTCTCCCCACTGGCTCCCTCTCACTATCTCAGATAAATAAATAAAATATTTTTTTAAAAAATCAATAAAATGGGACACCTGGGTGGCTCAGCAGTGGGTGTCTGCCTTCGGCCCGGGGCGTCTGCTTCTCCCTCTGCCTGTGTCTCTGCCTCTGCCTCTGTGTGTCTCTCGTGAATAAATAAAGTCTTAAAAAAAAAAGAGAATAATCAATAAATGCTGAGATGAAGGAGTGAATTCTCATTAAAAAAGAATATGTGCATAATTTCGTGCTATCGGCCCACAAGATATTTATCAGTTACAAAGGGAAAAATAGTGACTTGATGGTTGAGAAATAGAGCAAACATCACCTTAATTAAGAGATCAAAGTTGGTGCCCCTGGGTGGCTCAGTGGATTAACCGTGGGACTCTTGATTTCACCTCAGGCCATGACCTCAGGGTTGTGGGGTCAAGCCCCTGGTGGCCTAGCATGGAGCCTGCTTCAGATTGTCTCTCTCCCTCTGCCTCACCCCACCCACCCTCTGTCTCCACTCCCTCTCTCTCTTTAAAATATAAATAGATAGATAGATAGATAGATAGATAGATAGATAGATAGATAGATATAGATAGTACAATTTTGTCGGCCACCAGTGATATATACAAAAGCACCCTAATGCTAAAAGTCCCAAATCTGAAAGCATCGTTTAAGCAAATCTGTAAGTTTCCTTGAATGTGTTTGTGTGCTCTCTAAAAAGAGAGAGAGAGAGAGAGAGAGAGATGAAAGTTGACATCACTAATAGCAGCACAAACTGGCATCTGCCAAAAATGCATATTTCTGAGTCCAGTAGTAAGGAAGCAGTAAATAAACCCAAATTGTGGGACATTTTATAAAATAATTGGTTTATCCTCTTCAAAAATGTCAGTATCATGAAAGACCATGACTGTGGAGTGGTTCTCGATTAAAAAGAGACACATACCTGCCTGACTATAAGGAGGGATACGGTCATTTTATTTTGTTATAAATGACATTATTGGGACCATGGGTAAAACTGGAATCAGCATGCAAATTAGAATCTAATTTTGGTTACTTTTGTGTGGTCAGGCAAGAGCGTATTTTATGGGATACCTGCTGAAGTATGAACAGATAAGGCAACACCTGCAACTTACTCTCAAGTGTTTCAGGGGAGAAAGAAAGTACCAGTTACTATCGCTGTGTAACCAATTACCCCCGCACCTAAAGACCCCAAACAACAATATTTCCCTGACGGAGTACCTTATGTTCACACAAAAACCTGTATGTGCAGGTTTAGAGCAGCCTCATTCGTCCTTTCCAAAAATTGGAAATGACCAAGATGTTCCTCGACAAGGGAAGGAAAAAGTAAGCTGTCGCACGTTCATACAGCGGAATAACCCCTAAAACAACAAGAAATGAACCCCCGATTCATGCAGTGTGGATAAATCCTAGAAGCATTTATCCAAAGTAAAAGAAGCCAGACTCAAGAGCTCTCCACTGCATGACTCATTTATAGGATGGTGCCGAAGAGGCAAGACTGTAAGGATGGAAAACACCGGAGGAGGCCAAGGCCTGAAGCGACAGAGCGTAGCTGTTTACAGGGACAGATTTTGGAGTATTGAACTGTCCTGTCCCGCATAGTACAGGGTGGCAGAAAAATGATGTGCTACATTTGCCAAAATCCATAGGATGTTAACTGGAGGCAGTTGTTTTTTTAAAAAAAGACATTTACTTATTTATTCATGAGAGAGAGAGAGAGGCAGAGACCCAGGCAGAGGGAGAAGCAGGTTCCCTGCAGGGAGCCCGATGCGGGACTCAATCCCGGGACCCCAGGGTCACGGCCTGGGCCCAAGGCAGATGCTCAACCACTGAGCCCCCCAGATGCCCCCCTGGAGGCAGGTTTTTTAAAAAAGAAATCAACCAAGAAGTTGGGGGGACGCAGATGGGCTCCCAGGTGCAGACAGACACACGTGGGCCTCCGTGTCTAAGCAGTAGGGTGAGCACCAGGCAAGCTCGGGGTGGGGTGGGGACGTGGGCTCCCGCCGAGCCCAAGGCCGAGCCCCGAGAGCAGGGCAGGGAGTGCGAGCTGGTTTCTCGCCGTGGTCAGCAGTTCGGGTCACGGATCCTGGAACCACTTTACGGGGTCACTGGAGGGAACCAGTGAGTGTGGCCCTCGTCGGCCGCGAGGTTTGGGCTCTCAGGGCAGCAGGTGCAAGGTGAGCGAGGCAGGGGTGCAAGCGCAGGCGGGGGCTGGATCGGATTAGAGTTGGAGGGACCCCTATACACCTGTGTTGGTTTAGGGGCCCCTGGGGGGCTGAGGGGAGCGTGTGCCTTGGGCCCAGGCCGTGACCCCGGGGCCCCAGGATCGAGTCCTGTGTTGGGCCCCCCGCAGGAGCCTGCATCTTCCTCTGCCTTGGTCTCTGGTTCTCTCTATTTCTCAGGAATAAATAAATATAATCTTTAAAAAAAATTGTTGATTTTTACCTACTGGCACGGAAATAAATGCAGGTAGGCACGTATGCGTGGGCTAGTGCGTATCCGTGGGTTCCTTGCCCTGCCCAGGGAGAGGACGCAGGGCACTCAGTAAGCCCCGTACCTGGACCTGGGGGCTAAAGTCCCAATCGCCAATAAAAGGGGGGGGGCTCCTCAGGGAACCAGCTGAGCCTGGCAGGAGCAGGAAAACACAAGGTGAGCCCGGAGCATCACTTAGGGCCAGACGGGAGCAAGGGCTAAGGACAGAAACAAGAAAGGATGGGGGACACCTGTCAAAGCGTACAGACACCGAGCTGGCAGAGTTCCCGGACGTCAAAGCTGGAACAATCTGAGCAACAAGCTATGGCGGCATTGGGCTGGGCCCCAGAGATGGACGAGCGTCTGGGGGTCCGTGTGGGTAGCAGCACACAGCCGAGCGAGGGGGGAGCACGCCTTACGTGGGGGGCTCTCCCTGAGCACAGGGGGCTCCGCAGCCTCTGGGCCGTGAGGTGGGTTCCCTGGCTTGTGGACTCTGCACCCAGGCCCCGTTGGGGGGCACCGTGTGGCCCGACGTGGGAACACTGCCGCTCAGAAGCTCGCACTCAGGAAGGGCAGGCAGCCTTCCAGATTCTCTCCCTGGAGGAGGACTGGGGGTGAACCGCAGGGGCGGAAAGCTGCTCCTGCGCCACCGGCCTAGCGCGGCCAGGTGCGGCCCCACCTGCTGGCAACCTCGGCCTCAAGCCTCCTCCAATGCACTTCAGGCCTAAAGGGACCTTAAGAGCATGGAAGTGTGTGTCCAGAACCTTCAAGAGAATGCACAAGGATTGACCAAAGCAGGAGGAGGCCTAACAAAAAGAAATTCTCCTAAAATCCTAAAGTTCAAGAAAAAAAAAAAAAAAAGAACCACATTAACTCCTTCCGCCCCTCGTGTCCACAGCGGGCCTTGGAAGGGGGGGCAGGGTCTGTGCGGGGTCTGGCTGTGGCAAGGGGGTCGCGGTAGGAGACCACCAGCTAGCGGGCCCCGTGTCTGGGCCGGGGGATGCTGACCCGGCCTCGTGGAAGATGTGGGGGCACCGGGGCTGGGCCTCTAGTCCTCACGGCTCTTCGGTCCCTAAGGCCACGGCTCCAAGTGCCCCTGAAGCGCTGCCGGACACGTGGCTGCTTCCTCAGTGCCGGTCCGTTTCTGCTCTAAGAGGAGGATGCGCGGTGGGTGGCCTGGGACGTGTCCTTGAGCCACATCCCTGGGCCCCCTGGAGAGCAGCCCCTGACCCGGCCTCCTGGCATCTGCTGTGGCTCTCTGGGCCCCGTGCTCCTGTGCTCCTGTGCACCTGTGCTCCTGTGCACCTGTAACAAATGTTGGCTGTTTCTGAGTTGTATGGAGATGGTTTTTCTGCAGGTGTCCTACTGCGACTGGCTTCCTGTGTTCAGGACTTTTTTTTTTTTAAGGTTTTATTTTATTATTTATAAAAATTTTATTTATTTATTCATGAGAGACAGAGACAGAGGCAGAGACACAGGCAGACGGAGAAGCACGCTCCAAGCAGGAAGCCTGATGCGGGACTCGATCCCAGGACCCCGGGGTCACGGCCTGAGCCAAAAGCAGATGCTCAAGCAGTGAGCTACCCAGGTGCCCTCTTTTTTATGTTTTTATGTTTTTATTTTTTTTTAAATATTTTATTTATTCATGACAGACACAGAGATAGAGAGAGAGGCAGAGACACAGGCAGAGGGAGAAGCAGGCTCCACGCAGGGAGCCCGACATGGGACTCCATCCCGGGACCCCGGTGTCACGCCCTGGGCCGAAGGCAGGTGCTCCACCACTGAGCCCCCCAGGGATCCCCTTTTCTGACATTCCCAGGTTGCCCTTCCCACTGGCGGCATCCGGAGCCTGGCTCCCATCCCCAGGGAGGGCGCGGGGCAGCCGTGGCCCCACACTCACCCACGTGAGTGCACCTGCACGGGGAGCACCAGGTGCCCTGTCGAGCCCCGTCCACAGCTGGTTCATCCCATGGACGCCTACCGCCCTCCGCCTGCTTCCTTGCTGGCACTGCCTGATGGGTCTTTAGAATTTAAGAAAACCCTTTTTTTCTGTGAAAGGAGCTGCAAAGTTTCTTCCAAGTTTTTACTTTGTCATGTAGAGACTTTAAGGCTTTTTAAACTAATCTTTCGAGACTTTTAGGGAGTCCGACCTACAAACGCCTTCCCACACTAAGACTATATATAGTCGTTAGTCTCGGTTTTCTTATTAGTGTTTTTAATGTAGAGCTATCTAGAATTTTCTTACTCAAAATGAGGCAGGATTTTTTTTTTTTTTTTTTTTGCAAATGTCTACCCAGTTTTGCTCAACAGTTGTCAAATAATCCATCTTTTTTTTTTTTTTTTTCACTTAAGTGTCATATACTAGTTTCATGTGTATTTAGAGGTTTCCAGATTTGGTTCTTTTGAGCTATTTTTTTAAAGGTCTTATTTGAGAGAGTGAGAGAGTGCACGAGCTGCGGCAGAGGGAGAAGCAGGCTCCCCCTGAGCTGGGAGCCTGACTCAGGACTCGATCCCGGGACCCTAGGATCCTGACCCGAAGGTGAAGGCAGACGCTTAACCCCTGAGCCACTTGGCAGCGAGGCCTGAGCCGCCGTCCTTGAAGTTCCACCTCTGCAGGTGTCATTAAAAAAAAAAGAAGTAGGGATCCCTGGGTGGCGCAGCGGTTTGGCGCCTGCCTTTGGCCCAGGGAGGAAAAGTGCAACAGGACGGACACTTAAGTGAAAAAAAAAAAAAAGATGGATTATTTGACAAAAAAAAAAAGATGGATTATTTGACAAGATCGAGTCCCACGTCGGGCTCCCGGTGCATGGAGCCTGCTTCTCCCTCTGCCTGTCTCTGCCTCTCTCTCTCTCTCTCTCTGTGTGACTATCATAAAAAAAAAAATATTTAAAAAAAAGAAGTGAGCGGCTTGGGACGGGCCCAGCCTCCTGGCACGGCCTGGCCTTGCTGGCACCTCCTGCTCCTTCACAGCAGCCCTGGGACGCTCCTGCCTTGAGACAAACCCCCGCTGCTCATCTTTTGGGCCAGTTTATTTGAACTTTAGACACACGAGCTGCTCATCGTCGGGGAAGCCCTGTTACCTCTATGCTCTTGGAAAGCTCCCACGTTCCTTGAGCGACGTCAGGTTCCAAGAGCGCAGCTGCTCGGGGACCAGGGCGGCCGGGGGCGCTCCCCGCTCCACCGCGGAGGACCTCAGCGTGGGGGTCTGGGGTCATCGCTGCCAGCTCTGCGCCTGCGGCCAGGTCGCCTCCCGGACCCCAGGGGCCTGCCCTCCACTCCCGCCCCCAGCCTCGTGTCCACAGGCCTCAGTTCCCCAAACCCAACCCGGTGGAGGAGCTCCCCCCCCACCCCCCGCCCCCCGTCCGCGGGCCGGTCCGACCCCTCCCCTAAGGCACCTCCAGGAGCCCCCCGCGGTCCCCGGACGCACGCGGCCTGTGCCCGGCCTGGTGACGTCGCGGGTGACAGTCGCCCTACACGTGCCCCGACCGCCGCGAGGCCCGCCTGCCGCTTCCCTTGGCTTGCGCTCGGCGGGAGCGCCATGGGCTCCTCCTGCAGGCTCGGGCTCCACAGCCACCGTCTGCACTGTCCTCCCTGCCGCCACGGCCGCCCCCCACGGGCACCTGCACGGAAGGAGCCTGCGGCGCCCTCGGCAGCCGGGGGCGCGGGACACACGGCAGGGCGGGCTGGACACCGACAGAGGGAGCGGGCGTCACCCCGCGGCCCCCCCTCACCCCGCGGCCCCCGCTCACCCCGTGGTCCCGCATCACACCTCAGCCCCGCGTCACCCCGCGGCCCCGCGTCACACCTCAGCCCCGTGTCACCCCGCGGCCCCGCGTCACACCTCAGCCCCACGTCACCCTGCGGCCCCCATGTCACACCTCAGCCCCGTGTCACCCCGCGGCCCCCGCGTCACACCTCAGCCCCGCGTCACCCCGCGGCCCCGCGTCACACCTCAGCCCCGCGTCACCCCGCGGCCCCGCGTCACACCTCAGCCCCACGTCACCCCGCGGCCCCGCGTCACACCTCAGCCCCGTGTCACCCCGCGGCCCTGCGTCACACCTCAGCCCCACGTCACCCTGCGGCCCCCGCATCACACCTCAGCCCCGTGTCACTCTGTGGCCCCCGCGTCACCCCGCGGCCCCCGCTCGCCCCGTGGTCCCTCATCACACCTCAGCCCCGCGTCACCCCGCGGCCCCGCGTCACACCTCAGCCCCACGTCACCCTGCGGCCCCCATGTCACACCTCAGCCCCGTGTCACCCCGCGGCCCCGCGTCACACCTCAGCCCCACGTCACCCTGCGGCCCCCATGTCACACCTCAGCCCCGTGTCACCCCACGGCCCCCGCGTCCCTGCAGCCCCCACGTCACCCCGCAGCCCCGTGTCACCCCGCAGCCCTGCGTCACACCTCAGCCCCACATCACCCTGTGGCCCCGTCACACCTCAGCCCCCGCGTCACACCTCAGCCCCGTGTCACCCCGCGGCCCCGCGTCACCCTGTGGCCCCCCGCGTCACACCTCAGCCCCACATCACCCTGTGGCCCCGTCACACCTCAGCCCCGTGTCACCCCGCGGCCCCGCGTCACCCTGTGGCCCCCGCGTCACACTGCAGCCCCCGCGTCACACCTCAGCCCCGCGTCACCCTGCAGCCCCCGCGTCACCCCTTAGCCCCGCGTCACCCTGCAGCCCCCGCGTCACACCGCAGCCCCCGCGTCACACCTCAGCCCCGCGTCACACCGCAGCCCCCGCGTCACACCGCAGCCCCCGCGTCACACCGCAGCCCCCGCGTCACACCTCAGCCCCGCGTCACACCTCGGCCCCCGCGTCACACCTTGGTCCCCCCGCGGCCCCCGCGTCACCCCGCAGCCCCCAGCGCACGGAGGGCGCGGCCCTCGGCCCCCGGCCCCGCAGGTGCCCCGGAAGCCCGGGGACCCGATGTCCCGCAGCAGGTGGCTGCCCGGCCGCGCCCGGTGTGCGTCCTCCTGGCGCCCAGGCCAGCGGCTCCCAGGACGAGGACGTGTGTCTCCCAGGAGGCAACGCGAACCCGGGGGGGGCGGGGGGCGGGGGGCCTCGAAGGAAACCGGGCCCGGGCCGGCGGCGGCTCCCCTCAGGCGCCCGCGGCCCACGACCTGCGCAGGGAGTGAAAACATCAAGTCTGTATTTCAGTTTCCCTAAAATGTTAGAGACTTACCAAAAAAAAGGACTTTTTTTTTTTTAAGCTTCGGGTACAACTTCTTTTGCGATTGATTGCCGCAAAAGTGGGGATCCTGAGAAGTAATTCGGCGGCTTCGGGGCATCTTCGCCCACAACCCACGTCCTAGGTTCCGGAATCTCTCTTGAAGATGTGGTCTGTATTTCAGAGTAAGATACCACCCAAATTTCAAAGCTGTTTTTCTTTTTCTTCTTCTCTGCAACAGGACGGAGGTTCTAATATTCCATGAGCAGGTAACAAAAGGAAAGAAATCGGAGGAGCCTCATTTCCCTTAACTTTTCTTTTTTTTTTTTTTTTTTGGTTGCACTCATCTAATTTCAGGTTCCTCCCTTGTTCTGAGATGTCCTAAAATCTCAAATAAAAAAGACCACTCAACAGCTGTGCACACATTTCCCCTGAAATGTATTAATATGTTTAATTTGAATTAGTCACATGCAACTGTAATAACTGGATTACAACCTGAAGAGAAGACGGTCATATTAACTTCCAAATTCACAAGCCTGAATTTTTTGAAGGATAAATAGGGAGCCTTAATAGGACACACATTCATACACATTCATGCAATCTATCCGTACGCGGTTTTATTTATTCAGGACTTCGTCTTTCCTTTTACAGAGCAGTATTTTTCCCTCCTCGCCCACCAAGAACTGAACCTACAATCCGCTGTTTAGGAAACACACCACCGACAGCAGTTAAAGTAAAACATGGGGCAAATGTTCCTTATTTTTTTTTTTTTACATTATACAAATAAAAAACTAATTTAAAAATGGTTGTCAAACAGGAGCGTTCTACGTGTAAGCTAAGGAAAAGAAAAAAAAAAAAAAAAAACCCCTCAAACAAAAACCCCAAACCCTCAAAACAACACAAGACTTATCAGGACCCAAAGTGGGGGGAGGAAAAGAAAGCTCATTTCCTTTCATTAAAAATCAGAGTGAAACATCTATAGTTAAACAACTTTATTAACATAGTCAAGCAGTGATTAACATTCACATCTATTATGTCACATCATACAAATGTAAATACAAAATTACTACAGTACAATATATATTCTCTGCATGATCCAAAATATTTGGTGGCCCCAAAAAACTCTCTTTAAAATTCAGCAGCTTATCAAAAATTAAAACCATATTCTATTTAAAATGAAGATCTGTTAGCACAGAGTTAGACTTCAAGAAATATCAATTTAGTACAGTTTGAGAAGTTGCAGGAGGATATATTTGAAGGACACATTCTAACATAGTGTGGCAGGTACAGGAAACATCAGATTTAAAGCTTTTAAGCATAACTCATACAACCTAAGTTGTCAGCAGAAAGATCCAGTTATTTATAACTAAAGCTAAAACTACTAAATTATTGCACCCAATGTTAACATGAATATTAATTGTAAAACTGCTTTAATAATATGAAGTGAAGTCATTAACCACGTTTAAACATCTCTTCTCACAGATGATAATCTATTAAGCAAAATTAATTACACAGTATTGTCTAATTATTATCTCCATAAAAATCATCCAATCTTAATTTGGTTATATATCCACATAGGAAAACATCAATAAGGTAATATGGGGAAAGTAGAGTGAAACCCCTTCAGGAGGCTGGTATTATTAGGAGGGGACAAACACTGCCTTATAGGCTAACCATGTTATAGTAGGCTTTGAGGAAGATAATTAGATTTGCAAAGTAGCTAATTCTGCGTAATACCAAGCCATAGTAAAAGGGGACTCTAAGGTAGATGAACAAAGATTGTAATGAGAGGGAAAATACTATTTTCCTAATTAGCGATACAATGCTTGGCAAATAGATTTGGTATGGTTTTAAAATGTACAAGAGGTGAAAAAAAATCACCATTTTAACTTCCCTCAAAATCATGCATACAGTTTTTTTTTTTTTTTTAACACAATACATTCTGGGATACAAATCACAATAAACAGTTGCTATAATTTAAATGTATATCTTAAAATTAACATGTATAATAATTAGGCATAAAGAATCCTCTACATATAAGTAATACCAATGGGGGAAAGGTCTACATTAGACTGAAAAAATTAGTCACAAGTCACCTGGAAAGTGTACAAGTGAATGAAACTTTTATGCAAAATTTCAGAGGCATTAGAAATATCTCCGTATTTAACACAGTATGAAATGTATTAAGTAGGTATACAACGCTCTTGCACGGTTTAATTACTAGATGATATTGTTACACAGCGCTTTACTGATCTGATTTTTCATCTAGATTATCCCTTAATCTGAAGACCACAGTTTTAAGATTCCAATGCCTACACTTCAGTAACAGTACTAGTAGCAACAGTTAGTGTTTTCCCCCTTGTAATATTTGCAAAAGACAAAAACAAAAACTCAATAAGCAAAGCTGTGTGTGTTTTATTTAAAGTACTACTAAAGAAGGATTTAAGTTGCAGTTATGCATGGCACACTCTTCTCTTGGGAAGAATGTCTTTTGCACCGTTATCTGTTAATACATTCAATATGAATAATATAGATTAATTATATGAAGCAAAAAACCCACTTTTTTTTTCTTATGGCAAAGGGCTTAAGTTAAATTTAGACTAAAGGGCTTAAGAGATAATTAGTTTAATTCTTGCATTTCAGCTATGCAGGGTGATTTAATACAGGACAAAAAAAAAAAAAAAATCCATTTCCCTAACTTAAAGGTTTGGAGAAAAGGAGGACCAAATTGAGCTCACTTTCAAGGTAAACCTGCATGCAAAAGGCTTGCCAGGAGGGGTCTATATCACCCTAGTCTGCTAGATAAGAACTGGAAAATCTGACTAAATGTAAAGATTCTTCATGAAATACACTAAGAAACAAAGGATGATGACCCCTTATAAGCATATGTCACCAAAGCAAAAAGGATACAAGAGTATTCACCTGAGATAAAACTTGTATCTGAATATTCCATAACTGAGTAGACAAAGCATTTCAATAGAGGAAAGTCAGTTGAAATTATTTTAAAATATACATCTGATCCTATTTTACAATATATGCAATTTAAGCAATTCAGATCAATGAAAAAGTCTTAACAAAAAAAATCACAGTGTTTATCAATATGTTAATTACAAAATGTATGCTACTTATTTCATTTTTAAGATGTAATGGCTTGGTTAAGTGTCTTAAAATCTATTCTTCTGGAACCTAACTTGCGTCACAAAATCAAGTAGCAATAATGTAAAGCATCAGAACTGGCTCTTAAAGATTATTTACATGTTGATTATTTGGGAAATAACCAACTAAAAAATATAAAAAAGTGATTTTTTTTTACACAGTATGAAGTTATTAAAGAGATTAGACAATACAAAAAGCAAAATTCTTTCCTGAATAAATGAATTCTGTGGCACTAAGTTCACGTGCTAATGGACTGACTACAACACTGAACTGCCAAACATGCATTTAAATTATATTAAATACACTTTCTGTTTCCAACTTAGGTTGATCAGCAGCTTTTGTTCTGTTAGAATCCTTCAAAGAGAGAAGCTCGAACAGGAAAAAGAAGGCATATATAAAACAGTAAACACTGACCTCCTGAGGTTCCTACAACATAAAAATATTCAAGTAGAAAATCTACATCACTTAGCAGCGGCTATTTCTGTAGTTGAGCACACTAACAGCACTTTAGTGTGTAAGGAGCAGATGAAGTAAGCCGTGCTTTAAGCATGCCAAGAGGCAGAAAACACTGGAATGTAACAAAGACAAACACAAGTTCATAGACATTCAGTCAACATTCAAAACTAGTAAGACTACACCACAAGAATTAAGTTGCTTTATATATATATCCCATGATGTATTTAGTTTTATCAGAATAATAAACGCTAAATCAGAGCTTACCTCAAAAGATAACTCAAATGGCTTCTGCAAATTCCTATGCTATACTATGCATCTGAAATATAAATTAGGAAGAAACAATAACCTGGGGGGAGGGGGAGGGGAGAAACACAAAACATCCAACCCCAATCAGGTTGCCAGTCGTATTTACTTATTAGTTTTACCGTCTATTTTTAAATTAAATTCCTTTTAATTTAAAAACAGGTTAAGGGACAAAAATGGGCACATTCTTGTGTTACATATCTGCTTAATTGGAAACCAATTCTTAACCGAATAGGTGACAAATTGCTTTTCAGTCAATATAAAATGGTCAATCACAGGTCCAGATACCTTTATTGAAGGTTGTTTTTATATGTTTGTCTTAGTCAAGTGTTTAGAGAAGACTTTTGCCATTTCTTTCAACTTAAATTTTACTTATTCCAGAATACTAAGATATCTCTCATGTTAAATTCTAAAAAATATTTGAAAAACTATAGCATATCAGTAGGATTTAAGGATAAAACAGCTACTCTCATCAGGTTTTCAAGACTATGAAGCAAATTTTGAGCTCCCAGTGAAGCAAGGTACTAGAAAGCAAAATGCTACATACCCTTTGGATCCAACTTATAATTAAAAAAAAAAAAAAATTGGACATTATAAAATAGGATTTAATTTCAGGCTCTACAGACTGAAATTTGCAAAGCCAAAGTAGAGGAAAAAAAAGTGAAAGAACATGTTTAAAAAAATACACACATATATACACACACACACACACAATAACAAAAACCTTTTCTGCATGCTACCATGCATCTGAAATTTTTTTGAAACGGTATTTTAAAATTCACACGCATACAGCTCAAACTTCGGTGCAATGGCTGTATCATTCAACACCTTTAGAAGAACAGAACCATGCAAAGAGGAGCAACTGCTTATAAAAATGGTTATTCAGGATTTATTCTGCAATGCAAAGGTGACAAACTAAAATATAAAAAGGTTGTTATGGCTTAACATTTTTGTTGCAGATTAAATATGCAGCATTGAAAAATGGAAAGGTGTGGCTTCATCTCTGACCAGCAGAGTTAAAAAGAAAAATCTCTCCATTTTCCTTCATCATCATGGGATACACTGTTCAGGCAATCCAAATTAATAAAGACTTGCACTTTCATATGGACACAAGATCAAGTGTACCAGTTAGGTTTTCACATTCACAGTATATAAGAAAATACACATGGAAGGAAAAGTAAAGGGTTAACTTAACAAGGATTTATTCACAGGAATACATGTAAGTAGAGAAAAATAACAGAAAAGCTAAACAAATGAAATGAAGAGGATCCAAACCAACTTTCACTCTGTAGCTTTTTACTTGCACCCTGTGTGCATATATATCTAGGGCACAGAGGGCCACCAACATGCGCCAATACAGTGTAGGAACCCTGCATTACATCCATTAACTTAAACATATCTTTAAGATCATGCTTTGAACAAAAAAAAGAAAGCTTAGAAGGCAATATGTTGAGTGGGAATAAACATTGAAATAGAGCAATCATGTCTTCAACTTCTACAATTGTCTTTATGTGCCAACTAACATTTATGCAGCCTCTTACAGATCTTTTACCATGTATTTTAAGGTTTAGAAGTTTCGATAAAATCACTAGTATATAACCATGCAGAAAGCACATCACACTGACAGCACAGAGGCAAGGATTTTGCACAGGTATATCAGCTTTCCACATTGTGCGGGTTACACACAATACAATATCAATCTTACTCCTAACAAGATCCTAAAAAGATATTTCAAGGCCTAGCTGTAAACTACAGTACTTTATATCTATATTCTTAATAAAAATAAAAAATCCACAAATCTTAAAAAGGAATTTTAAATGCAGGGCTATATTGAATTGGTAAACCGCAACACAAACTGGCGCAACAGAGGTAAATGAATACCAATCTCACTCTATGTGATGCAAGCATGCTACTTTCCCACTAATTTAAAGTACTTTCAATCACTATGAGCCAGAATGCATGCCTGAACCTTAAACTGCACTTTAAAAAAGAACATCTTGGCCTAGAAATTAAATCTAATGAAGTACAACCATCAAATTATATCCACTACATTAATGTTTTAATGCAAAATCAAGATGTCAATCTTTAGTCTGATACGCCCAACCCCATTTATTCCTCCCTCCCTGCCCACCCCACAAAGGTAAAAGGAGTGACTCATTTGGCATTTCACAGGGTGCTTCATTGTTTCAATTTGTTTCGTTTTATTTCCAACTTTTTGGGGGTACCTTAAATTGTAACTTCCAAGAACCTGCTTCTGCTATGGGTAGGCAAGCTGATTTTAATTCTATTAGCTTCATTTGTGTAGTTCTTCATCAGCATGCAAAAACAAGGCCCCAACATGTGGGAAAATTTATAAAAATTTTTAAATAATAATAAAAAAAAAGCTTCTTTACTGTTTGTAACCCCCATTCTTAGGTTTCCTTTATTGTGCGCTATAGAATTTTTCCTCTTTCTCATCCCTATGCATCATTTATGTGGTTCTTGTTTTGGTACAATTCCCCATAATATTGCAGGATGTACTGTTTTGTGAGTAGACTGAATAGGTTTTTTTTTTGTTTGTTTGTTTTGTTTTTTGTTTTTTGCTTCTTCACATCCAGTGCGGAGTTGTAATTGGAGACAGATTTCCACCCACAAAGGCTCCAGATGTTAAAACGTTTCCCAACATCGACTTAATACAGTGACGGCAACACCTCCCTCCCGCCCCTCCCAGTAGGGTTGGGATTGTACTGTATTCCCTACTGGTTTACCCTTCCCCCCTGTAAAGGGTAACATTTTCCCTGGGTGCAGAGGCTCCCTCATAGTCTCCAAGACTGAAGGACCTGTAAGAAAACAAAACAATTTTATATTTTAACATTTGTTTCTCTTAAAGCCAGTGAAACACAAGACTAATTAAGAATGCTATCTCTAACTAAAGAAAATGAGAAACGGGACAAACTGCCTAAGATCATGCCGGCAGTCACTGATAACCCATTTGGTACCTTCCCCTATGGTTTTCTCCCCCCCCCCCTTTTTAAAAATATTTTATTTATTTATTTATGAGAAACACAGAGAAAGAGAGGCAGAGACACAGGCAGAGGGAGAAGCAGGCTCCATGCAGGGAGCCCGATGTGGGACTCGATCCCAGGTCTCTAGGATCATGCCCTGGGTCGAAGGTGGCACCAAACCGCTGAGCCACCCGGACTGCCCTCCCCTATGGTTTTCAATGGCCATGGCATCAGATGTGAAAAGTGACACCACGCTAGGGACATGCAGAGAGAGGTGTGGAGCTCTACATCATATAGATGCAATTCCGGGGGATGCCTTGTAGGATGCTATCCATCTCGTTTTTCTCCCCCTTTGCATGAGGAGCCTCGAATAGAATTGGTTATTCCTCACTTATTTAACAAGTTGCCGTACTTTTATCAAAATCAAAGAATGTTTTCTTTTTTAAAATAATCCTTTACTTGGTAAGAATGAAAACATTACCTTTTGGGGGTTCACAATATGCCCAATATTAAGCAAACAAAAAATCTAATTCATAAAAAAATAAAGGAGCATTACTGTGTGTTGGCTGTCTGGTGAGTTCTAGTTTAGGAGGCACTAAAGGTGTTCACACTGCACTAAGGTCACTACATTCAGCAAAAAGTAAATTTTAACACCTGCCTTCTTGATATTTATTAATAATTCTTCGGATCCTATCCTAGTCAGCCATTTCCTATGCTCTCAGACCCGATTTTCCTGTTGAGGACTTTTTCAACACTAGCAGTTTTAATGGTAAGAAACACATTAAGTAATAAGATTCTAGGATATTGTAATCAGTGCCCGATAGTGGTCCTTTCACAACAAAAATCTACTAACCACTCATGCCAAACACTGGACATTTATGAAGACTGATATGAATTCACAGAGGACGATTAGCCCATCTGTGGAAAAGTGCAAGCAGCAACTTTTCTCTGCCTCTGAGAAAAAGAGTATAAAAAAAGAAGAGAAGATACTGATCCACTTTTATCTCTAATTAGCAAACTGGTAATTACTTTATACTTTGTCTTAGAACATGATCAACTTGGTACAGATCACGAAGATAATAAAGCTGAAAGTGCTAATTGAAGATTCCACTCACTGTTCTATCTTTCAGGCCTTGATGTTGAGTCATTCTCATCTATTCCACTTTCATGATTTAACATAAAGACAATGAAGCACTATTCCCAAACGCCAAAGCCACAAAGACTCAAAACTACAGGGAAAAAACACATTCAGGGCTCTGAGATAGTCCAGGGGCTGCAAGTCCATTCCCACGGCCTTGTAGGTTACACAGCCTGGATGGGGAACTCTTTCCAGGGTTAAAAACTAGCTCTAAGTAAATAAGCAAGGGAACCAACAAAAATTCCAACTGAGAAGATGATTAAGTTTGGGGGACATCTTCTGGATGCACACCGAGTACACACTCTGGCCCTCCAGTCAAGTATGTCTCACCTCATGTTCAGGACCTAAAGAAGTGTATCCCTGTTCACTGTACTGATCCGAATTCCTAACTAACGTTTATTGAGCTTACTTTACTAAGCTCAATTTAGTAAAATAAATTTAGCAATATGCTAAATTCTGGCATCACATATAGTTCAATATTTACAAAATAGCTCAAAGAAGGAAGTGAAGCTAAGAGATCAGGACTGTTAGTTCAACTTCAGTACAGAAGAACCGAAGGAACAAGAGTCCATACGGACTTACCCCTCTACCACCCCAAATCCAAAAAGACTCATCCACTGTCCAGACAATTTTAAAATACTGTGCTGGCCGCATGGTAGATGCTCAATAACATAAAAACTGAAAAAAAAAATGAGTATTAAATATTCCTATCTACTGAGCCCCAAACTGTAGCAATACTAGTGGGTTCTTCCCTAAAGCTCACAACACAGAAGTCCTTGATACATCAGGGACTATAAATTCATGCTTCAAAATAATTTTTATCCCGCCGGTGAATTTGGGTGAAATCTTACAGGAGGAAAAAAAAAAAAAAAGATTAGTTTGTTTAGTTTCTAAAAAAAAAAAATTCTCTAGCCTTAAGTAATTTCAAATTTCAAGTCTAATATAGCATGAGATAGTTTTATTTAATATCTGTGGAAAACGTATAGCTTTTATGCTGCTCAGTGATTTTAGATTGTAGTCTCTTCACCCTGAAAAACTCCACAAACTTCTTGCAACTTACCCCTAATTATGGGACTGCAGCTTAAGTGTATGACATTAAACACCATAAAAAGCTGCAAGACGCTCTTTTAAGGGAAGCGGAAACTGGTCAGAGAAACGCCTCCAATTTTCATCCCCAACTTGATTTTTAAATCCATGAAGGATCTGCAAAAAGTAAAAAGAAAAAATCGTTAATTTATCAGTAACAAGAGAAAAACAACAATTTGCATTGCTTCTTAAGTAAAACACTACTTATTGACTTTCTTTTTCTAAAGTTTTATCCCTTTTGAAACAATAATTCTCAAACTTTGTTGGATTCTATAACATTCTGTCCATGTCTTGCCTAAAAGCACCTCATAATATATCCTAAGCTTTGCTTTGAAAAGTTTAGAATTCAGCAAGGGTCCCACTAACAGGTGTATGCTAAGCAAACTCGGACCTAATAGTAATGAACAATGAACACAACAGTACAGAATTCATCCAAGGCATAAAACTTCCATGCCACATTAAGTTTTTTCAAATTAGAAATATACAAAGCTTTAGGTGCATGTCTGCAACCACAGGTGACTAACTTCAGTATCAGAGAATTCAAGTGATTCACTTGATTTCTTATTTTGTGACAGATGAGTACTGGTTGGAGTTAATCCAAAGGGACGTGACTAAAACAAAGAACTAAACAGATTTGATCCCTGTGGATTTGATCCCTGTGGATCAAACAGATTTGATCTGAAGTGGAAACCACTTCAGATTTACTTTGTTCAACAGTTTACATTATACTCCAAATCTGAGTCAGCTGTCATTGAAAATATGTGCTATTTTGTCTAAGGTGTGATAATGGGACCACATGAATCTGTGGTATTGCCCGAGAAAAGATTTTTGAGGTGTGTGTGCTGCCGATACTGAGTCACTGCCGTACCTTAAGATCAAGCCAACTTCTTTGCCAAAAACAAAGGTTATATAGTCTACCAATATTGATTTGGAGAGTCTAAGTTTCATATGAGCTTTAAAAATAATTTACACTTTCCAACTAGGATTGTAATAGTCCCAATATGTTCATCATAAAGACTTTCTAGTTACCTTACCTTACAGAACATGTCTCTCAGATCATCTTTTGGGTTAATCCACGATGCAACAGCATCACAAAAAAATATAAAATCCTGTAACAAGCAGGAAACACACCTTAGGTTGTTATTAGTCAAAAACAGCAAAACGAATGAATTCATGACAGAATCCTGCCTCAAAAAAACTTAAAAAAAAAAAAATCAACTATGCTTAAGAATTTTAAAATAACGGTTGTCTTCATTGTTCCACCATCAAGGAACCTCTACTCATTCAGTTTATATTGGAATTTAAGGCCCTTTTGTATTTCTTTTTACATCACAAAATCCCAATCTCGCAAGCATGTAGCACACCAGCAGCGGACTGAAACTATCAAATGAGCAACTAACTTAAAAACACTTCATATATTGAACACATAAATTCAATAATCTCACAGTTCTGACTGGCCTAGAAATAATTTTAAAGCTACCTAAGTATATTCCAAATAAGCTTGATCTGAACTATGGGAATGAACAGATCTAAATTTCAAATGGAAACTTAAAAGGAAAAAAACTTAGAAGAAAAATTAATTATGTAGTTATAAATAATGCCTAATTCAACCCAACCCAGTGCAAACAAACGGGAACAAAAAATCCACTGTTCAATTACTAGAATAAATTGGGTTATTCTCACTACAAGAACAAAGAGACAACAGGTATATGCTTTAAATGTTTCGTTTAAGTATTTTTCAATCTTGACTATCATACTGAAACAGATCAATAGAGCATTGAAGACATCGCTTATGTTCTGATGTCAACTACTTAAGATTTTACAAATGTTAAAGCGCTTTCTTAATTTTGAAATTTAGTGACTGAAGTATGTGCATAAAATATTGAAGCAAATAAAATTCCATGTGCCTGAAGTTCATGGTTCATTTGAATTATGATTGTCTTTCAAACATCAAAGTCTGATGTTAAAAATTTAACATGTGTACACATACATCTATAATTTGTGATTAAAAACATAACTAATAAAAAATAAAACTGAAGATATTTTCTTTTAACCACATTCAAATAAAAATATATAAAAAGCAGGTATTTCTAACCAACTCTTTAAGTGATTTAATGACCACACATATTATGTGTTCCTTTCACAGTCTTAATATTAATTCAAAAACAAAATAATAAAATCCTGATGGGAAAAGGATTCTTCTTAATATAGTATACATTGTATCAGACAACTCTAAAAAAACACATTTAAGATGACAAAAAGTTCTTGAGTATTGAAAAAAAAACAGAAAACTTAATGCCAGGAATGGGATTTTTGCAACTAGGGACTATTTCCAAAGATAGTTCCGGTTTAATACTAAGTTATTGTTTTACAAATGTGAAGTCGGTCAAAAGATTTTTTTCCACTTCTGATTTATAAGTTTTCAATGCCTAACACCACATTAATTTGAATCTTACAAGCCAGTAATTAATAATGTTTCTGAACCTGAATTAACAAATAACACAGTCACATTAACAGAAGAGGGGAGGTATCAAATGTATTAATTAAAAGATGTTTGTCTTGGAAATTAAAGGCTATTTTGCTGGAAACACCTCCCATACTTTCTTTTCCTTGCAATTCATCTGCTGAGCAACCTGGGATACTTTAACCTAGAGTTCCACCGCCTGCATTTTATTTTGTTGATCTCGTACACATGGCGCCAATCAACATGTTCCTCTGTTTTGTGTGTCTTGCAAATTTCGTATCTGATACTTTTGCCAAATAATTTTTTTAAATGCTAAAAATGTCTAGATATTATATGAACTAAGAAACGAGGAATAAATCATAAGCCCTCCAAGTTAAAACAGTTTCAATGGCTAATTCAGTATTCTATTTTGTGCACTAATGAATTTCTAAGTAACAGAAAGTAACCTACTACTTGGGTCACTCTCTTTAGTGTAGATATCTGCAAATTCAACAAACTAATATTCAATGGAAGGAGGCGTGTGCAAAAAAAGATAATGGGGATGAAATATGCTCTGGTTTAATTTGAGACAAGAATAATAACTTTAGTATCCCAGTGCTATTTATTTCATGACAAAAAAAGTTTCAGGAAATCATAAACAAGCATTATCATCTCAAACTATTAGAAAATATACAACTTTTTAAGAACTTAATGTTTTTAGTGTCTTTGAAAAAATATGTAATATATGTGACATTTTCCTAATTAAAGTGTTTAAAAGTTCATGCTTTAAAATTTCATTATTTATAACATTAAAAGTCAGAAAATCTTTGTGACATCTTACTTGGATTACTCCACTGGGATTCACACTGATCATGGTACAAATCCCACGAAATGCTGAATCCTTTTCCTCATTGTCCCTTATGTTTCTGAGAGAGGTGCACCTATTAAATTATAGAACTGAGTTTAGCATTTAAGTAAAAAGCAGGTTCAATCACAATACTAATGGACAGTATTTAATGGAATAAGCACCACAGTATAGATAATGTTTAGAGTTAAGGAATTTTTCATCAAGTTCACATTTCTCATTCTTCCTGCATGTCTGGCCCATCTAATCTCAATGTAGTGGAAGCCTTGAAATTCACATTTTCTTATTAATAGATTGCATCTATAAAATGGACAGCTGATTTTAATCTATCTAAACTGTTAATGAGGCTGAGCCAAGAGTAAATTATGAATTTTTAAAACTGTATTATGACTTGTATTCCATTAAACACTACTAAAAATGACTTGAATTGAAAGATTATCAATTGAAAGAAGCAGAACATAGGATATACTGCCACAATATAAACTACTGTTATACAACTTATGGTGTAGATGTTTAACTTTACATTAACAAGCAAATAAGGCTTTTATACATAACGTAATTTAAACATGTATTTCTTAATGCAATCCAAGTTTTCAAATTAATTCTAAAAAAGAAACAATGCAAAAACCTAAATTTATAGAATTTGCATGCATCTTTATTTTACTGGTGGATATTTAAATGCTTTTCATGTATAATCAAGCTTTTTAACACAGCAAGCATGTGACAATCTTATCCCATGCATCAATTAGTCGTTAGCCACAACATAAAATAAATATACATGACGATGCTACTGAAAAACCTCACAAACCTGATAGGACAAGATTAGTCACATGGTTGGCAATGATTAAGGATTGTGATTTTTGTAACCAACTGAAAATATATCTAAAAGTGAGATAGAAAGAGAAAGAAAGAGTGAAGAAAAATGAATTAAAAAAAAAAGATTGAATAATACACACCAGGGTCTTATAAACTGCTGTAGCATGGGGGCCACCTCTTGAGGACAAACGTAACCAAGACGACCAATTGTTATTGCTAAGGTAACGCAATCACGGTTATACACCACCAAACGCCAACCAAGACATGAGCAAATGAGGGGGAAGGAGAAAAAATAAAGAAAAAACAACAAATAACTCAGAAACAGAAACCAACAGAATTTGTGTATGATAATAAACATAAGATTTCACCAGTGCTGTTTATTACCACCCCCTAAAATAAGGGGCAGCAACATATATGGCATACTCTTGGAAAAAGGAAAACAAAAGGAATTAAAAAAACTTTAAAGATTGAGAGAACACCAAAAACCATGATGAATTGCTTTTCTCGCTCAATCTAATATGAAAATACTGTTATTAAAAAGATGAGCGATTAAATGCATGGATTTAGAGATTTTCCATTCAGAACCAGTTGAATTTTCAGAATTTAATAATGAAATCTATGTTTTTCCCCCAAGAAATATTAGTAAATGTGAATGATTACATTTCTGAATTGTTTACTCAAACACAGTTCTCAGAAGTTAAAACAGTTAAAATTTCTTTACTTCTCTATGTCTTTTTAAATAAGTGATTTTCAATCTTTTAAAATCATCTAGGAATTTAATCCCAATTTAGGTTGTTTTGTTTGTTTGTTAACATTTCTAAAACAAACCAGTGGACTATCTGTTGCCTGATAGAAAAATCAACCATCAAATTTTAGGTGTTGTAGTATACACTGAATAAATCAATTGGTCAATCATTTGGTGCTGTGTCAAATTCCGTTCCAATAAACCTCTGATGGTGATGACCAATGGTAACAACTCAAATAGCCCACTAATTTCAAACCGTATTTGACATGAAGGAAATTTACAGTCCACTGTAATGACGTGATATGTGGACGGAACAAATAATCTGTCTTTGCTATAAAAGGCATAGCACAAAATAGATAATAAGACATTATACTGATCACATGCTAGTACTTTACTTAAAAAGAATTTCGAAGTGGGAATTACTCAAAACATATTCACCATCAAAATTCAGGAAGTTTTTAAACTTACGAAGAGCTAAAAGAAGTTGCAACTCAGAACTGCATTCTGCAATTCAAAGGTACATACATATAAATACATTTATACACAACGGGAAAAAAAATACAAACAGAAAACAAACCATAAGGTGCTTTAATGGTGTTCTCTCAAAAACTTACAGGTTAACCTTTCATAAAAAAAGGGTGGGGGGGAGGGGTAAAGAAAAATGTTTTAAGGATTACTTGAAGCAAACTACACAGATAATACTAAAATCCAGCAGATTCATATGAAGCAAGAGAAAGAAAACCTATGTTCAAAAGACACAAACTATGCAACATTCTCATTAAACAGGCAAGTATGAACAATCCAATGAAACATGCGATAAAGCAGATGATGGTCCATTGAGAAAGTTCAGTGTAGGATATACTAATTGGAAAAAGAGCAAATAACCGCATACACTAAGGAATTGGCTTTATGAAATATTAAGAAAATGTAGAGCTGCTAAAATCTACAGACATTAGCCACTAACAATGATCTTATTTTAGTAATTAACACCCACCCCGCCTTTTGGATAAGGAAAAATGGAAACATTTTCTGCAGCCACTTGTGATAAGATTAATCCAGTGAATCCCAAGTGTTTTTTCAATCATATCAATTTAATCTGTCAACTTGATGGGCATTATCAACTACTTTTGATTTAGAGTAAAATCATACTTAGAATATAAACTTATAAATAAAGCCAATTTGTTAAAGGAACTGTATAACAAATTCACAAGCTGATATCCCACAAGAAACTTTAATATACATTACATTCAACATTTATTTGCAGTTATGCATTCACATTTAAAAATAAATAGGAAGTTTCTTTAGGTTCAACAGTAATTTTATAATGGCAAGTGTTCCAAATCTGAATGTCATGTATAGGTACTGCATTCTAAAGAGATAAAAACCTGACAAGATTTCATAACCATCCTAATACACAGATTTTTGTACTTTTCAGCAAGACAATCTAATTCACTTTATGATATAAACAGTACCCATACAGCCAAACAGCTATAAAACTGTTTCTTAATTCAAAGATTTCCTTCCATACCAATAAACATATCAACTTTAATCACATTAAAAAACTTTCTATATTCAAAAAATATAAAATTAAAATGTCTTTGAAAACAAATTTTCTTATTTAAGAAATCTTATTTTAAACTTTATCCAGTATTTCAGTAAATCCCTGACTATATTTACTGGAATTCTCTTAGTTACATAAAGAAAAGGATGTGCCTGATTTGAAAACAAAATTCACATCTTTTATCATTATTAACAAAATTCAGGGAGGGTGGGAAGAAATCACCCTGAAATGTGTTCTATAGTATGGAAGGTACTCTTTAATATCAACATGCTCTCTATAAATGCAAAAGAGAAACAAGCCTCCTGAATAAAAATCCCACAAAATACTGCCTAAGTTCTCAATTTGAAGGAAAATATACAGTGAAATATGAAATACACATGCATTGTTAACCAATTATAGCCCCTATACTGATGTCTATTTTTGGTCACATTTTTGTAGATGAAAAAAATTACTTCCCAGCTGCCAGTTACTCTCTGAATTAACATAAAATTAAAATTCATATTGTTCAGTAGTTATTTTAGCTGGGGTCCATTCTAGGGAGTGTTAAAACACATAGAATAGAGGAACAGTGTTTTTTAAAGTCTCTGACAATTGGTAATGCAATACACTTAAAACAGTACATATCATTACTGAGAATCTCAAATAGCCGTTAATAATTAGCTGTGCTTCTATAGCTAGCTTTGCTTTGGTTTCTCTACGCATCTTAACCTTAAAAGGCAAATAGTTTTCTCTTCACCATAACAGTTCAGTCATGTGGTACCTGTATTCTCTAACAACGTCTTTGGTGTGTTGGGTCTGTTAATGATTTCTACAAGCTGGTGCAACACCATAGGAATATAAGGCTGCATCTCTATACCTAAATCACCCCAAAAGAGAAAACAAAGAAAGAAAAATTTCAATGTTAAAATATATCAACATAAAATACTTTTTTGTTGCCTTTATTAACTGTGATATAAGTTTATAAACATATGTAAATAACTCATTTAGATTAAAAAGAAAAAGCAATTACAAAAATACTAAGGAGTCTAAAAAACTACAGGGCATTTAAAGGGGAAAAAGATCTTACCCATTTGAATGGAGATTTCTCCAATTGCCCATGTGGCATTATTGCAGACTGAAATGAACTCTGGATTTAGGTTGGTTCCCAATATAGGCATGAAATCAGCTAGAAAAAAAATTTTTTAACAACTATGTAGTAAACTTTTCAACAGCAGTGTATTGTGCTTTAAAGGAAATCTACTAGGTAGAAACTGAAATCTAGGCAAGAAACAGCAATTTTTAAAAGGTTTTCACAATATTTAAGAAAGTGAAAGAGGCCAATATCTGGCCACTGAACTTTTTATGAAGTAGACCAGGAAACATCAGCTTTGGTCTATTTTAGGTATCATTAAAACGAGTTGGTCAGAGTAATCACTCTTGTTTATCAGATGGAGAAAATTCAAATTAAAAATGAGGAAAACATGATACAACTTTCTTCAAAGCTAGTTTTTCACACACACAAATTTCTTAAAAAAAAATAAATCAATGATTTTGGCTTTTAAAGTGACTTTTACCTTAGTGCTCAGATGGTGGTCTCTAAATATCATTTTCCACTTAAAAGGAATGAGGGCTTTAGGAGAAATGTCTCATTGCAGGCTCAAAGCAGGAAATGTACAAAACAAGCCTGGACTATTTTGTCATACCAGGAAGGACCAAGAAGCCAATTGGCTTAAGCTCCCACTGCCAGTGGTAGGACAATTTGAGCATCATGAATTCATACTGACACTCAAAAAGAACCAAACACAAACAAAAACTAAACTCTGAAACACAATATAGATACCTGTGGAAGATGCTGGGTATCATTTCATTATTTTGAAAACTGGTAAACAAAGAGAAAGAATCAAGTAATTATCCTGCCTCCCCTATATGGTTTGTACCTCACGGTAATAATACTGGTATGAGAAATGTCTTTATGTATTCTCACTGTTAAATCAATAATTAGAGTATTATCGTTTTTAAAAAAAAACCCCAATAAGTTAGTAGACTTAAGCCAGGGTTTCTATATCCTCAGCAATACTAATAATTTGGTCCAGATCATTCTGCCATGGGGGGAGGGGGGCATATGGAGAGGGGAGGGTACTTTATCACTCATTGTCTGATGTTTAGCAACATTCTTTGCCTCCACCTACTAAATATGAGTAACACATCCCCAGGGTTAAGTAAAATGTCTCCAGACACTACCAAGTGTTTGGAGTTGAAGGTATCAAAATTGTCCCTGGTTGAGAAACTCTGATCTAGAAAATAATAACCATGGTTGATAACAAAGAGAGAGAGAGAGAGAGAGAGAGGTAACTAGACAGTGTACCTCCTGAAAAAGATACACATGGTTCATGAAGTCTTTAAAAAAAAAAAATCCCTTCATAGAAGTTTAAATTCATAAAAACTAAATCATGTGGTAAATATTTATAAAATAGCTATTCATAAGAATTCACTAGTTTCATTCATAGTAGTATGTTTAAACATGAGGGTTTAATATAGCATAATTAATGTTATTATCCAAAGTTCAGAAATACACTTGTTAACTGAGAATTGGGTGAAATTGGTCAAAGGGTACAAACTTCCAATTATAAGTTTTGGAGATGCACTGTACAACATGATGATTGTAGTTAACGACATTTTATGTTTGAAAGTTGCTAAGAGAGATCTTAAAAGTTCTCTTAATAAGGAAAAAAATTCTTTTAAGTACATGAATTGATGAATGTTAGCTAAACTTACTGTCATTTTGCAATAGATACTTATATAAAATTATTATGTCATACACCCAAAACTTACACAATGTTGTATGTCAATCATATCTCAATAAAACTGGGGGCAGGGAGGGAAAGCTAAAACACCCAGAGTATACCTCTATCAAATGAAAAAACCATTTCAAGTCCATGTTTTAAACCATGGTCCACTAAACTGTGTATTGTAAGAAACTATCATCCAAAACATTGGGATATAGAAGTGAAAGAAAACAAAAACCCATTTAAATCCATGATTCTGATAGCAATTCACAGTTTACGTTATTCAAGGAATCCCTTAGTATCATCACAAAAGGCTAAGACAAATGCTATACTATTAGAACAAAAACAAATCATTACTTTAAACTGTTTGAAGAGTTTCCTATGATGGCTGAAGAAGCACACTGGTTTATCATTACAAAGACTATTATTACTTCTGGGTACCTCTAACCCCCCAAAAAGAGGCTACTCAAAAATTACCAGGAAACTAGCATAAAGGTACCAAGGTTTGATAGGTGGCTTGTCCTTCACACTACAGTAATACTTTTCCAGCTTTTCTCCAGTCACATGAGTGAGTGCCTAATGAGCTGCTGGAGTGATAATGAATTTAGCAGAGCAAGGGGGTTCCTATCCTACCTGCTTCACTCGGGGCAGCTTTAAGTAGTAAAATGTACATTTATAAATGTTGGGATTCCAGGACATTTCAGTCTAAGGATACAGAAATATAATTGATGTAAAACTAATTTAAAAAAGTGCATCATGGCAGTAGGAAATACTCATACCTATACAAGGCTTAACATGCTGAAAGCAAGCTTTCGTCAGGTCACCTAATAGGGCGAAGGAACTCTGTCGAACTTCTGGCATTTTATCCTACAAGGAATAAGAAGAAATTAACCCAATGTGACACAGAGAATCCGGTTTTAATACATTTTAATTTAACAAGTCTCACCTGCATGCACTGATACATTAGTGTTAGAATGTTACTTCGGGCTACTAGCTGTTCAATGTTGCCTCCAAGTCCTTCAGCCAGGCCACTCAGTAAATCAAGAGCCACTATCATAAAATCTTTATCAGGAGCCTCATATTGATCTGGTTGAGCATTGTTCAGCTGAAATTAGACAAAGGGTTTTAAAAAAACTTACTTTGATCAGTTAAGTGAAAAGATTTGTATACATTATGTCTATCCTTAGAAAAATGTTTATGATGCCAAGGAGGGCAGGTATAAATAGTCTTTAAAAATACCATGGCTTGTGCAAGAGTCTTCTGTACTAGGTTTACGCAGCGCTGGTACACAGGTTCACAGTATGGAAGGAAACCAGACTGCAGGGCTGTGGCAACTGAAGATAGGCACTAGAAAAAAAAAAAATCAGGTACAAATGTAAATTTCTGGTTATACGTAAAATGATGATAAATGCTTAAGAGTGTACTCAGTAAAATTCTGGTCATTTATGAGCTCGTTCTACTATTCTATAATAGGTCATCTTTGCAAACCTCTCCTCTTTGGATGCGACTCACTGTTGTTTAGTTTGCTGCTGGTAAGGGGAGATTTCCTCCAAGAAAAAAAGTTTCTGTAATGAATATTATCCTTAGAGAACCAGACTAAGTATTATGTATTCCTATTTTTTCCCTCAAATATAAGAGGTATTTGTTTATACTCTCAACCTGCTCAATGATGTAGGCGACTTTAATGGGCACCTTCTGAGCCCTGCCTGAAAATAAATCTATTTAATCAGAATGATCCTTGTTTTGTTGGGCCCAGAATTAGCCAAAGCTCTTAGTTATGGAAGTTTTTACTTCGGCTACGGACAAACCATGGCATAAGTGGTGACCACTGAAATGACAGGGGAAAGAAGAATGATAATGACTGAAATGGCTCTACCAACACCAATTCATTTAAGTTATTACATTTGATTATGTAATAACATAACTGAATTACTTTCAGTTATTTGAATAACTTATCAAATATCAAGCCTCAACCTGGACAAAAAAGGGTAAGTCCCTCTTTATTAGCACCAAGGCTTGATGCTACTTCACATTTGACTGTATGTGTGTATTTACACAATAGGTATATAACACATAAAATAATTTGAACTATATTAATTATTGTGGCATAGTTATGTTTCCATATAAAGAAATGCGATTAAATATAGGATATTAATAGGCTAATACAAAAAGATCTCCAAGATATTTGATTACCAGTGAAGCAAAGCAATCAAGAAAACATGTAATATAATCCTGATGACCTTAAAAATACAAACCCAACCTAACATATCCATTATGGTTTTTCTATTTTACAGTATTTCTTAGTATGGATGTACCATAATTATATTTTTAAAAAAGATTTTATTTATTTATTCATGAGAGACACAGAGAGAGAGGCAGAGACACAGGCAGAGGGAGAAGCAGGCTTCCTGCGGGGAGCCCGATGTGGGACTAGATCCCAGGACCCCGGGGTCACAACCTGAATCAAAGGCGGATGCCCACTGCTGAGCCACCCAGGCGTCCCTGGATGTCCCATAATTAAAGTAAGGGCAGTTAACATACTTATTCAGCATTTTAACAGGAATGCTTCAAAATGTACATCTATTAATATTTTACTTATCACATATACCCACATTTTATACTTACACAGGTGTTTCTGATTAAACACACTATTAGATTAATTAAAGGTTACCAGATTAGCATACCTCAAGTAAAGGGAAGAGATCTTTATCTTCATCCTTTAACATGTTCCATTTCTGGATCAGCGGAGGCATTAGCATCTGAATATATTCCTATTTATAATGATGAAAAAACACATAAAGCTCCACTATCATATGTAAATAAGTCCATTTTGGGTCTATGAAAATTAAAATCCGTTTAAAGTAATTGTGTAAAATCATTATGGAATGCATTTTAAGCCTCAGTCTGCTCCACTTAACACCTTAAAATTTTTTTTTCTGCTTTTCATTTATATAACCTTGTTCTATTTTTAAGTCATCTTATACCCTTTTTTGAAATAAAATGTATACAAATGTACCACTACACAAAAATTATTTGGTCATAATCAGGGATAATTTGCTTAAGTTTTACTCTGATTTTTTTCTGTCCTGGGGTTTATAACATGTAGCATGGCCCTTGCTCTAGAATGTTATAAATGACAGATAAATTTAAAGAGGCATTTACAGAAGATTCACAATCATTTAAGTGTTTTTATTTAAACTTTAAAATCCACAAAATACTAAATAATAGTTGTGTAAACAAGAGGCACAGATTCCAAAGGGTCTAAGACATTCAGAAACACTCCCCACTCCCCTGCACACAATACAAAACCAACTAACATCAAAGCAAACCCACAAACCAAATGTCCTGTACCAAGTTTTAAGTATAAGTTATAAACACAATTTCTTAAGAATTTTCATATAGCAATCACAAATATGTATCTATTCTTCTGTTGGGAATTTCGAACTATACTGAAATTCTATTATTTAAGTCCTATTTGGACAAATGCAATTCTATCCTCCTCTTAACCCTACGGGAAACAGAATTTGAATCTTTAGCCATACATACTTCTTCCATACCAGTATTTAGCATTTTTAACTTATTATCCCTATTTCTAATTGTTTTATCTTAGTATACGTTCTCCATACCTGTATGTTCCAGTGAGAAAACAAGTATGTCTAGATGTGGTATTCTAAAGCTTCAATATTTATGAAGTGGTAGATATAAAAATACTTGGAATTAAGTAAAAGCTGAAAGCCACAGTATAAGACCTCAATCCTTTCCTAGATAGTGTTGGTGCACTCATGTGGTATGATAGGATTTTCACACCAAGAACGTATTTACTTTTAATTATTTATTTTTTAAGATTTTATTTATTTATTCATGAGAGAGAGAGAGAGAGAGAGAGAGAGAGAGAGAGGCAGAGACACAGGCAGAGGGAGAAGCAGGCTCCATGCAGGGAGCCCAACGTGGGACTCGATCCCAGGTCTCCAGGATCACATCCTGGGCTGAAGGCGGTGCTAAACCGCTGGGCCACCTGGGCTGCCCACCTATTTACTTTTAATACCGTCTAGAAAGTAAATATACTTGCTGCCTTCTTCAGATACATTCTTAAAGTACAACACTAACTGTTCACATCTCCCCAATTTCATTTCCAGATATATGTTAATGTATTGATTTTAACTGTGGTACATATTTATTTTTTTAAATAGTTAATCACAGATACTCACTGGTTTGTTTAAATGATGTCCTACTGAATCTGCTAAAGTTCCTATGGCATCATAAAGAATGAGCAAGTTCTTATGCTGGTATTTACTAAATGCGAAGACCAAGGTATCAAGTATATAAGCAAGGTAAGGAACAAGTTCCGTACAAGCCTCCTCTTCTAAGGTAGCAAAGGCACTACAGTTAAAAAAAAAAAAAAAAAGAGAGAGAGAGAAAGAGAGAGATTATTACTGTTGTAGTTTATAATAGAGACAGAAAACTAAGTCCATAGTTTATAGAACATTTATTTACACTTTCCGTGTCTATCACCTTACTTCACCATACCAGAGGCTTATTTTTATTATTTCTTCCCCATTTCCTACCACTTCTTTCAAAAATGCTGGAACCTATGGGCATTTGCTTCACGGCAAAAGTAAAATCTGAAAGTGCTGTTGGTTCTTATGTTCAGTCATTCAATACATTTATTTGGTATTTACTTTTTATTTAGTCACTTAGTGCTGGGGCTATAGCAATGAGTAAAACAAGCTTAAAGGGAGCTTAAATTCTAGTGGCTGTTCCAAATTAATGAAAACAGAATTAAAACTTTACTTCTAAAAAAAAAAAAAAAAAAAAAACTTTACTTCTAATCACCATTCAGATTACACGCTAAGGGTCACAAAAGGACACAGAAACATTTTTAATTGTGTTTGAGGTGTATCAAACACAGTATCATGACCTCCTAAATGTTTGTTAGCAGGAGGGGGGAATGGGATGATGCAGGTGGTCAAAGGGCACACGTTTTCAGTTACAAGAATAAATTCTGAGGATCTAATGTACAGCACAGTGATTATAAATAATAATAGTGTTGTATACTTGAAAGTTGCTGAGAGTAGACCTTAACCATTCTCACCACACAAAGAAGACTTATGTCAACTCTGAGGTAATGGATGTGTTATCCTGATCTTGCCAATTGTTCCATAATGTGCATGTTTAGCAAGTCATCACATAGTACACTTTAAATATATGGATTATTTTTGTCAGTTTTTCCTTGGTAAAGGTTAAAAAATGTTGGTCTGAGTCCTACACTATACATTAGAATGCACAGTGTGTTTGTGAGGACAAATCTGCCTCATTTATGGCTTATCTATTAAGACAAATATACATGAAAGGCAAACACTCCCGAGTCTGAGGAATTAACTTCAATCTAGACCTAAATTTATCCGGACTCTAAGGTGTACCTGGCTTTTCATTTCTAAAATTAAGGTTTGTATTATTTTCTATTCTAACCACTCAGGAATTTTCTAAAATGATAGGCTTAAGCTATTTGTTAGTGAAAACCCTACCTTAAATTATAAACTATTTATTTCCTTTACAGCACTTGCCATGAATTATAATTATATGGATGTTTGGTATTCTATACTAGCCTCGAAGTTTAAAGATGGCAGGGACTGTAAACTCAGCACTTAATATATCCCTAACAACTAATAGAGAGTTTAGAAAAACAAAAACAAAAACCAACAACAAATGTGCAGGATGCCAAACATAGTCTGTATCCTTCTCTCGTTAAAAAAAAACAAAAGGTAGTACTATTAATCACCAGAGCCCCTTTAGTTCAACTTTCTTTTATTAAGAATGAGAATGCATCTAGATATTTTTGCTTCACATATGGTAAAGTACAATTCCACTTAAATTTATTCTCTTTTTCAACTATTTCTTATTAACAAAGTCAACCATAAAGCAATTCTTGTTAGAAAGTTAAGAGCCGTAAGTGTGTCAGGACTTTTCAGAACAGAAAGGTTTGTTCCAGAAAACTGGAATATTTATAGTAATGAAACTAACTGCTGATCTGATATAAAAACACAGCAGCAAACCCAAATGACAGAACAGCTGCTGGAGCAGATTCACTAAGTGACGGAGGACAAGTCACTGTGGGGCTTTCTAATGGAGTTGTGGTAGCTGGTTTTTACACTAATGATGTGAATTTGCTCAAACTTTGTTATCCCTTCAAAAGCGAGACTTCCACCGTCACTGCTCCGATGTCTGCAAGAATTAGGGTGGAAGAGAATTCTACTGTTACCATAGCCACTGAGAAAAAAAGAAATGAGTTGAAGGAACAGCAAAGACTGATGCATAGTTGACTCACATTTTGATTTACAGAATCATCAGATTAAAAAATACAGGTAATAAAAGCTCCATTAATGGTTTTAATACCAACATTCCACCACAAAGCTGAAAACTAATTTCTCACGGAAAATGTCCCCTCCCTTCCCCGCCACAATTAACAATGTTATGGATTTGTCCCACCTGCAGGCAGCTTCTTGTACTCTCTTGTTGCTGTCCAGGATTCGCTTTAGCAACTCTGTCATTAATGGCTTCAGGTACGTATCGGGGGGCTGGCTGACTACCCAGTGTGCATAGCGGCTAAGAGTCCAGCACGTTATGGAACGCACAAGAGCCTTTTTATCAGAGAGGCACTGAATAAGGTGAGGAATGAGCTCAGGCAGGTATGGAATCATGCCTTGCATACAACCTGGAAAAAAGGTAACAAATCTCTCAGAAAGTGCTAAAATTCGGTTAAAACAAAATTATTTCAGCTGAATACTAAATAAACATATCCATAAAAAATATCCAGTCATCTCCACTGCAATAAATATAGTACAATAATCTGCTCCAAGTTAAAAACAAAAAACAAAAAACAAAAAAAGCTAATTGCTCCTAAGTATCTTCTAGTAGGGTTGAGAAAGTTCACTTTACATCTGTTACACAAATAATGGCTTTCAAAAGTACCTACCAAATACTTCGATTTCTTGTATATACAAGCCTAACAGTCGAGACACATTAACCCTCTATAGAGGATGATGAGACTCTCCTACCTGGCTTTTATACTTAGCAAGGGAGAAAATTATTTTTCTAGCAATGGGGATGCTTCTGACATCAGTCCTCTCATTCTGTTCCCTTTATTGTAACAGGAGCATTTGTAAAATATCTGGGAGGGGTTATAAGTTAAGCCTATAGCTGTTTAATAAGAGTTAACTGGTTGAAGGTAAAAGCTTATCCTAAGATAGCTTTTGGATTCAAACATCTTTTTTTAAGGTTAGTGTAGATCATGGTGTCCTTTATTTCACATCAGCAACATCAAGAGAGCAAAAAAAGTATGTGAATTCCAAACTGAATGGTCTTTGCTTATCAGAATAACTACTCCTCAAAGCGGCCCATCTACATTAGGGTCCATCAAGGAGTTCACAGTTTAATTTTGACTTAAGACTTACCTTCAGCAATTGCTCCTAAAACCAAGATGCCGGATTCTTTAACAACCCATTCGTGATGAAAAAGCAACTCTTTCAAAAGGGGCAAAATATGTGGCAAAAGCTCATCACGATACACATTTGCAAGAACGTCTAGGGCAGCAGCAGAACATTTTCCTAAAGAAACATTTAATTCAGGAATATTACATTAAACTCTATTATCATGAGTATTTATTATATGTGTACCGCCTTAATCATATATCTAAAGTTTAAAATAATTAAATAGCAGGTAGTCTGTCTCTATTAACAAGAAATACTTTTTTATGACCAAGAATTAGCAAACTAATTACGAAGATCTTCTACTCTGTATATAACTGCCACACAGGATTTATCTATCCAGAAAAACCGAAACAAATACTGTTCCACTCAATTTCATGCTTCTACAATATGATGTCCAATTCTACAAATCTGCAGTAAAATGTGTACATTTATTATTTCTACTTAATATTTCTTAGTGGTAGATCATTCAGGATCAAATACATAATGATTCAGGAGGAGGTTAAGCAAATAAATCTCACCAAGTCACCAACACGTGAAGCATAAAATATGCCAGAAAACATTCTTTCCAGACAAAGGAACCTATTAGCCATGGAACTAGGTATCAATTCAGATTGCATTTAATAAAAAAAAAAAAAAAAAAAAAAAAAAAAAAAAAAAAAAAATTAAAACCAAAAATATAGTTAAGTATAAAAATTTTCCCCAATGTGATTAGGCATACTAAATAGTTGGTCATGAATTGTTACACAGTATTAAAATTCATATTAAAAAAAATCCTTTTTGAAAAAAGGCTGTTAAACTAGAAGTGACACCTTACTCAAGAAGGGTCTTTGTTGTACTGCACGGTAAATCCATACAAATGAGTATTACATCGCCACAAAAGAGAAAGAAATCTTTTTTTAAAATTTTTTAAATTTTTAAAAAATTAATTAATTTATTTATGATAGTCACACACAGAGAGAGAGAGAGAGAGAGAGAGAGAGAGAGAGGCAGAGACACAGGCAGAGGGAGAAGCAGGCTCCATGCACCGGGAGCCCGATGTGGGATTTGATCCCGGGTCTCCAGGATCGTGCCCTGGGCCAAAGGCAGGCGCTAAACTGCTGCGCCACCCAGGGATCCCCAAGAGAAAGAAATCTTTATGTACTAATACAGAAATGAGTTACATGATATATGGAAAACAACCAATAAGTACATTTAATCTCTAGAAAGTCAGTCTTTTCTCCAATAAAATAAAAACAAGGTTTTTTTTTTCCCTGCATGTTCATAGAAAAACTTCTGGAAGGATATAAAAATGGGATGTGAAGAAGTAGTTCCCTTCCCCAATTCAACATATGTTATAGCTTGTGTAAAGTTAACTATGTTATAATCATTTTTTAAAAAAAGATCTATTTGAAAGAGAGA
This sequence comes from Vulpes vulpes, assembly GCF_048418805.1. Classification (NCBI taxonomy): domain Eukaryota; kingdom Metazoa; phylum Chordata; class Mammalia; order Carnivora; family Canidae; genus Vulpes; species Vulpes vulpes. The sequence continues at coordinate 1,892,875 of NW_027325771.1, forward strand.
GACAGAGCAGGAGGGGAGGGGAGAGGCAGAGGGAGAAGCAGACTCCCCGCCCAGCAGGGAGCCCAATGACGAGAGAGGCTTGATCCCAGGACCACAGGATCATGACCTGAGCCCAAGGCAGACACTAAACCACGGGGCCGTCCAGGCGCTCCCTGTACTGTAATCTTAACCCATCCTATCTCCAGCCTCAAAGTAGGGACACCCTGGGAGAAGGTCCAGTAGCCCCACACAGCGCAGTTTTGCTTTTGATGGCTTTAGTTACCTTTGGTTAAGTGCAGTCTGGAAGCGGATGATCCTCCTGATTCACCACCCGAAGGCTAATAGTAGCCTAATGTTCTCATCATGTCTATCTCATACCCCACCCCCAGCTCATCATGCAGACATTTATCATCTCATGGCATCACAAGAAGGGTGAATGTCGCACAGGAAGAAATCCTGAGAGACCACATTACATAATGTTTATTATGGTATGTTCAATTGCTCTACTTTATTATTAGTTATTGTTAATCTCTTACGGTACCTAGTTTATACATTAAATTTTATCATAGGTATGTATGTGTAAGAAAAAACCATACATACAGGGTTTGGTACTGTGTGTGATTTCAGGTACCCACTGTCTGCAGATAACAGGGGGCTGGCTCTGTGATCTGTGATAGCAGTGAAGACCTAGGGCTCTCTTACTTTGAGAGAGCTGGGATCCAAAGTTAAGTGTGCCATTAGTACTAGCCATGGTAACCAACCTTGGGCAAGTTTCTCTTTCTGCAGCTTCCTTACCAACCTAAGGCTGTTGTAAAGATTAAACGGGAGGTGCATGCCAAGTCCTTGGCTTAGTGCTGGGCACACTGGGCACTCTAAGGAACTGTTACAGGAAACTAAAGGGGCAAGAGGAATTAACGTTTAACCAAATGAATTACACAGTCCGGCCTGATGATTCATGTCCCTAACTGCTTTATCAGTTAACTAGGGGAATTCTGTTTCCCAGGGGACAACAGGCCATGTCTGAAAACACTGCTGGTTGTCACAACTGTGTGTGTTTGTGTGTGTCTGTGTGTGTGTGGTGCTGCTGGCATCTACTATAGAGTCATGGGTGCTGCTCAACATCCTACAATGTACATGACAGCCACCACAACATAGAATTATGTAGCAAAAGGTCAACTGTTGAAGGTTGAGAAACCCTAAATAGAGCAGCAAAGCTTTAAAAATCAGCACACAAACAAAAACAAAACATGCGTCTCAGTTCCTCATCTCATTAGACTGTGGCCTAGAATGCCAGTTCAACAGATACGATTTGCAGCTAAGGTTGAAAACAAGACATTTCTAAAAGCTTTTGAGTATGACAAAACAATTTATGTTATTTTAGATTTATCCTTGATGATCAACTAACACTCATGCAAATTATCATGAAAAATAAGTTTATGTTAAGAAAACAGGGGTAGCCTGTGTCCAGTGTTCCTGTTTCATAATGCCAAATAAAATGTATGGCCTTTTGAGAAATGGCAGTTTGAGGTAAGAATTCTTTAAGCAATAGAATGAACATTAAATATAAGAACAGGTCCACCAGGAAAATGCAAACCAAAACCACAAAAAGATAATCGTATCTACTAGAACTGCTATAATAAGATAATAGAAGTTGGCAGGCATATGGAGAAACTGGAACCCTAAGACAGTGTCGTAAGAACGTAAATGGTGGGGCCACTTTGGAAAACAGCCTAAACAGTTCCTCAAAAGTTTAAACAAAGACTTATCATATCCTACTCCTGTTTTATCTCTAAGAGAAGTGAAACCTATGTCCACACACAAACGTTACATAAATGTTCAAAGCATCATCACTCACAACAGCCAAAAGAGAGAAACAAATTGTTCACCAACTGATGAACAGATAAATAACATGTGGGATACCCATATAATGGATAATTTTTCCACACTACAAAGAAATGAAATATTGATATATACTGTAACCTGAACAAACACTGAAAACCTGCTAAGTGAAACAACAGAGTCATGAAGGACCACATATTGAAGGACTCCATGTACAGGCAATGTCCAGAATAGGCAAATCCAGAGAGACAGAACAGGTATTGGTAGTTGCTTTGGGCTGAGGGATTGGAAGAAAATGGGGAGTGACCACTAATAAAAACAGGGTTTCTTCTTAAGGTGATGAAATGTTCCAAATTTTATTGTGGTGATGGTTGTGTAACTATGAATATATGAAAAACTACTGATTTGTGCCGTTTCACGAGGGTACTACATGATATATGAGTTAGCTCTCAATAAAGCGGGCAACCGTATTTTTCCTTTTGACTTACTTAGATTCCAGTCAGAAATTGTATCATCATCATCAATTTCATCGTCATCATCATCTTCCTCTTCAATTCCATCTTCATCATGCTGCTGAGCCACTGTCCTTGATCGATGAAAACGTGGCCTTATATCCTGTTCGCTATCAGGAATTGTTTCATCTTCTTCAACATCACCCTGTTGTGTTTTTTTTTTTAAAGAAAAGTTTTGATGGTATTAAAATGTTATAATAATATATACGTGAATTAAAGAATCAGAATACTGAGAGATGATGCCATGCAGATGAAGGTATATACACCTCTTCATTAAGAACCACTGCCCTCTGCAGAAAACAGTTCTTTATTAAGAGGAGAAGAAACTATTCTGTAACTCATGGTAGGTATCAGGCCTTTTAACTGTGTTATATGGCCTCCCATCAGCTAGTATAACCCAGAGTACCTGAATAAAATTCAGACTATATTTAATAAATTTTAAAATAAACTATAAATAATTTGAATCAACAGGAAATTAATGCTAACTCTGCCAGTGTCACCAGCTGGTTCCAATGAAGTTAGAATACACTAGCCCCCAAATTCATTGTGTACTCCTATCTTTGAACTCTTTAGCATATTTTATATACACTCACACACACACACACACATATACACACACATATATATATATATAAATAAAAACCTTACTTACACAGGGTCTATTTTAAATGAATATTCTGTTAGTCAAATTCAAAGATTCTCTAAAGTCTAAAAAACAACCTTGCCTATTCACCAGAAAATAGTTTCCTTACCTTAAGTAGGATAATATCTATATCTGAGTACTTCATGCCATTCACTAATACAGGAATCAATCTATAAAGAAATAAAACCATGAAATATATAAAGATCTCCTAAGAATTATTAAAAAGTCTTAGTGACCTTACGTATACTACTAACACCAAAGAGACAACCACCACTGCTAATCTGGTCTCAGACCATACCATATAATGTCTGCCCTTCCCAAATGATGAGTATTCCTAATACAAACCTGAGGCCTTTTACATGCTCATGCATGGGATCTACTGGATGGAATCTTAGTAGCTTGTCAACACTTAGAAATAAAACCAGTAGCAAAAAATTTACAATTTCTCCTCTAAGAATTTATCCTGAATATGCTAACACACATTCCCAATTCTTAAAGATTAATAATGTTCCTTGATGAAGTAACAAAACTGGAAACAATATGAATATCCATCATTTAGGGCTTCGTTAGAAATAGGTTAAAAATGAAACACATATAGCACGGTTCAATTGGAGTTAAACATGAGATTACCCATGTCATTACTTGTATAAAAAGACTATATAGGAATGATATACAAAAAATACAAAAAAAAAAAAAAAAAGTATTTTTGGAGAGAGAACTGAATAGGCGAAAAAGGGATAAAATTAATCATGTATTTCAAAATATTGTGACATTTTTACAATGAGCCTACATTCAGTATTTGCACTCCTTTTAATGAGAGATGATAGTGTTTAAAATGTAAAATATATTAGGTCTAAAGTAATTTATCCTAAATAATGCAAAAATGAAAGAGCTTTATCAACAAAGGTATAGTCTGTTATAGTCTTCAATAAAGAACATAGGAAATTTTAATGTATTAAGAAATGAAGAACTTACATTTCCAATAAAAAATTATTGAAATTGGGATATCATATCCAATCTGAAGTATTAATGTAGTGATTAAGACACAATCAAGATGTCTGTAAACGTGGGATCCCAGGTATCTGGGATAGTTAAAAAAATTTACCAGTTTATGTAAGAAAAGGTCAAAATACTAACTTCAATTCCTTTTGTAGCTATGAGAATTTTAAACTTTGACTAGTTTCTTTTTATTTTCTTTTTTAAAGATTTTATTTATTTATTCATGGAAGACACACACAGAGAGGCAGAGACACAGGCAGAGGGAGAAGCAGGCTCCATGCAGGGAGCCCGATGTGGGACTTGATCCTGGGTCTCCAGGATCACACGTCCTGGGCCGAAGGCGGCGCTAAACCGCTGCGCCACCAGGGCTGCCCCTGACTAGTTTCTTAAGTTTTGATGATTTCCTTTCTCACTGGCTCGTCACACACTTAAGAGTCTACTGGGGATAAAAAGTTACGAAAACACTTGGGAAGCATTTAAAAAGTTCACAGTTCTAGGGACGCTTGGGTGGCTCAGTCAGTTGAACATCCAATTCTTGGTTCAGGCTCAGTTTATGATCTCAGGGCCAGGAGATCAAGTCCACGTACACCTCTGTGCTCAGTGCTCAACCTGAGTATGCTTGGGATTCTTTTCTCTCCCACGCTCCTACCCTGCCTCCGAGGGTACATATGTGCTCACATGCGCTCTGTCTCTCAAAATAAATAAAATCTTAAAAAACAAACAAAAAAAGTCCACAGTTCTCTGGCTTCTGAATTCTACCTTTCACTGTTTGTGGTGGCTTGCGAAGTGTGAATAGACAAAAGAAGTTCATACTCATGACCACCAGCAGTGGGCTTATTAATAAGCACTTCCCTGAAAACCTATTGAGAAAGGTATTATGATCACCATTTTACAGAGGAGTCAACTAATGCTTAGAGAGGTTACAATATTTTCACAAGGTCATTAATTTTAAATAATGGGAAAGTCAGAATTCAAAATCAGGCTGGCCTAACACCAAAAATAATTTTCTTCCCCCATACCAGACATAAGAAATGCTCACTCTCTACATTCATGTGTTAGGCCTTTGTAGAGGCTTTATTCAAAGAGTTAAATCCTTTAATGTCAATTAAATAAATATATGTGCAATACCAACTGTGAGTACAACTCTGTCACCAAGGAGAGAATATTATAAACCCTTGTTAACTAAAGGAATAGTAATAGGGAAAAGAAAGCAGTGGGGTTTAAAATTCCCTAGAGATATATACATAAAAAAAAGGGGGGAGGGGGGACAGTGACACTTTTATGTTTAAAGTCCTTCTAAATTCTAAAATACAGATTAATAGTAATTTAACATTATAGCTAATATAACACGACTATATAAAATTTATAATAAAACCCAGTTTCATAAGCTATAGGCATTTTGCAGCTGAGTCAGATTCATTTCCATCACCAATAAAAAAAATCATTCATCTTTGGGACGCCTGGGTGGCTCAGCAGTTGAGCATCTGCCTTCAGCTCAGGGAGTGGCCCCAGGATCCTGAGATCGAGTCCTGTGTCGGCCTCCCCGCAGGGAGCCTGCTTCTCCCTCTGCCTGTTTCTCATGAATACCTACCTAAAATCTTTAAAGAAAAAATCATCGTTGGAACTTTGGGGAAATAGGGAGGACAGATGGCAGACTGTAAAGACAGTGAGCCCCCGCCTTTTTAAGATTTTTATTTTATTTATTCACAAGAGACACAGGGAGAGAAGCAGAGACACAGGCAGAGGGAGAAGCAGGCTCCATGCAGGGAGCCTGATGTGAGACTTGATTCCGGGACCCCGGGGTCATACCCTGAGACAAAGGCAGACGCTCAACACTGAGCCACCCAGGCGCCTCACCCTTTATTCCTTTTAAGATGGAAAAAATGGTAAAGTTATGGAGAAAGAAGTGAAAGATCACGTTCAAAGAGAGAATGTATCTATATTTGATAGAGTGAGGTCCCTGAAGAAAAGATTATGCTATCCAAGACCATCAGGAGAAAGACTGGTTAGGTGAAGACAACCCACGTGAAAATCTATCTTTAAGTTGTGGGGCAAGATGAAGGGTCATTTATTTTCCCTATAAAGCAGAAGTGCTCAGGATGAAAGAAGAGAATTCAGAAGAACAATGAAGGTTTGAACAGTTGCTCTAGTGAATGGAAGATAAAAGAGGATCTGAAAAAAGAAAAGTTGGCAGCGTGAAGAGTCCACGTGACAGTAAAAACCATGGATTTCTATAGCCATCAATTCTCCTGGTGGTGTAATTTTCCCAAAAACACAAGACAAGAAGCAAAGACAGTTTTTAGAGCAGAGCAGGGGAAATGCAGGGTAGCTGGAAGTTTATGGTCAGTAGAGTTGACCTGTGGATTATGATGTCTGTGCCAGAGAAAGAAAGAACGAAAAAATGTGCAGGAAATAAGGGAATGCTAAGCTGGTCAAGAAAATGAAGCTGGAAACTGAGATATGGAAATTAACTCTGACCATGCGGCAATGTGCCACATGTCTGATGAATTCCAATCTTGTATGGCAGTTTATTATTTTTAGGTCTAATTGCCTCATGTAACCAATGGGAAAAAAAAGAGAGAAATTTTTTCCCTTTCTTTTTAAAAGTAAGCTCTAGGGCAGCCCGGGTGGCTCAGCGGTTTAGCGCCACCTTCAGCCCAGGGTGTGATCCTGGAGTCCTGGGATCGAGTCCCACGGCGGGCTCCCTGCATGGAGCCTGCTTCTCCCTCTGCCTGTGTCCCTGCCTCTCTCTGTGTGCCTCTCATGAATAAATAGATAAATCTTAAAAAATAAATAAATAAATAAAAGCTCAATCCCCAACATGGGGCTTGAACTCACAACCCTGAGATCAAGGGTCGCATGTTTTACCAAATGAGCCACGTAGGAGTCCCAACAGGAAGAGAATTTTTAATGCAACATCATGGGAAGGCAATAATGTTAACTGCAACCATGAATGTATCCTGAGACCTAAAATATGGACTAGGCATTAGGTTACTTATTTTATGTGGATTAATCCATTTAACAGTGTCAGGAGATACTATTGCATAAGAATAAAGGTGAGGAAAAGCCAAAATAACTGGGATAAAAAAAGAAATGAAGACTTGCTCTACCAGATAGGAAAATATATATGATTAAATATTTAATAATCAAAAGATAATAGTGGCTAAAAAAGAAAGAAAAAAAAGAAAAGACCAAGAGCCCAGAAACAAGTAAAAAAAAATTTTTTTTAAAAAGATTTTATTCATTTATTTATGAGACAGAGAGAGGCAGAGACACAGGCAGAGGGAGAAGCAAGCAGGCTCCCTGCAGGGAGCCCAATGCTGGGACGCCAGGATTGTGCCCTGAGCCGAAGGCAGACACTCAACTGCTGTGCCACCGAGGTGCCCCCAGATAAAAGAACTTACCATCATCCCTTGTCACTTTGGTGCTTTGTATGTGAGTTCACACTAATAAGATAGTTCTCACTACATATACAATTTTTACTCCTAAGCAAATAATTTTTGCTCATAATAAAAACGAGTCTAGTTAACAATACTAGGAAAAACTAGTATCTTTTATTATATTTTCTATCTTAGCATCAGATCAATGCTGATATTCTCCAGTTCTCAAAATATATTATTCAAATGAAAAATAAAAGCCTTGTTTAATATAAAAATGGATCCCAAACCAATGGTTTGGAAGACATATAAATAAAAGCCAGTTATCACGGACTTGGGTTATTTAATGTCAGCAATAATTAGCACAGCAAAATGATTGAGTTCTGCTCTTATAACCTGCTACCAAGTTCTTGCTTGCTTTAAAGATATTTAGGTTTTATTAGTGTAATGACCGAGTAGGAGCATGAAGCTAAAATTGCAAATTATCAACTACTTCCTAATGTTATAGCTTGGGTTTAAATTAACAGAATTTCTTCAGTTTATGTGAATCAATGTTTATATGACTTTTAGAGTCATACAGTCCTATAGTAAGAATCCAGCATATAGGGGTGCCTGGATGGCTCAGTCAGTTAAGCGGCTGCCCTTAGCTCAGGTCATGCATGATCCCAGGGTCCTGGGGTTGAGCCCTGCATTGGGCTCCCTGCTTGATGGGCAAGCCTGCTTCTCTCTCTCCACTGCTGTGTTCTCTTGTAGATAGATATCCAGCATATTATAAAAGTGGCATAAGTTAGGGAGAAAAAATTAATATATGGATTTCCTAAAGAGAGAAAATCCATTTAGCACAACACCTGGCACTTTATTCCCAAATAAACTCCAGAGAGTAGAACAAAATAGAGAAGCAACTGCTGCTTTCTGGGTGGAAAAAGGATTTACTGAAAAAGAACTTTATGGACATGAAAATGAGATCATCCAAGCAATGTAAACATCTGAAAAAATGTGACCCCACCAATATTGTAACAAACTAAACAAGCGGCTTTGGTTTTTGCTCATCCAGATGGCTAAGACTGCATGCAATAGGCTGGGACACTGGTGCTGACTTTACCACACAACAATTTGAAGTATTTATGCCCCTATGACCTTGGTAAAATTCACTTGTAAAGCTTTCTACCTGAGGGGCACCTGGGTGGTCATGGTCTCAGGGTTGTGAGGTTGAGCCCCGGGTCAGGCTCCACGCTGGCCATGAAGTCAGCCTCAGAGTCTCTCCCTCTCCCTCTGCCCTTCCCCACTGTCTTTCTCTTTCTTCCTCTCTAATGAGATTTCTACCTGAAAGAAGTAACCACTTATGGACAAAGAAAGATGCTGACTCGACCATTATTTATGATTTAAAAAAAGGGCAAACAATTTAAATATTCAATAACAGAAGAGTCAATTAATATACATAGTATGCACACCATGAGAGAAAAGTACTCAAAATTTAAAAAATGATGATACAGAGGAAACTGCATAAAACAGAACTGAAAAGAATAAAAAAAATAGTATAATCAAAATTTTAAGCACTAAATACAGCTAGACACCACATGAAGTACTTTTTACAGACTATTACATTTAATTCCCTCCCCAATACTCTGAATAAATGCTATTTGGTGTATGGCACTAACACAGAAAAAAAAAATCAAAGACAACATATCAAAACTACTCATACTGATCACTCAGGGTGGTGAAAATTATTATTATTATTTTTTAAAGATTTTATTTATTTGAGAGAGAGCACAGTGGGGACAGAGGCAGAAGCAGACTGCCCACTCAACAGGCTGTCATGGGGCTCAATCCCAGGGTCATGACCTGAGTGAGCTAAAAGCAGACACTGAAACAACTGAGCCACCTGGGTACTCCTGAAAATTTCCAATTTTAATGTTTTTCTACGAGGCTGTATTTATTTTAAAAAGAAAAAAGTAGGGATCCCTGGGTGGCGCAGCGGTTTGGCGCTTGTCTTTGGCCCAGGGCGCGATCCTGGAGACCCGGGATCGAATCCCACATCAGGCTACCGGTGCATGGAGCCTGCTTCTCCCTCTGCCTGTGTCTCTGCCTCTCTCTCTCTCTCTCTCTCTCTCTGTGACTATCATAAATAAATAAAAATTAAAAAAAAAAAAAATAAAAAAAAATAAAAAGAAAAAAGTAAGCATTACTTTTAGAAGTAATTTTAATATATGTATCAAATCATTATGTTGTACACCTAAAACCAGCACAATATGTTTTATGTCAATTATATCTCAATAAAATTGGAAAAAAGTATTTTTTAAAACCCGATGTAACAGCATTACAAATGGGCTTAATAACAGGCTAATAAAAAAAACTAGAAAACATCTATAACTATTGGAAAATCAGTTTTTGAGGGGGAAAAAAAAACCCCATCAGAGTCCAGTCAAATTGAAATAATTAAAAAAGAACTGTGCCATGAATTATCCAAAATTATGATTTAGAATAAACCATCCGTAGTTAAAAAAACAAAAAACACAAAACACCGAAAACAAAAAACAATGGCTTCCTGAAAAATCTCTTTAGTTATAACCAAGTTATGCCAAGTAAAATTAAGTCTGACTTTTTAGAACTTCATTCCCTGATGGCAGAAGAATGTCATCTAAAAAATGTAAAAATGAGCAATTACTGTTAATTTTAAGAACAAGGTACCATGCAAAAGAAGGAACACTTACTTAGGAAGATGCCTGACAAGTACATCTTTGCATATGGGTTGCTCAGCCAAAGTGAGCCAGAATTCACAAGCTTCTAAAGCCACATTTTCATCTTGATCTTGTGTCCTCTGTAGCATGTACTGAAAACAAAGAATTAATGTTAATCAATTTAAGTTATAAAACTAAAATAAACCTAATTATTTTTTTAGCAAGTTAAAGGTCCTCTGCTACTGCTTTAACTTTACAGTGATTCTCAACCCAGGGTTTGGATTTTTCAAAAAGTTTCCGAGTCAACTCTAAAATGCAGCCAAACTTAACCACCACTTTAGAATGCTGCCTAATGAAAAGTGTTCAAATCACGAAAGGTGTATCTGCTTCTATACAGGTGTATTTTATGAAACCCTTGAGATTTTAAACCTGTATTAATTAAAAATTGTCTTCTTAGAAAGATCAAAATAAAAAACTCCATTATATCTTTCTTTAAAATGAAGAATCTTTTAATAACATAACTCAAGCTGTCTCTTGTATATATTTTCACATATGTAAAGTGATATACTATACAAATACAAAAGTAAATTTTTTAATATTTAGAAGGAAGTAGGGACATTTCCTAGTGCAACTGTAGTTTCCAACACGCCAAACCAAATTCACTCTTAATTGTAGGAATAACTGATCTTAAATTTACCCAAAGGCAGCGCCTACCCCTCTTAAAAAAAAACAAAACAAAAACAAACTTTGTGTTAAAACAAATAAATCTAATCAAAGGCACACATATGTTTTTCCAATGTACCCAAGCCTGGAAATGAGGTCAAGTGTTGCATGAAGTCTTTGTATTTATCCTTTGCCTGATTAAAAATTTGCCATCTCATGTGGCAAAATGTGGCAACGCAACAGTCGTGATAGGCCAGCCGCTATTACATTCCACGTGGTGTCCTACTACCTAGCTGAGTACTGCTAACTAACTGTGGCCCTGTAAGTTAGGCTCCCAGCTGTGACTCGACCCCAGCAAATGCTAAAACTTTCTGGTTAGCTCCAACTTGCACTGAACTTTCAACCAACTCAACCTGATTCTTCTAAGCACTTCAGGGAGAACAGGTTCATCACTTATTCCCACCTAATCCTGCTGCCTATCTTTACCTCTACAATGATCTTTCCTTAGGTTTTGGAAAAGGAGTTGCTGTACACTGTAGATGCTGGCCTTTTTCTTACAAGTGTCAGACCCCCATTCTTTAAAAAAAGATCTTCCTTCTGCATACCATATAAATCTCTGGAAGTGAAAAAAGGATCTACACCTTATTATTTAGGGGCTCCTGGGTGGCTCAGTTGGTTAAGTGTCTCCCTTCAGCTCAGGTCATGATCCCGAGTCCCAGGATCAAGCCCCACATTGGGCTCCCTGCTTAGTGGGGAGCCTGCTTCTCCCTCTGCCTCTCACCCTGCTCGTGCTCTCTCTCTCATAAATAAAATCTTAAAAAAAAAAAAACACCACCACCATATTATTTAATACATTTGCAAGCTATATACTAATGTACAACTATAGCCAGTAATATAAAAATTAGGTCATACAATTTGATTCTAGCAGGACTATTGTCCAAACAAGTTTTGTTCTAATAATAATTTTATTTTGTTACTATGTATTACTTCCTTTAAATATGGTTAACTCTTGATCAACGTATACTCAGAATCTCCTAGTAAAATTATTTTAATTGCAGAGGGACTGAAACAGTCTTTTAATATCTAAATGGTTTGCTGGAACTAACTATAACAATTATGTATTTTCGTCTCAGAAATTTCACTTTTACCATAAATCGTTAAGTGGGTCAGATCAATATTACCAGCAATGGATGGAAAGCAAACACTTAACTTTAATTCCAAACTCCAAAGACATAAGAATGTGCCACTTAATTTAACAGTTTTAGTGATCATTTGGTCTAACACATATCTAATTAACATAGAAATATTTAAATTATTTTGTGTTCTTCTGGTTAACAGCTCTTTTCCTTTAAGTAAATTTCCCTCTTTATAAACCTCTTTAATCTCATGAAAGTCACCATATTTTTAAGACCATTATGAAGTGTTTTTCAGTTATCTGCCGCCAAATGTCTTAAATAAATCTAACATTATACATTTTGTTCCCAAGATTTTTCTTGGGGGGGAAAAAGGAGGAATGAGCTTTTAAGTCCCCTGTATTACCTCAACTATGTTATGCATGTGAGGAAGCAGGCGATCCATTCGAACTTCAAGCAACATCACAAGTGCCCGGCACACATTTTTCCGTACCTCTGGTTCTTCATCACCAGCCAAAGCAAAGAGATTCTATTGCATAAGAAACATTGTTTTCTAGTTAAGCATCCAATATATTAGAAAGGTTTATACATAACAACCAGTCATCTGTAAGTAACATTTAAAGAAACTCTAAGATAAGGTACAAATAAAGACTGAATCAACTGAACTGCAATATTAAGTTGTAAAAACAATTAATTAAATGTAGGATGGTAATTGCCAGAAACTGTGATTTTGATAAAATGATCTAACGCCATTCTTTTGGAAACAATGATTGGCTGTGTTTTAAGATAACTTTTAGTTTGTGAGAATAAAATAGTGTCATTAGGACACGGGGCATTCATCTAGCTCACCCAGAGGATAATCTTTAAGACACAATTTGATTTTCCTTCAGAGGAACTGTCAAGAGATTATTTCTACCAATCCTGAGTCTTAAGGTAGTAACAGGTGTAAGTTCTTAAGAAGCATCAACAATGGAGAAATAGCCTTAACCCCAAACTGCTGCTCATCACCAAGTCAACTACTGAGGAAACAGCAAAAGCAGCCACTGGTCTCAAGCTGTTCTTAACAAGTTTGTCACCAAGGTTATGGGGGAAAAAAGCCTGAATAAACAACAGGCTATTTCATTTCATCTTCAAGACATTATGATTCAATTTTACAGATAAAGTAAGTTTAGAAGTTATGTAACTTGCTAGGCAGGGGGAATCTGAAAATGGTTTTCATGGAATTTTAGGTCCACACTCATTTCACTGTACCAACTAGCCTCCACTAGGAGAACAAGTTCTCTTTTGTACGGGTTGCAAAATGGACATGTGAGAAGAAAAAACAGCCTTCCCCCTCTCATTTCTGAATTTTTCTTTAACTGCACAGACTTCAAAATAGTAAAAAGATCATTAAAAAGACAGGAAAAATCCAATGTGTCCCATCTCAAAAATCACAGACCATCTCCAAATAGATGAACCTGAAATCTTATTACAAGGGAGGTAAGACAATGGAGAAATTCAAGTATCAAATGTGACAGCATGTGAAGTATTGTGGCAAAATTTTAAAAACTTCACTTCCCCAAGTCCTGCCTCTGCATTTGACACTCTGTACTTCCTTTTTAAATCATGTTTTATATGCACATTCTTTATTTAATCTGATGTCTTTGTCTTAAGTACAATATCTATCTTTGCCAAGGTAGGTCTTAGCCACTGTTAGTAACCAATACACTTTTCATTCAATATTGTCAGACTCAGCAGACTTAATATTTGCCCCTGAGGAAAAAAAAATAATTAAATAAACGATTCATTTAGCAAATGGGTTGAGGGCCTACGATGTGTCTGGAGGTTTGCTCCTCCTATAGGATGGAAAACTGCTCAAATCTTTTAGGATTACCAAGAAGCAAAGAAGTGTTAACATGGTATTTAACACCAATGGGAATATTTTAAAATGTTGGTAAACGTTTCTGCTCCACTTGCTAAGTGCTAAAGTTCATGTGGAATGCAAAAGCTTTCAGAAGAGAATTTTATTTCTTTTATTCTAAATTATATTTCTGTGTAAGATTTTGGTATATCTATCCTTGTTCCCTTTTTAAGCTGTGAAATACTAAGAAGAGCTACTACTAAAATTACGAATTCTAAAAATAATAATAGCTGTAGCTAACCTGTACACTTGCTTATTCTGTAGCAGGCATTGTTCTAATTTAGTTACAGCAAATATCTTTTTAACAATCCAAGAGATAGATCTATTATTAGCCTCATTATACAGATGATGAAACTGAAAACATCAGTTAAATTATGTGCCCAAGGTTAACGGCTGTAGGGCTGAGCTTTATTTGAACTCAGGTAGTCTTATTCTAAGACCTCTAACATTATCCACTACCCTCTACATCAAAGTGTAGGCATAAAATTTATGTATCCCTAGCACCAAGCACAGTGTCTGATTCAGAGTATGACTCAGTAAATATACACTGAAGACTCATGTTTTAGTTTCAACTTTTAAATGGCTAGAGGATCTTTATGGCTACTACTCCTAGTCTACCAGTAAGAAATGCTCAGAAAGAAGCTGGTCAATTTAAGTTTTGAGGAAAAATTATGACAGCATCCCCCCCTTTTCTCTTAATTGTCCCAACAAGAATACTAGCAGGATGGCCTCCAAAATTTTTAAGAAGAACTGGGGCTGGGGAGTGGGGAGTGTGTGCCTAGGATGGCTTAGTCAGTGAGACTATTGATTCTGGCTCATGTCATCATCTCATGGGTGTAAGATCAAGCCCTACATTGGGCTCCACACTCAGAGGAAGTTTGCTTGAGATTCTTGCCCCCTCCTCCAACCCAAGCTGGCTCTCTAAAAATAAATAAATAGATAAGTCTTAAAAGAAAAAAAAAAAAAGCTGAAGGAATAGACTTTCATTTAATGAAAATATAAGTGAAGTGCTTAGAGAATTTTAATGACTTGTTCACAGGACGCCTGGGTGGCTCAGTGGTTGAGCGTCTGCCTTAAGCTCAGGGCGTGACCCCGGGGTCCTATGATCCGAGTCCCACATCAGGCTCCCTGCATAGAGCCTGCTCTCCCTCTGCCTATGGCTCTGCCTCTCTGTGTCTCTCATGAATAAATAAAATCTTAAACAACAACAACAACAACAACAAAACCAACCTGTTTACGATTGCTGTTACCAGGTAGTAGTAGCTCTGAAGAATTCTACTGCTTAGGGTTTATGGCAAGAAAAACATGCTTACGTTGTCTTTCTGCTTTTAGGTATAAAGTATAAGGTATAAAAGGGTCTTTAGAAACACTTGCTGAGATTTAAGAGTCAATTTTTTCCTGACACCTCTAATTCTACAATGGTTTAGTCTGTGCCTTCAGATTCTTTGTTAAGATTATTCAGACTCACTGATGTTTTATATTTCAAATACTAAAGTGAACTGGGAGATTCAATTTATATTTGGAATTTGAATAGTATATTCAAATAAAAAAAATATCTAGTCAAGATATTAAACACCCACATACCATAATCAATGTTTGTATTGTACATTAAAAAGTTTAACAGAAGGAAAATGTTTTAATATAAGTCAACAAAAGTCACAAAGTCTACACTATATCCAATTTTAATACCACCAGAAATAATTTAACATCTAACTTTCCTGAAAGCAAAGGGGGTGGGGGGGAGGGAGACAAATCTTACCTCAATAAAAGAATCAATGTGCAACATCAGAGCTTGAGTCCTACTGATGATAAACTGATTGACACATGCAACAGCATGAGACCTAGAAACAAAATTTAAAATTTAACACATGCACACTGCAGCTTTTTTCTATTTACAGAAGACTAACAGGAACTTAAAATACTCCTCCATAAAATAATTATGGTGTATATATAGCTATAAATATATGTATTTATGTATAAATACATATGTATATATAAATACATATGTACATATATATATACACAAATACATAACCTTAAAAGAATAAACTTTGTATATTCAACACAGAATATGAATATTAAGTGAAAAACACAGGTTCTAGAACATTGTTAGTACTTCTCTGAAAGTACAATGTGTCAGAAAGGACACTGCACATTTTTAATAGTGGATACCTCTGAAGAGTGGGAAGGCGGATGGAAACATAATGGAAATTTATTTTATATACGTACAGATTTTAACATAGTGGGTTTATATTTATTCCTTTTAAAACTAAAAATGAGAAAAACTCTCCGATCTTTATGTTTAGATCTAGCCAACTCAACTCCACAGCAATTCCTAATGGCACCACCTTTAAAAACACACCCATAACCCAATCACTTCTTACCAACCTCATTTTTTCCCTAGTCCAAGCTATAATTTCCTACTAGGATTACTCCAACGGGCTCTAACTGGCTAACTTCTGCTATACCAAACCCTACCACAACCTTTTAGATACACATGAATATCACATCACACCATTGTTCAGATTACTCCAAAAAACAAACAAAAAACCCCACCACAATCTACTTTTTTTTTTCTTTTTTTTCCCACAATCTACTTTTCCTACAGAAACTCAGATGGCAAATATTCTAAGAGCTCTGTGGCACTTCATCCCCCATTCCCCAAACACAACCTTTTAAAATATAAAATCACTCTTAGCTCCTATTATGGGCTGAATTTGGCCCCATGGGTCACAGTTTGCAGACTACAGACCTAGACATTCCATTATAATGTGGTTACTCTGCTCTCCTAAACTTCATTTCTTACTGTACTACAAAGCTTTCTTCTTTTGTCACTGTAAAAGGCTTGTCCCCAACTCCAGAGCCTTTATACTTGCTGTTCCCTGTTTTAAATGTCCTCCTCCTTGACCTTTCGAAGATGTGCTACTTTACTTTGTTCAGGGTCTCTGCACATGCTACCTTTAGAGAAAACCTATGTACGATACCTGTGAATCACAGTCTAACCCCTTAGTCTCATTACTTTCCCACAGTATTCATCATGGAATTTTATCGTCTGTCCTGTTTGCCTCTTCTGATAACCCAAGAGAAAAAGACAAAAAGGTACCACAGCTAGCCAATAAACCTATGACAAGATGTTCAACATGACTAATGACAGAAAAGTAAACCACTGAATTAATAACAAAACACAATTTTTAATCTATTTGACTGGCAAAAACTAAAATATATGACAATACTAAAGGCTGAATGTGTGCATCCCGAGAATCTTGTGCTTTGTTAATAGTACTATTTGATGCAACCGCTCTGGACAATTCTGGTGGTTCTCTCCTTGTTATTTGCCTTATGTCCCAGAAGCTCCTCCCCCAAAATTTTATGTCTTCCTAGAGAAACTCTTGCAAATAGACCAAAGGAGACAACCAAATAAATGCTTTCAGCACCACTATCCACAAGAGCAAATACCTGGAAGCCACCCAAAGGCCAGAAGGGGAGAGGAGGGTTGAGGAAGAGCATGAGTAAATAGTGTAATCGTCATGCCTAGTAGTATGCCATAGTCAAAACAAATGAGCTATAATGACAAAATATGGATGAATCTTAGCAACATAATATTAAATTTAAGAAGTCAGATCAAATTCAGTAAAATATTTTTTATAAAGTTAAAAACAAAGGCATACATACCCTTTATATCTATACGCAATAAACTTATTTTTTAGCAATGTAAGAGAAGGAAAAAGTTGGGATTAGATGTGGGTTATGGTCCTCAAGACCTCAGCTCTTGTTCAGGGTGGCAGATTTGAGTGCTTATTGTTAAAAATAATAAGTAATTGAAGACTAAATGGAAGTGGGCCACAATGACAATGTTATGAGCTAAAAATCATAACCCAGGCAGCCTGGGTGGCTCAACGGTTTAGCGCCTGCCTTCATCCCAGAGCGTGACCCTGGGAACTCCGGATCGAGTCCTACGTCAGGCTCCCTGCATGGAGCCTGCTTCTCCCTCCGCCTGTGCCTCTGCCTCTCTGTCTCCTCTCTGTGTACTCTCATGAATAAATAATAAAATCTTTAAAAAAATAAAAAATAAAAATCATAACCCAACTTTGTGTACCTGTGGTACGATTTAAAAAATAAAATAGTTCTGATTTTTCAATAGGTCATTCCTTTGCCTCATTCTATATTCTTAAAATTCATGAGTGAGCTATTCAACATAGTATTAGAAGTCCTAGCCTCAGCAATCAGGCAACAAAAAGAAATAAAAGGCATTCAAATTGGCAAAGAAGAAGTCGAACTCTCCCTCTTTGCAGATGACATGATACTGTACATAGAAAACCCAAAAGACTCCAACCCAAGATTGCTAGAATTCATACAACAATTCGGCTGTGTGGCAGGATACAAAATTAATGCCCAGAAATCAGGAGCATTTCTATACACTAACAAGAAAGAGAAATTAAGGAGTCAATCCCATTTACAATTGGACCCAAAAGCATAAGATACCCAGGAATAAACCTAACCAAAGAGGTAAAGGATCTATACCCTAAAAACTACAGAACACTTGTGAAAGAAATGGAGGAAGACACAAAGAGATGGAAAAATATTCCATGCTCATGGATTGGAGGAATTAATATTGTGAAAATGTCAATGCTACCCAGGGCAATTTACACGTTTAATGCAATCCCTATCAAAATACCATGGACTTTCTTCAGAGAGTTGGAACAAATCAACTAATATTCGACAAAGCAGGAAAGACTATCCACTGGAAAAAGGACAGTCTCTTCAATAAATGGCACTGGGAAAATTGGACATCCATATGCAGAAGAATGAAACTAGACCATTCTCTTACACCAGACACAAAGATACACTCAAAATGGATGAAAGATCTATATGTGAGACAAGATTCCATCAAAATCCTAGAGGAGACGCAGGCAACACCCTTTTTGAACTTGGCCACAGCAACTTCTTGCAAGATACATCCAGGAAGGCAAGAGAAACAAAAGCCAAAAATGAAGTATCGGGACTTCATCAGGATCAAAAGCTTCTGCACAGCAAGAGAAACAGTCAACAAAACTAAAAGACAACCTACAGAATGGGAGAAGATATTTGCAAATGACGTATCAGATCAAGGGCTAGTTTCCAAGATCTATAAAGAACTTATTAAACTCAACAGCAAAGAAACAAACAACCCAATCATGAAATGGGGCAGAAGACATGAACAGACATTTCACAGAGGAAGACACAGACATGGCCAACAAGCACAGGAGAACATGCTCCGCATCACCGGCCATCAGGGAAATACACATCAAAACCACAATGAGATCCCACCTCACCCCAGTGAGAATGGGGAAAATTAACAAGGCAGGAAACCACTAATGTTGGAGAGGATGTGGAGAAAGGAGAACCCTCTTGCACTGTTGGTGGGAATGTGAACTGGTGCGGCCACTCTGGAAAACTGTGTGGAGGTTCCTCAAAGAGTTAAAAATAGATCTGCCCTACGACCCAGCAATTGCACTGCTGGGGATTTACCCCAAAGATACAGATGCAATGAAATGCCGGAACACCTGCAACCCACTGTTCATAGCAGCAATGTCCACAATAGCCAAACTGTGGAAGGAGCCTCGGTGCCCACTGACAGATGATGGGTAAAGAAGCTGTGGTCTATGTATACAATGGAATATTCCTCAGCCATTAGAAACGACAAATCCCCACCATTTGCTTCGACGTGGATGGACCTGGAGAGTATTATGTGGAGTGAAATAAGTCAATCGGAAAGAGACAAACATTATATGGTCTCATTCATTTGAGGAATATAAAAATTAGTGAAAGGGAATAAAGGGAAAGGAGAGAAAAATGAGTGAAAATATCAGTGAGGGTGACAAAACATGAGAGACTCCTAACTCTGGGAAATGAACAAGGGGTAGTGAAAGGGGAGGTGGGCAGGGGGGTTGGGGTGACTGGGTGATGGGCACTGAGGGGGGCACTTGGCGGGATAAGCACTGGGTGTCATGCTAAATGTTGGCAAATTGAACTCCAATAAAAAAAATTAAAAAAAAAGTTCAGCAGTGATTTTGAGATGAAAGAACAGGTTTACTTTTAATACTAAGAACTGGTCACCAAAAATTGAGTTTCTCAGAAATATGCAAATTACACTTTCTTTCATCACCTTAATTCAAAGATTAAATGACAACTTCCTAGGGAACATGAACTCTATCTAGTTAACTATTTTAGAAGGAGTAACATTTTATTTTGGAAATGTTACTATTTACTTCAATGACACTACCATAAATGACCAGCTATTAAGTTCCTTCTCTGAGAACCACACTGTATTAAGTACTACTTAAGATAAAAAGTAACTAAAATAAAATTGAGAAAAAAAGAAAAAGAGCTAAAGAGAGGATTTAAGCAAGAAAAAGATTCTTGATTACTCTCTGTTCACCCTTTTGAAATAATAATCCTTTGAATACAGCTTGGAATCTGGGAGTAAGCTCCAAAGGACATCTAAACTAACAGTTAATGGCGTATGCATTTAGGTTCCTGCTGTTGGCTATCCTTAAAACTGCCTCTAGGATTCTGCACAACTTCTACTTTAAATAGTAATATGGTTTTTGATTATTCTACATAAAAGCACAAAGCACTGACAACTGGAAACAACAAAATCAAAGCAACAATCAAGAGCAATGACTCAAAAAAAAAAAAAAAGAGCAATGACTCTTTCACAATAACAAAAAAGACAAGTTAGATTAAAATATGTTAATTGGAGAGGAGGGAAAAAACATACGGCACAGTTGGGGGAACTTCTGGTGAAGTAACAGGAGTCTTACATACTTTGATAGTGTGAAAGCATTATCGTAATTATAGTTTGATAGGATAATAGATGATAATCAAATTGGCCAAAGGTTAATTATTTAAATATAATATTTTAACAACTATATGCTAGGTACTATTCAAGAAACTACAAATATAGAGGAAAACAAAACAGGCCACGGTTAATTTCTGGCCAAGCAGGCCTACTGGTTTCAGAGTGTATTCAAAAATCGTCCACCTTCATGCTCAAAACATTAACTAGATGTAAGACTCTTAATCTAGAGCAGCCCTGGTGGCTCAGCAGTTTAGCACCGCCTTCAGCCCATGGCGTGATCCTGGGGTCCCGGGATCGGGTCCCGCGTTGGGCTCCCTGCGTGGAGCCTGCTTCTCCCTCTGCCTGTGTCTCTGCTTCTGCCTCTCTCTCTCTTTCAGGAATAATAAATAAAATCTTAAACAAAAACAAAAACAAAAACCTCTTCATCTACAATTACTAAATAATCCAGATGTCATACTGGAGCAATTTTGAACACAGTTGCAAATGAAGGTATCTGTACATGGCAAGATCCATAAATTAAAAACAACACAACCACCACAAAACACTATGAATTTCAGCCTTGTTACATAAAGGACCTGAAACGCATGCCTGTTAATCATTAACAAATGTCATTAACCATCTAGAAGGTAGAGAACTACTGTATACAATGAAAATTTCATCAGAAAAAGTTAATGTTTCATGGTTTTGCTATTAAAAGAATAAATTTCAACTACTGAAGTTCACCTTTGTAGAATATCAGTATCTTTTGCCACTCACAAATGTATTAGGTAATGCAAACTAAAGTGGTCAGGCTTAGAGTTTACAAATTAATTTAATATTGGCTACATAGATACCTTATTTTTGGACTACTGTGCTTGAAGAACTGCAAAAATTTGGGGATCATGATGTTGAGAGGACGATCTAACACATCACTATCTAAAATCTCAGCAGAATCTTCACAGATCTTCTGAAGGGCACCAAACGCTCCCTGTGGAAGACATTTATATTATTAGGATTAATTAAAAAAGAAACCATTTTAAAAGGAAATTGAGGAATATTGACTCATTTGTATGAATTAATGTTCCCAGCCCACATAAAATACTGCCTCATAAAGTCCATAAATTTAGTCATCAATTTTAAGACAGAAATCATTATGCCACTGAGTTATCTAAAATCTCAGTTTATATATATTAGTACATTTTTAGCATTTAATGGCTTAAAATTAGAGAATATTCTGGTTGGCAGAGACTGCAATAAATATTATCTAATTCAAAAAGTTAACTTCTCCTAAAATATTCTTATCAATTTTAAGTCAGAAAGAAATCTTAAAATCATTTAAAAAATTCCTTATATGTAAAACATTAGCTGGATAATGGTGACAAAATCCGTAAGAAGGGCAGAAAATTCAAATTACCAACTACTTCCCTACAACCATTTTTACACCAAAGGGGCCAACCCAGAGCTCCTATATATAATATGCAACCTACTAATTACCTCAAACATCTAATTTACTGTTTATAATTCCATCAGCAGCAGAAACCTAGTGCTTATTTTCATGGTACAGTTAGCTGAAGAATACTTTAAGATATGACTTATTAGAAGCTCCATAATTTCATGTTTACTGCAGTTTTAATTTTTTGTAATTCTTGATAAATGCTTTTTTTTTTTTAATTTTGACCTCCTTTCATGTTATTACCACTATACCAAAGCACAATTTAAATTTTTTTCAATTCTTACTTGATGGCTGAACATATTATTTTAGTTTTTCTGTAATCTTAGTGTATTTCTAAAGGCATTATTGGAAAATGTATATATGAGAAAAGATTTTTTTTTTTAGGGAAGGAGAAGTGTGATTTTAGTTTATTTTATTTATTTTTGGTTTTTTTTTTAAGGATTATTTATTTATTCAGAGACACAGAGAGAGAAAGAGAGAGAGGCAGAGAGACACAGGCAGAGGGAGAAGCAGGATCCATGCAGGAAGCCCGACATGGGACTTGATCCAGGGTCTCCAAGATCACGCCCTGGGCTGCAGGCCGCGCTAAACCGCTGCGCCACCGGGGCTGCCTGAGAAGTGTGATTTTAAAGACTCCTTTTGGGGCAGCCTGGGTGGCCCAGTGGTTTAGTGCTGCCTTCAGCGCGGGTCCTGATCCTGGAGACCTGGGATCGAGTCCCGCATCGGGCTCCCTGCATGGAGCCTGCTTCTCCCTCTGCCTG
This sequence comes from Vulpes vulpes, assembly GCF_048418805.1. Taxonomy (NCBI): domain Eukaryota; kingdom Metazoa; phylum Chordata; class Mammalia; order Carnivora; family Canidae; genus Vulpes; species Vulpes vulpes. The sequence continues at coordinate 1,915,632 of NW_027325771.1, forward strand.
TGTGTCTCTGACCCTCTCTGTGTCTCTCATGAATAAATAAATAAAATCTTAAAAAAAAAAAAAAAAAAGAAAGAAAGAAAAAGACCCATCTGATTTTTTTTTGTTAGGTTATTTCTTTAAAGAGGCAAAAAAATACTAAAATGGTTTCCATTCAAAACAGATTTCTAAACAAACTAGAGGCCTGCTAATCAAAGAGATTCTTAAAAATACTCAGTAACAAGTGAGAACTCCATACAGACTCCCTTTTCCACATGGAAAGGTTACCACTTATCAGTGGCAAACAGAAGATCATAATTACTACATGATTAAAACTAGATTACATACACTTTAGCCATGTCATAAAGTATGAGGAACAAAAACAATTTAGGGAAGGCAAAAAAGTACTCATGGTTGGTAAATTTAAGCCTATCTTCGAAAAATACCACATTAATGGATTAACTGACTGTAATTCTTTGTAGCAATTATAGTAAAGAGGTTTTATGAATTAACAATCCTTATAGAAAACAGGGAAGATAAATGGTCACTAACGTAAATAAGAATGACTTGAGGCTTCTGCTTCTAAGTTTTTAAGTTGTAGGTCTCAGAGGAATTATATTTTGGAAGGTTACAAATATACAACATGACGAGAAAAAAAGAGAAGAGTAAGTATGTTAAAGAAGCAAATTTCTTTACCTCACAAGTGTTGTAATCTTCAGAATCCAATAGGCTACAGAGTTTTGGTAGGAGGTCAGGCCAATTCTGCAATTCTCCCTTGGAGGCTATGGTTGTAATCAAAATACCTTGAAAGAAAACACGTTATCTTTAGGAAATCTTATGTTAGAAACTATCACAGGAATGCACACACGTGCGTGCACACACATTCATTTAAATGGTCCAACAAATCAGCCCAGGACCTCCAAAACATGTAAATAAAAGTATTCACCAAGGACCCCCTTTTGGCCATAGCACGTTGGTTGAAAAAACCACAGCATAAATCAGGTTTCTAATCTTGTTTTCCAACATTTTAGAAATGTTGTATTTTTAACAATTATCTGTTTAAAAAGACTACAACTTGCTCTTTTCCAACAACAATAACAACAATAGTCCCATTCATTAAAATTACAGCTGACCCTTGAATAATGGGGAGGGGGCATATAGAGGCTGGCCCCACCTCAGTCGAAAATCCACACGTTAACTGCTGACTCCTCAAAACTTAATAGCTGACTGGAAATCTTAGGGATAAGATAACATGGCCGATGAACATATTTTCGATTAACGTATACTTTATGTATTATATTTATTATATACGGTTTTTACAGTAAAGCTAAAGAAAATGTTATATAAGCAGACCCACACAGTTCAAGGGTCAGAAGTGTTATATACAGAAGAGTAGAAAGAAAGAAAATGGACCAAAACATTAATAGTGCTTATCACTGGGTGATGAGTAGGAGTCTGTCAGTTGCTAACAAAAATACATAAAGCTAAAATCAGCTGTCTGACCTAAGCTAGGATCACCACCAAAACCATGGCAGGGAGAGTGAAAGCAGATGAGCCATTATCTGATGATAATTCCGTGTGCAACAATCCTTCTGGTGGTGGTGGTGGTGGTGTAAAGACCCACACAACTCCTCCACCAGTTCCCACTGACAGGATCAAGGATGAATCACTGGCAAGGTGATCTTGGATCCAAGAGGCTGAGGGGCACATGCTCACTGATCATGTCACACTCCCACTGGATTGTTTCAAGTGTGTTGTGTAGTTGAGTTGTGGCAGTTAATGAATTTGCAAATGTATGAATACATAACACAAAAGTTTTGCGTTTATACAAACAGTAATAACGCAAAGGGTTTGTGTTAATATTTTCCTCTGCCTTAGCAAATTCAACATGAGTAAGATAAAACAGTTTGATGATTACAGATCATTTAGTACCGTAATTAAGATCTATATAAACTCTTATATAGTAGGCAAATTATATGTACTCTAAAATACTAATTTGTAAAAGCGGGGAAAAAAAAGTGTTCTCTTTTGAGAATTGTGAGATATCCAAACACAATGCTTGGCATATAGTATACAGTAAATAATCAATGATTATTACTAAGCAGCGAATCCTGCTTATGTATAAATTACCTTAGAATTTTCCATAGTTAGTTTTGAGAAAGTTGCTCCCAGTGGCAAAGAACTAAAAAAATGTAAAGTTGTTGGCCAATGTGTACTACGCACTAGAAAAAAATCTTAACTATATGGTAAGGGTCAATGGACTGATAGCATTTTTAAGATATACCCCTTAAAACAGTCTTCTAGTAAGATAAAAAAGCACTGATGCTAAAGGTAGAGCTACTCCTTCCTGCCAATTATTCTTTCCTAAAGTTAAAATTTCTAAGAATTGGGGGCGGGGGCGGGGAAGAAAGGTCTGGACTACCTAAACAAAGAATGTCTTAAAATAAGCAGTAATAAAAATTAAATGCCAAGCTATAATTTGTCACTAACAGACTGCTGACATTCTTCTGAAGAGCACTAGAGAATGTTAATAGACCAACAAATTCAAATGTAACTGTCCCATATAATTTCATCCACTCCAAAAAAAATTTAAGATTTTATTTATTCGAGGGACAGAAGAGGGAGGGAGAGGGAGAAAGACAGAGAGAGAGGCAGAAACACAGGCAGAGGAACCCGATGTGGGACTGGATCCTGGGACTCCAGGATCACGCCCTGGGCCAAAGGCAGGCGCTAAACCGCTGAGCCACCCAGGGATCCCTTTTCTTCTTTTTTTCAAAGGTAGGCTCCATGTCCAGGGAGCTCACAACCCTGAGATCAAGATCTGAACTGAAATCAAGAGTCAGGTGCTTAACCAACTGAGCCTCCCAGGTGCCCCTCCCCAAAGACCTTTGACTACCTAATATACGTGCAAAAAGTGAAAAATTGTAATTCTGTGTACACAACAAAGATGAGAGTGAAAAATCAGTGTGCTCAGCAATACCCACTAAAATTTTAAATATTTAAACACCACACTCTGACCCAGTAATGTTACTTCTAGGAATTCCACAGCAGCTTTCCCTTATTATATAAACACACATAAAGGATAGTCACTAAAATAGTAAAATTACAAACCGACCATATATTGTTCAACAGGAGAATTTGTCTAATGGCTTACCACACAGTCAAGGAAATGTAGTCTTTTCAAATAAACTCCCTAATATGTACAGGTAAGATTAAAAATTTATATCGATGTGTCTGGCACACATTCACCATTCTTTCTCCCCATTGCCAAGAATGGCAGTGCATTAGGAAGGTATGTGCAGGTTCACAGAATGAACCAGGAATTCCCTTTCCTTAAATCACAAATGCCCTCCCCTCCGTTCATCCCATTTAAAATCGATTGATGTTAGTGGGCAGCGCGGGTGGCTCAGCGGTTTAGCGCCGCCTTCAGCCTGGGGCATGATCCTGGGGACCTGGAACCGAGTTCCACGTCGGGTTCCCTGCATCAAGCCTGCTTCTCCCTCCACCTGTGTCTCTGACTCTCTCTGTGTATCTCTCAGGAATAAGTAAATATTTAAAAAAATAAATAAATCAGTGTTAGTTAACAGCAGTTTAAGACGTGTGTATTTTGAGAGATGTCAGAGAGCCTTTGCAATGTAAGATGAAGTGGGTCCTTTTCAAGCCCACCATGAGATAGAAAAATACAGAAGTGAGGAACTCTCAATGAAAATGACTGAATCCTTATGGATGTTCTTAACTGACTTCCACTCAACCAGCCTGCCAGATTAACACAAGTGTTCTGGGTCCCCATAAAATTTAGCTGCGTAAAGTCCCATGGTGTACTAACGGCTGTCCATTCGTAGGCCACTTGATTCCAACTGCCTATCTCTGCTTCCACAAAGAGGAATTACCAACAGTCAGTTGTGTTGACTCCCAAAGCTATTTATACCAGCTATCATAATTAACCATTTTAATTCAATATTACATAAACCGATAGTAGTTTTTACTCAAGTTGAACACCCAGAAGTCTCAAAACTTGCTGTTAGATATAGACAAGGCAAATACTAAAAACAAGGGTAGGAGATAGTGAAACCTAAGATCCTATTCTCCAGTTGTTTTACAAAGTTTTCTTTCCATGTAAAGAAAGTGAAACTGGAAAATTATATCCCATGCATTACACAAGGAAGTCAGATAATGGGGAACTCAAAGGCAGTAATCCTAAATTAGTATCATCTGTTAATGCCCCACTTTAATAAACATTGATTAAGCGACTATCAGTGACTCTAGACTCACTAATTATGGGATTTCACTACAATAACGAGTATTATTTCCATTTATTTAAAAGTGGCAATGAAAAAGTCCCCCCTTCAAAATCCAACATGAAAGGGATGACAAAAGTTCCTAGGAGAATAATCTATCATCTCAAAAAACCACCCAGTTAAAAACAGGATAAGCCATACCACTCTAACACTGTAACTTACCTACGGTGGCTCTAATCAGAGGAGAGGAGTCGCCAATATTGTTTAAACATTCACTCTTAATGAAGTCTGTTACACCATTTGGGAAGTTCTGAAAATGTGCTTTCACGTTATTCTTCAATATGAGACCACTCAATGATCTCGTGGGTTCATCTGTAATAAAATAATACTACTGAGTTTTAAAGTAGTTTTCATTTCAAAGTGTAGTTAACGTTTCAAATACTTCTATCAAAGAATTGATTGCAACATTCCAGTAATTTTGCGATAACCAGGAAAAAAAAAAGTATCACAAATGATTATCAAAAGATTAGCTCCATGATTTGTAGTTCAGGGTTTCTCAACCTTGGCTTTACTGACATTTTAGGTCAGATAATTCTCTGTTGGGTATTGTTCTGTGCACGCCATAAGATGTTTAGCAGTACCCCTGGCCATAGATGCCAGTATCACCTTCCTAAGTTGTGACAACAAAAATGTTTCTAGATAGTGTCCGGATTGCTGGAGGGGTGGGGCGGGTGGCAAGGGGAGGGGGGCCAAATTGCACCTGGTTGAGAACCACTGACTTAGTTTAAGAGTTAATTTAGTTTATATATGGCCACTGTACTCAAGCTTTATTGGAACCTGATATATACATCAAATTACAGATCTGAAAATATTAGTGACTAAAAGTATCCTATTAAAAAAATTAAGTGGACAAAGAATATACGGGATCACCTTCATATAAAAATAAATGGCGTTCATTTATATCATGTTTTTCACTTGACTCTGAGCTAAAAAAAAAAAAAGGGTAAAACAATTTTAAAATTTCCAGAAAAACAGAATTTACATAAAAAAAATTCAGTCCACAGACGGGTGTTAACAAATTTTTAAGAAGAACTTTAATAATACCAGTAGAATGTAACTGATGCTTTACCGATTGATATCACCCCAATATAACAGTTAATATCTTCTGAATGTTTATTAGGTACTGAACACTGCTAAGTGCATTCTAACTAGCGTGCTTTTAATCTTCACAACCTCTTGAGACAGGAGTTATTATCCCCACTGCACAAATGAACAAACCGACGGCTCTGCCAAAGTCACACAAGGCTATTAAGTGGGGAAGCCAAAATATGAACCTTAGGAGTCTGGCTCAAGCCTACACTTGGTGCATTCTACAGTATCGCCACCCTCCACAAAGGACTAGAAGACATGAAGAGCTGGAGCGGTGAACGGAATAGGCTTTATAGCACTACTCTTTTTACAAACCCTATTAAAAAAGAAAAAAAAAAAGATACTCCCAGCCTGTTCTAGTTTGCAGTATGTTCCTAGAATCTGATTGGTACTGAATCATTTAAGGGTGAAACATACAGAGACACAAGAGGATACCAAAGTTTCTCTGTACATAAACCCTACTGGGGCCACCACAACAACATACCCTAAAACCTTTTATGTCACTGTCTAAAAACGGTTTCAATTACAACCCATCCCAATGAGTAACTGAAAATGAAACAAAAACAGTTCTAAGTTCTCTTGCAAGTTTAAAACTACCATAAAATAAATAAGTAACCAGATATTTAAGTAATAATCCTATTTTCTTAAGTTAGCCTTTACTAATTCACTCATACAATTTTATTTTAAATGGTACGTGTTTAAAAGATACACACTGTTTTTACAATAAATGCTATGAGATGAAGACTTAATAAGTCACAATACAAAACAGAAGTGGCTTAAAATAAAAAATATCAATTATTTTATATTAAAATATTTGTTGTAGTTATGAAATATCCTGCCGTAAATCCAAGAAGCCACCAGTCCACCAATTCTTTTTTTAAAAAAAGGTTAAGGCTAATTTACTTTATTGGACCTCAATTTGCTATCTCTGAGATCTCTTCCAGATCTAAAATTTTATTCCATGATTCAGTGTAAACAAATTCATAAGAGGGGATGGCGAAGATATTACTAAATAAGCATTTCCATCTAAAGATGTCATTTACGTTCCCACACTAATATGATGACCCCAATGCCAGTTTTAATAGAAAACTAGACACAGTAAATTTGTGTTCCAAATAAGACACAAGAATAAATATTAACTCTCATACTAATGCTAAGCTCCTACTATGTCCTTTGAGAAATAATGACTAATGACTTAGAGGTAGTTACACCCAACCTCTTGCTATTTGAATTCAAAAATACTTCTGACTTACTCTGACATTCCCAAAACCCTTTAAGAAAGAATAAAGCAGTCTAACAATCTTTAACATTTGGAACTTAGGATGTGCACACTGACCACAGAGTAGATGGTTTGGTGAAAGTAAGTTTAAAATTTCCAAGTCAAACAATTAGGTTAGAAAAACTCATTTACTAAATATCAAAATTTTAAAAAAAGGAGTAAACACTAATTTGATTATAAACTAGTATGTGGGAAAAATAATCTCCGTATTAAGAAACAAAGTATCAAGTATATTTAACAAACAAGGAATATTAATTGCTCAATTTAAATATACGCTGAAGAAACTCCTCGTTTCTTAAAACCTAGATTTAGGTTTAATCCCATCATCAAAAATTAAAATCCCTAAAATTAACTAGAATTTTAAAAATTAAAAACAAATCACAGTACTGTATAAATCACTAAAATCTGAATAAATACAAGATCAGTGAGGGGCGCCTGGGTGGTTCACTCAGTTGAGCTGCTGACTCTTGATTTTGGCTCGGGTCATTATCTCAGGGTCCTGGAATAGAGCCCTGGGTGGTCAGCTGAGAGCCTCCTTAAGGATTCTCTTTCCCCCTCTCGTTTGCCCCTCCCTCCACTCATGCGCCTACACTCTCTAAAATAAACGAAATAATCTTTAAAAAAAATTAGTGTGATTTTACTACACATGAAGGCCATTAAACCCCTAGAGCCTTGGAGTTGAACCCTTACGATGGTCTGGTAGTCTAATGCAGGCATTATGTAGCTGAAAAAAAGCAAGACAGTTGAATCAGCATCTGTGTCTAAGACTAACTTCCCAACTCCCAAGTGCCCTGATTTTTTTTTTCTTTTCTTCTTCTTCTTCTTCAAAAAAAAAAAACAAAAAACAAAAAACAAAAAAACCCAACCAAACAAACAAACAAAACTAATTGCTCCACGGCTTCTAAAACACCCATCACTGAACAGGGTATATAGTGTTTTCATTTAGAGTCCAATCAATTGCTCAATCGTATTTTTGTGCCTTTTGGGTGTCTGACAATGTTCCAGGAAGGGAATCTTCAATACTCAAATAATACTATGAAGAACACCTCTCACTACAATATAAGTTCCATGAGGGCAAAGATTCTTATTTTGTTTACTTTTATTGTCCCTAAGCCTGGACACGAAGTGGTACTCAATAGTATTTGTGAAACGAATAAAGTCTACTGGGACACATGACCTGTATCAGAAACAATCAAATGACCATTATCATTTAAAAAAATAAAACTAATTTAAAAATAAATAAAATAAAACTAGTTTTCAGGCTCTGAATTGCCATAAAAGTAATTTAAACTTGACTCTGTTGTTTTCATTATACTGTTCAGTATACGGTTAGAAAGTTAAGTCACAAAAGTTTATGAAGAGAATGACTCCAGTTTTAGTTAGATTTTAAAAATAGTATACAGCCATAGAAGACTGTAGGATTAATCAAGAGTAATATAATAAATCTCTCTGGGTGATAGGACTATAAGTCATTTTGGTTATATGAACTTTTGATGGTTTTCTACGAATCCACATACATTCGGTTATTTAGTAAATCCTACATTCAATCGGTATATTAAATTTATGACATTCATGTACAAGAATTCAAGCTAAAACACCAAAGCCAACTTTGCAACACCCTTTTCATTCACAAAATACGAGGGAACTTATTATAAAAACACCCACCTAACAACCTAATGCTTATTAAACATCTAAATACTTTGCTCATTCCACAATGTAAAGCAGTGGTTACTACAAAATGCAAGCCTTTGATATGAGTATCACTCAGCCTATTTTAACAGGTCTTGAAGATCTTTCCAAGTAGTTTTTAATCAATACAAACCTTACTTACCTTCAGACTTTAATTTTGTAAGAACAAAAATCAAGTAGTTGTTAAAATCTGGATATTGATTGAGTTGTTCCAGTTTCTAAAACAAACAGTTGTTAAGGAAACTTCTCATTGTAATCTAAGGAAAAAAAATCAAGTGTTTTTAATGTAAAATCAAGAATCTTCTTTTGTGTCATTTTTAACCTTGCACTTTTTTCTTGAGAAGAATAAAGTTATTAAAACCATCAATACATTATTCCAAGAACACACTAATGGTTATGTTAAATCTCTTAGGTGCTTTATGACTGAAAGAGTAAACTTAGTACCTGTATCAATAATTATATTCAATAAAACATAAGTTTCACCTTCAGAAGGCTCAACATAGCAAAAAAATTATCAAAACAGAATTTGTGATTTGAACTTTAAAAACCTTAATCAGAAAGGTACTTAGATACAAAAATGATGACAAAAATGAAAAGCATTCCAAAGAAATGAAAACAGGTCTTTAAAAATCACTTAGGGAAATCAACTTTATAAAATGGCTTTTTATACTTAAACTGAATATAAAATGTCACTTATACACAAGTCTGTGTATCAAGTCCTATTACATAAGGTCAGTATGAAATTACTGAACTGCAATAGTTCTACAATTGTCCCCCCTCCCCAAGATCTAACATTTCTAGGGACTTAAGTCTGCAGGTATTTCATTCTGTTGGCAGTCAACAGTGACATAAATGTTGTATCATATCTTTCTTCACGGCCTCTTAACCTCTAATACTCTTCTTAATAATACTCGTAATTGGGTTTTACTAGACAGAAGTATTCAAATGTCTTTACTCAGATCAAGTTGTTTTGTTCTGAAATTAAAACCATGGTGCAAAACTCTTAGGTATCAGCTATTGCTCACTAGAATACCCTCAACAGTTAGTGGTGAGAAGGTAAATTAACTAGTTAAAGGGCGGTCTCTAAAAAATTTCCAAAGTGTTTCCTTGCTCAAGTAAAACCCAGCGGTCTCTTTCTTTAGCGAATGGCCAAGATCGAAAAGCCGATGCGCTAATTTTTCATCAACATCTCCTCGTAAGATTTACCTTCTTGCAACTTGGGCTGGATCTACCCTTATTATTAAGTCTCAAGCCCATACAAAAACGACAATGCAATAAACGCTTTCCTTAGGACACACAAAAGAACAAGGTCATCCATCACCAGGCACTTTGAGAATATAAAGCAAAGCTTATTATTATTTTTTTTAAAATACGGTTTGCCTACTGAAGTTTAATTTGTTCCTTATGCTCCAGGCACACAAAACGGACTGCAAACATGGATGGTCTGCCCCAGCGCAGTACTAGGCGTGTAAAAGGTATTTAATAAACACGTACCGAAACAGGGAATAATCCTCTATAGCGCTACGGATGGGATTGCAAGGTTGGTCCCGGGCTTGGCTAAGTGGAGAATTAACTGTGCCGTACGATCACCTGCGAGTCCACCAAGTACCATCAACTGGTCTCATCCCCTCGGCCACAGCCACGGCGGGCGAGGCCCGGGCCTGCACCCCGCGGGCTCGGAGGACGCTCGGAGCTCCGGGCCTCCGCTCCGAGGTCCTGCCCCCGGGGTGCTGCCCCCCCCGAGGTCCTGCCTGCCCCCGAGGTCTTGCAACCCCAGGTCCTGCACGCCGAGGTCCTGCATCCCCAGGTCCTGCCCCCCCAGGTCTTGCCTCCCGAGGTCTTGCCCCCGGGGTCCTGCCCCTCCCAAGGTCTTGCCCCCGGGGTCCTGCCCCCCGGAATTGCCCACGCGGGGCGAGCCGAGCGGCCACGTGCCTCCGCCCCGGGCCGGGGTGCAGCAGGGCCGGGCCGCGCTCCCCGCCCCCCCCCCCTCGTCCTCCTCCTCCTCCTCGGCGGCTCCGCGGGCTGCCCGGGGCGCCCACCTACCGGCTCCGCGGGGTCGCTGGGGGCTAACAATAGAGACCACAGGGGTCTCTGCGGAAAACCGCAGACGTTAAGTGTCTTGTTTTTGTCTTAAATTTCTGTAGCCGGGGCGCGGGGGCCAGGCGGGCGCGAGTCCTGCCGCCCGCGCCGCAACAGGTGCGAGGCCGGGCCCCCCGCCTCCGCGCCGCCGGGGCCACGGGGACCTCGGGGGCCTCGGGGGCCTCCGGGGCCGGGCGGCGGCGGCGCGGGGCCGGCTCCACCCCGGGAGCCCCGGAGCCCCAGGCCGCCCCCCCCCCGCGCCCCGGGGCAGGCCGGCGGGCGCACGTGCGGCGGGGGCGCGGGGCGCGGGGGCGCGGGCGGGCAGGCGGGGGCGCGGGGCGCGGGGGCGCGGGCGGGCAGGCGGGGGCGCGGGGCGCGGGCGGGCCGGCGGGCCGCGTGCGCGGAGGGCGGAGGGATCCGGGCGCGGCGGCGGCGGCGGCGGCGGCGGCGGCGGGAGGGCGGGGGGAGGGGCGGCGGCCGGGCGGCGGGGCCCGCGCGGGCGGCGGCGGCGGGGAGGCCTCGCGAAGGATACTTGTTGCACGGTCCTCTGGATGGTGGTGTCCGGGGACTGCGACTCCTTGAGCAGCTGCAGGATCTGCTGCAGCCCCTGCTCGTCGGGCTTCCACTCGTACTCCATCTTGGTTTGCTGCAAAGAAAGCCAGACAGGAAGCGCCGGCGGCCGTGAGTCCCGCGCGCAGGCCCCGCGCCCCCCCGCGCCCCCGCCCCGCCGCGACCCCGCCGCGCCCCGCCGCCGCGCACCTGCCGGGGGCGCCCGGGGAGCCTCGGACGGCGAAGGCCGGGGACGGGCCCTCGCAGCTCGGCCGCCAACGTCCGCGTCCGCTGCCGCCGCGGCCGCCGAGCAGGAGCCGACCAGACTGAGTCACCGCGAATTTGCAATCTGGCCCCTAGATCCGCTCCCGGGAGCCCCCTGGGTCCTAGTGCCGCGCGGCTTCCGCCCGCCCGCCGCCCAGCGACGCTAGGGCGCGGGGCCAGGCCCGGCTGCTCGGCCCCCCCCTGCCCCCCTCGGCCCCCCCCCCCCCCCGCGGGACACCTACAGAGGTCGGACTCGGGGCACTAGTCACTCCGAGTCCCCAGGGCGAGCAGTGGAGAACCACTGACATGGGGGGGGGGAGGCCTGATCACTACCCCCGACAACTCCATACTAAGGGGAAAAAAAATCATAAAATTTACATTTCAGTTTTAGATCGAACCACTGACATGGGGGCGGAGGGAAGCCTGATCATTCCCCCTGACAGCTCCATACTAGGGGAAAAAAAAATGATAAAGTTTACATTTCAGTTTTAGATCGAACCACTGACATGGGGCGGGGGGAGCCTGATCATTCCCCCTGACAGCTCCAGACTAGGAAAAAAAAATGATAAAGTTTACATTTCAGTTTTAGATAGAACCACTGACATGGGGGGGGGGGGGAGGCCTGATCACTCCCCCGGACAGCTCCATACTAGGAGGAAAAAAATCATAAAGTTTACATTTCAGTTTTAGATGCATAGCTCCAATATTTAGTCTCCACTATCTGAAATGTATTTCAATCACAGTCCACACCGCAATAAACACAAAAGGTTGCATTTACATCTGCACAACGGGACTGAAAAAAAACTGCGTTCTCGTATAGACTCCTGATTCCTGAACTTGTAAGTGAAATAGATTCTGTCTGAAATACCACATCTCACAACTGAAGACTTTGGGGTGAAGGAAAAGCAAGAAAAACGTGATTTTGTAAGTGGATCGTGCTGAATTCTGTTAAAGCGCTGTCACAGACCTCTCCTGATTTCCCTCCAGGCCCAACCTGGGCAGGTGTTACCGGCCCGCATGTGCCAACCAGGGCTCAGAAAGATCGGAGAAAATTACCACCGTTAATTAGCCAAGGCTGGGCCCAGCGCAGGTTTCTCAGGCTAGGAAGAGCTGTGTCGACTACAATCAGTTCAAACTATTCTACCAATGACACAGTTTCAATAGAACTAGAGGCTGAAAACACAACTTCAGTATCAAGCATGAATTATTTGTAAAGACCAAATTGAGTATGATGAAAGACAGGATATTACACATGGCTTTATTACTACCTGATGGTTTGACAGATGAAATTAGTCCCTTCCTAGTAGGAGGCACTTCCTAGCAGGGGTTAAAATTACCTGACCTTACCGCATGTCTCTAGTTAGCACTGTTTTTCTTTCTTTCCTTATTTTTAAACCTTTCCTCTCTCCTTCTTCCACCTTGTTTTCTGGGTAATACCCTGTAACGCAGCTTTGCTCACCACCTCTTACTTCCTAAATGACCCAAAGTGAATACCACCCCCCCACCAATAATTATCTAGACGTATCTGTTAATATTGTAGCGTTTTTATTCCACTCTTCGTTCTGTGTGCTCATATGTACACTATATTTTATAATAATGGGATTGTCCTGTTTTTTTTTGCCCAACTTCAGGTATCATTATTTATTGAAAGTGTTTTTTAAAAACAGGATAATCTTCTCTTGTACTGCTGTGACAGAATTTAAATACACTTTGACGTATACACAACCTGTACAAATCATATGCATGCGACTAAATGGATTTTCACAAACCGAAGATGCCTCTGTAACCAATGCCCACACCAAAATATAAATCATTACCAGTACCAAATTTTCCACTGTAACCACTTCTCAGTTATCCAAAGTAATCCCTCTTATTAATATCTATCATTACAGATCTCTCATTCCCTCTTAGTACTTCGGAAACTTGTCTAAAATTACAAAAGTTGTAACAAACCAAACAACATGGTTGTACACATAGAGTTAATTCAATCCTACCTCCAAGCTTATGTCCATCACAGAATGTTTTAAATTTGATAAGAATCTTGCTACACCTTTCTCTATTCTCAAACATACATATAGTTCTGGTTTGGTTTTGTTTAAGATCATACTATAAACTACACTCTGTTAATGCTACAACCTGTAAAACATAATAGACCATCATTCCCAGCTAACATATATATTTAAATCACTTTTCAATAGTCGCATATCCATCATTAGAATGGATAAAACATAGTTTTGTTCAACCACTTCTTGATGGGCTTCTAGGATGCTTCTACTTTTTTTTCTTTTTCACCACAACGAACAGGTCACAGAAAAACATTCTTGCACTAATGTGTCTACAAAGTAGTAGCAACCCAGTGGGATTATTAGGCCAAAAGTATGCACGCTTAAAACTTTCTAACAGTTATTACCAAATTACTTTCTAAAAACAGTTACGCAATTCACACTCACCAACAATATGAATGTTTCCTTTGCCAGCATATTCTTTTAATTTTTGTGACTCTAATGGGTAAAAATTTAATTGCTCCTAATACAAGAGTAGGGAACATGGGTGGTTAACAGGAGAGAACCTAAAAATCTGAACTTTAGTTACGAGTTGGAGCTACTACCATGCACATCACACCAGTGGAAGTGCCATCTGGATAACCTACTTAACTCCTTAGCTGCCCTCTTGAATAAAGTGAAGTTGGCGCCAATAGCGGTCAGTCCCAAAGACATCTTTAGCACACCTGTCCTGATGAGGAGTGCCCCATAATATCATTATCACACTTCTATCCCTGGACCCAAGTAAGTAGAATTTTTTTCCCCAAAGTTTAGTATTAAGAACATTTAATTTGATTAGTCTATGATGATGGGATAGATAGAACAAAGATAAACCATTCCCTTAGACCTCACTCAGGTTGTTGGGAACAGATTCTCAAAAATATTTGGTAACTGCTAGCTAAGAGATGTCAGGTCATTCTGAACTTCTAAATGCTGTTTTTTTCTTACTGTGGTAAAATATACATAATATAGAATTTAGCATTTTAACCATTTCAAGTGTACAGTTTAATGGTATTTCAGTACATCCTCATTGTGCAATCAGCACCATCCCAGTTCTCCAGAACTTGCCACATTTTAACAGCCATTAAAATTAGGAGGAATCTTCTGCTAGGGTAGCCAGAGGGACCACAGGGTAATTTGGATAACATCTGAAGTACTGCAAGCTAACCAAGGACACCAGAATTCCAAGGCGGGACTCATTATTTAAATAGTAAACTACATCTATAATAAATAGAATATCAAGATTAACACTGGATGTTCTTGAAGTAATTACTATTCTTTTTACATGTGGAAGACTCAGATCTAAATGTTTCAAAAAAGGAAAGTAGTACTTCAAGTTTTTCTCTTTTAGAGTTTGCAAATCATGCTGGTTGGTCCATGGCATTCCATGGTAAACACCCCTCAACCAAAGGCATTTCATCAGCCAAGACAGTTAATGTGAACTCGCTGAATAGAAGATGACACCAGGATAAAAAGTTGCCTGCTAAGTCACCGTACAATACCATTTGGGGCCTTCAGCAAACTGAAGAGTTCCAAACTGTTAAGAATTTGCATGTCCATAAAAAGTTCGAATTTGCCAGAGTTAAAAATCGTGTGAGGTAAAGACACTAGTTGAAAAAAGTAAAAATAAATCTAGTTTCTTCCCTGTTGGAGGGGTTGTAATATTGTTTAAAAAGCAGATGGGAAGTCTGGACTCAGCCAACCTAAGTTTAAGTCCTAATTCTTCCACTTGGTAGCTATGAAAATCTGGACAAGTTAATTCATCTCACTGAGCTTCAGTTTCTCGACTATAAAATGAGACCGTATCAGCTCTGTGGTAGGAGAGCTGCTGTACCTGCCTGGCATATGGTATGGTTGGAAATGTAGTAGTTTTAATTGTCACATTATTGGTTTCCTACTGCCTGCAAGATACAATCTAACTTCTTTTTCAAGGAAGAGGCCATTCACGACCTGGTCCATCACCTCTAGAAACAGCTCTTGTGATTTAACCTCAAGCTTTATGCTCCACCAATACCAACTGAGCCTCTGAATAGGATTTCCTGACTGGAAGGTTCTCTACATGTGACCCTTTTGCAAACTCCTCACTCTTCAGAGCTATGCTCATAGATTCAATTTCTAAATATTTATTGAGAGTCTTCTTTGGCATCATTTTTGATACTGGATACTATTTTTCTTCCATGATATCCCCACAAGACTTTTTTTTTTTTATCCCCACAAGACTTACATGTTTTTTTTCATTTCAAATTTAAAGTTTATAGATATTTTCATTTCGGAAACTATCATATTATAATTATTTCCAGCTCTTAGCAATATATCGTGTTCCCTGAGAAGAGAGACAGTGTCTTTCTGCCTTCTTTGCCTAGCAGAGTCTGATTCAATAAATATTTGTTGAATAAATATTATTGCTGCTGCCATTAATTCAACTGAATATTGAACTGAGCAACTACCATGTGCTCAATGAGCAAGAAAGATTCAAAGATAAGTAAAATATTGTTCTTGCCCCCACTAAGCTCTCCTTTAATGAGAGAGACAGATGCGTGGTCTATGAATGAAGAATATGAAAAAGGTGTGATAGGAGGGGAGAGGAACACGAATATACTCTGCCAAGAAAGAGAAAAGTGCTTTATCCCTCTTTGGTTCAGAGCTTTTTCTTCCCCTTCTAATTTCAATTACATTCAAAAAAAAATTTACTGAGCAGTCAGCTGTTTCCACCTATACGGTAAGTTACTTTGATGTGAAAAATGTTGCCTTGCTTGACAGGGTTTCCCCAAATGGTGAACCACTCCAAACAAAACAAGGCATACTCTTCCTTCAATAGCAGTTTTATTCCTGGAAAACTCAGCATTTAATTAAAATCCTGCAAAAAATTCCATGTGCATGTGTAAAATCATGTTAGGCTCTAGCTGACATTTTTTCACCCATGTGACCATCAAAAGTCACTCAGGGCTTAAGATGATTCTTACCGGTGACCACCCAGAACCCCTCAGCCCCACCCACTAAATGCCAAGAGCACTTCACCAATTCTAGCACCCCCCCCCCCCCCCCCCCCGCCCAGGTCCAGATAGCAGCACTATGGTAGAACAAGTACAAGGGCTGGGAGGGACATTAAACTTACCCATCTAGGAGGTCAGGAAAGAACCTCCTTGAAGAAGTGACTCTTTACCTGAGAATCTAACAGCAATTACCAAAAAGTGGAAGTGAGAGGAGTGCAGCGGCTAGGAGGACCCTGCAGACCCTGTTGGAATGCATCCTGAGCGTCACAGAAAGCTTGTGGAAGGGGTTATAAACTAATAGAGGACATGATCAAATAAAAGTATGGAAGAGAATTACTCTTCCTAGGAAGCAGAAATGAGAAAGGAGAAAATATTGTGCTGTTCAGTATTATGTTAATTTTCACAACAAGCATAATATTTTCATAACAAAAAATGATTTATACATAAAACCCATCAGACTGCAATGTGGGAAATCAGTGGAGGGGCAGGAGGGCACAGAAGACCTAACTGCATTCTGAATTTAAAATGGAGTTCTAGAAGCCTGGGTGGCTCAGCTGACTCTTGAATTTGGCTCGGGTCAAGAGATCAAGCCCTGCATCAGGCCCCATGCTGGGTGTGGAGCCTGCTTAAGATTCTCTCTCTCCCCTCCTTCTGCCCCTCCTCCTCCCCAGTCAAGCTCTCTCGCTCTCTATAGATAGATAAAATGGAGCTACAATTTCAGAGTTGTGAGTTAGAGCCCCACACTGGGTGCAGAGACTACTTTAATAAATAAACTTAAAATAAAATGGAGTTCCAGTTAGGGGAAGGCCTGTCGTCTTTCACAGACAGCCAAAATACTATAAAAAACATCTGGTACTTAAATATTAAAGGGATAAACACATCTATTATTTGTCAATAGTAACAATAGCTAATGTTTTTGAGTCCCAGGCAGTGTCCTAAGCACTTACACATGCTATGTTAACTAATTTATTCCTCAGAACTCTATGATGTATTAAGATTACATATATTGGGACACCTGGGTGGCTCAGTCAGTCAGTTAAGTGTCTGCCTTCATCTCAGGTCATGATCCCAGGGTCCTGGGATGGAGCCCTGCATCAGGCTCCTGCCTGTCTCAATGGGGAGCCTGTTTCTCCCTCGCCCTCCGGCTCATGCTCTATCTCTTTGTCTCCTTATCTCTCTCTCTCTCAAATAAACAAATAAATAATAAAATAATCTATATTTTGCAGATAAGTATATTGAGGCACCAGGCAGTGAAGTTGCTTGCACAAGTTTACTTACATAACATAATAAATGAAGCCCTGATTCAAATCCAACTGATATGGCTCCAGAGTCCAACCTCTAAGCCTCTGATATACTGCTTTTTTCACAGAAATATCAATGTCTGTAAACTGGGAAACTAATCATAAATAAGACCATTTGTATTTTAAAGAAATAACAAGTATTTGTTACCTTTATAGTGAGGTAACAAAGTAAAAGTCAAATTTCACTATTGTAAAATAAAGCAGTATGTATACTGGGAACATATAAAAATGAGATATTTCAATAGCTCTGAGTACATGCATTCAAGACATTCAAAATTGAATTTTTATAGCATTCCTTGTTGAAACTAGGTGGCTAGTATTATCTTCATTTGACAAACAGATAAAACAAAATACGGCTTTTGTCATTTGCTGAATGTGAATCAGATTTGTAGACTCTCAAAGTCAATGTCTCTTATACTGGCTTTTTACAAAAAGATGCTATGATGAACAGGGAAGAAAAAAATCAGAGCTACACGAAGGGCTAAAAAGAGATTCTTATGTCTTTTAAAGTTACTTAATAAAACTTTAAGGAGAAATTGAATCAAAGTTCAGTTTGATGAGAAATAGAATGAAAAGAAAAAAGGCAAGGTTTAAAGGTAGCTGATTATTAAGAACTTAAAAAAAATGAGGTATTTTAATGTCAAAGAATCAAAATGTCAACAGGCTTGTTAAATTATAGCTATCAGTGAAACTGGAAAGTTTTTTAAGAGATTCTATAAAGTAATCAGAGATTAAGGCTCAAGAACAAAAAGTAGGAAAAGCAAAACCCAACTGTTCAGCTCAACCTACTCGAACGGAGCTCAAATAGATTAAAGGGGAGGGATCACAGCATATGAACCCTCTGCTGTTACAAGGTGCGAGGCACATAATAGGTGATTAGGGTGAATGATTTAGTTCACCACTTGGAAGAATTATGCTAAGAGGTTAAAATTATAATCCTTAGGCATTACAATTTATTAATATCTAAAAGCAAAAAAGATTAACAACAACAACAACAAAAAGAAAATGGAAAAAGGGACTAAGGAAAATTTAAATAAATATATTCTTTCAGTGCTCTTCCAGGAGGACCTTCAAAGATGACTAGGCCTATGTGACTCAAATACTCAAGTATAGAAATATTCAAAAAATTTTTTTAAAAAAGAGAGTCTAGTATCAAAGTGAGCAGTTTTGTCTTTTTAAAAAGATTTTACTTATTTATTCATGAGAGACACAGAGAGAGAGGCAGAAACATAGGCAGAAGGAGAAGCAGGTTCCCTGTCGGAGACCTGACACGGGACGTGATGCCAGGACCCCAGGATCATGATCTGAACTGAAGGCAGATGCTCAACCATTGAGCCACCCAGGTGCCCCAAAGTGAGCAGGTTTTAAGAAGGAAAACTTGATTTCACAACCCAATCCACCTACAACCAGGTACTTCCCATATACTACAGCTCATTTAATATTCAGTGCAGCAGTATGAGGTAGATATTAACTCTATTTTATATTAACTGAGGTTGAGAGAGGTTAAGTACTTTCCTGGCCAGTGTGGGGGCAGATGGGGCACTCAAAACCAAATCTGTGTGATTTCAGAGTCTGGACTGTGCCTAGTAATAACAGCAACCCTGTTATCATTTACGGAGTACTTCTATGTGCCAGTTACTACACTAAGTGCTTTAAATGCATGAGATCACTGAATTCCATGAGTAGGGACTATTATTATTTTATAGAAGAGAAACAGCCTTAAAACAAGTAGTGCGTCCAAAGTCACAGAGGTCATAATGAACAAAGGCAGGACCTAAGCCCAGATGTACCTGACTTCAGAGCCTGTCCACTGAACCATGCTGTTGTATTATTCTCATTGTGCCACTTTCATGAACATGTGACTAACCATTAACAGAACTCTTGGGTAGACTTCTTGAGTAGACTTCTTTTCCTCTCTATTCCATGCATGACCAAAATTTCAATAGCTCTCTTGATGAGTATCTGCTTTCTTCAGTTCTGGTGTGATAACTGCACCTTGCTTTTCAGAGTTTAAACTTTTCTTATTTTTTAAAGTTTCATTTATTTAAGTAGTCTCTACACCCAGCATGGGGCTTGAACTCATAATCATATGAGATCAAGTTAGACACTCTTCCAAATGAGCCAGTGAGTCACCCCAGAGAGTTTAAACTTTTCATTTCAATCAAATAAAAGACAGCAGTAATACTTTCCATACATTCCCTTAACTTTTGGTCACATTATTTTCATCAGCTTAAGATAGGATGTTATATTTTATGTGAGACTCATGGTAACTATAGAGGAAAAATCTGATAAGATTATGAGAAAGGAATTAAAGCATAACAATACAAAAAGCCATCAAATCATAAAGGAAGATAGCAAGATGAGAAGAAAAAAACAACCTTAAACCAGTCAAAAAAATATTGAAATGGCAATAATATGTCCTTACCTATCAGTAATTACTTTAAATATAAATGGATTACATTCTCTAATCAAAAGACAACGGGAGAACAGAGTAAGAAACAAGATCCAACAATGCGGTGCCTATTAGAGATTCACTTTAGCTTTAAGGACACACACAGATTGAGATCGAAGAGAGACCACAAAGGGTATTTCAAGTAAACGGTAACAAAAACAAAGCAGGGTAGCAATACTTAGATCAGACAAAATAGACTTTAAACTAAAAATGGTCTAAACAGACCAAGAAGTTCACTATATTAATATAAAAAGGCCAATCCATTAAGAAGTTACATATTTACTGTAAATATTTATGCATCCAACATCAAAAGCACTTAAATATATAATGTAAATACTAACAGAAGTAGGAGAAATGAACAGCAATACAAAAATAGTTGGGGACTGTTAACATCCCATTCTCAACAATGGATAGATCATCCAGACAGAAAATCAATAAGGAAGCAGTGGACTTGAACAATACGATAAAGCAAATGGACCTAACACACATTTCATCCAACAGAACAGAATACACATTTTCTCAAGAACACACTGAAAACTTTCTATGACAGATAATGTGTTAGTGAAATGAAGTAAGTCTCAACAAATTCAAGATAGAAATTTTATCAAGTACCTTTTCTGACCACAATGGTGAAACTAGAAATCAGTAATAGGAAGAAAGATGGAAAATTCACAAGTCCATGGAAATTAAAGCAACACACACCTGAACAACCACTGGATCAAAGAAGAAAGCAAAAGAGAAATAAAAAATATCTTAAGACAAATGAAAAGGGAAATCTAATATCTCAAAAGTTAAGAATGCAGCAAAAGCAGTTCTAAGAGGAAAGTTTATAGCCATTAGCACACTCATCTATCAAGAAAATATATCAAACGTAACTTTATACTTCAAAGAAGTAGAAAAAGAACAAAGTAAGGCCAAAGTTAGAAAAAGGAAGGAAATAATAAGGAGAGCAGAAATAAATGAAATAGAGATTAAGAAAACAATAGAAAAACCAACAAAACTAAGAGTTTATTCTTTGGAAAGATAAAACTGACAAACCCTTAACTAGAATAAGGAAAAAAAATAGAGGAACCAAATACATAAAACTATAAATGAAAGAGGAGGTATTACAACTGATACTCCAGAAATTCAAAGCATCATAAGAGACTACCATGAACCTTCTATACCAACAAATTGGACAAGCTGGAAGTAATGGATAAATCCCTAGAAAATATAAACCTACCAAATTGAATCATGAAGAAAGAAAATCTACACAGACTTAATAGTGAGTAAGGAGATGAAATCAAGTTAAATTCCAATAAAGAAAAGCTTAGGACCAGATGGTTTCACTAGTGAAGTCTATCAGACATTTAAAGAAAAATTAATGTCAAATCTTTAAAACAAAACAAAAAAAGATTTAAAAAAATCAGGAACAAAATTGGGGCAACCATTCTCACCATTCCTATTAAACACAGTACTGGAAGTCTTAGCTAAAGCAATCGGGAAATAAAGTAAAATAAAATAAAATAAAATAAAATAAAATAAAATTAAATTAAATTAAAATAAAATACATCCAAGTAAGAGTGGAAGAAGTAAAATAGTCTCTATTCACAGAAGACATAATCTTATACTTAAAAAAATCCTAAAAACTTTGTTAAAAAAACTAATAAATGAATTCAGGAAAGTTGCAGGATATAAAATCAAAATACAAAAAACAGCTGTATTTCTATACAAGAACACTAAATCATCTGAAAAAGAAATTAACAATTCCTTTTACAACATCAAAAAGAATAAAATAATTAGGAATAAACTTAATTAAGTGAAAAATCTGTAAAGAACTCTGAAAAGAACTCTGATGCACCCGAAGACACTGATGAACAAAACTGAAGAAGACATAAACAAATGGGAAGATATCCTAAGTTTATGGATTGGAAGAATTGATATTACTAAGGTGTTATGCCACCCAAAGCAATCCAGAGATAATGCAATCTCTATCAAGATTCTAATGGCATTTTTTTACAGAAATAGAAAAATGAATCCTAAAATTTGTATGGAATCAAAAAGACTTTGAATAGTGAAAGCAATCCTAAGAAAAAAGAACAAGCTAGAAGTATCATGCTTCCTGATTTCAAAGTATACTACCAAGCTATAGCAATCCAAACAGTATGGAGCTGGCAGAAACACAGACTTTTGGAACAGAACTGAGAGCCTAGGAACAAACCTACCCACGTACAGTCAACTAATATTTGACAAGGAGGTCAAGAATACTCAATGGGTAAAAGACAGTCTCTTTAATAAATGGTGTTGGGATAACTGGGTACTTACAAGCAAAAGACTGATATTGGCCCCCTATCTTACACTACTAAAAAATTAACTCATAAAGGATCAAAGAAAGACTTGGATGTAAGACCTGAAACCAAGGAACTCCTAGAAGAAAAAACAGGGAAAAAGCTTCTTGACATTGGTCTTGGCAATGATCTCATGGGTATGACAACAAAAGCACAAGCACCAAAAACAAATATAAACAGTGGGACTACATCAAACTGCACAACTTCCACACAGCAAAGGAGATTGCCATCAAAATGAAAAAGCAAGCTACAGAATGGGAGAAAGTTTTACAAACCATTATCTACCAAGCAGTTAATATCCAAAAGATAAAAGAAATTCATAACATCTTAACAGCAAAGAACCCAAATGATTTGATCAAAAAATGGGCAAAGTACCTGAATATACATTTTTCCAAAGAAGATATTCAAATGGCCAATAAAAAGATGCCAACATCACTAACGCAAACCAAAACCACAATAACATAATGCCTCAAACCTGTTAGAATGGCTATTATCAAAAAGAACAGAGATAATAAGTGCTGGCAAGGATGTGGGGAAGAGGGAACTAATACTGATGGGAACGTAAATTGGCGCAGCCACTATGGAAAAACAGGATGGAAATTCCTCAAAAGTTTAAAAATAGAACTACTATGTGATCCAGCAATTCCACTCCTGCATATTTATCAGAATGAAATTAAATCACTATGTTGAATAGATAACTGGGGCCTCATGTTCACTGCAGCATGACTTAGAATAGCCAACACATGGAAATACATTTATGTCCATCAACAGATATATGGATAAAGAAAATGTGATACACAGTTGACCCTTAAACAACACATTGGGTCTGAACTGAATGGGTTCACTTAGATGCAAAAAGTTTTTTTTGATGCAAATACTAAAAATGTATTTTCTTAGTAACACTTTCTTTTCTCTAGATTTGAGGATAAAGTATGTAATATATATAAGATATAAAATACGTATTAATTTTTTTTCTGTAATTGGTAAGGCTTCTGGTCAACAGTAGGCAATTGGTAATTAAGTTTTAGGGGAGTTAAAATTATTTATGGAATTGGAACTGCACAGTGGTCAGTACGACTAACCTCCATGTTAACTGTATTTATATATATATATATAAAATGTAATATTATTTAATATTAAAAAAGAAGGAAATCCTGACATTTGTGACAATATGGATAAAACTTTGGGGCTTTATGGAAAGTGAAATAAGTTAGAAAGACAAAAGCTTTATGAACCACATATTTGAGAAATAAAGAGAATTCCAAAGTCATAGAAAGGAGATTGGTGGTTGCCGGGGTAAAAATCGGGAGGGGAAATGGATGAAGAGAGTCAAAGGATAACAAACTTCCAGTTATAAGCTGATTAAGTTCTGGGATGTAATGTATAGAATGGTGACTATAGCTACAATATTGTATTGTATATTTGAAAGTTGCTAAAAGAGTATAAGAGAAAGTTTTACTAAAAGAGTAAATCTTAAAAATTCTCATAAAAATAGTAATAATTAAAAAAAACTGTATGTGAGATTATGGATATGTTAACTAACTTCACTGTGGTAATCATTTTACTATCTATACATTATATAAAATCATTATGTTGTACATCTTAAATTTCCACAATGTCCTATATGTCAATTATATCTCAATAGGTTAAAAAAATTTTTTAAATACCTAAGTGGATAAGAAAATTTTACTACCATTTCCTCCCCCCCGCCCCCCCAAGAAAGACCTGGGTTTGGAATGGAGGCCTTCCTATTCTTATTTATTTATTTATTTGTTTATTTATTTATTTATTCATGAGCGACACACACAGAGAGAGGGAGACAGGCAGAGACACAGGCAGAGGGAGAGGCAGGCTCCATGCAGGGAGCCCAACGTGGGACTCGATCTCAGGTCTCCAAAATTCCGCCTTGGGCTGCAGGCAGTGCTAAACCGCTGCGCCACGGGGGCTGCCCTAGGCCTTTCTATTCTTGTTCCAATGTTTCTTCTACTCTAAACTGTTCCTTTTAATTTATGGCTCATAATATATGTACGTATAATTAAAAGAGTAGCTTGTTTTTAAATAACAGTGTGAACATATATGCAAGATGGAAAAAAATCTGTACGCACTTTAGCAAGGCTATGATAGCTCTCAGTAAAATCCTGGTATTGAACGATTTAAAATATATTAGCACCAGGCAAGTTACTGGTTGTAACTACATTTATTATATTTAAGGAACTGATAAAAAAAAAAAGGGCTATGATGCAAACAGTCAAACACTCTTCTGTGTAACACATCTGAAATTATAAAGTCAATACAAGGTGTGAGTATTTTAGAATCTATGTGTTTATAAAGTAAGACACTGATTGTACAATTGATAGAAATCTAAGTTGATAATTTTTAGGAAAATTAGCACCTTAGGACAACCATTACAGATCATTTTGGTAACTACAAGTATACCGTTTCACTGTGGTTAGATTGCTTCTGAAGTGACAGGGCCCTAAGATTTTCTCATTCATGTCTATATCCTTGATTGTTATGGTGAATGAACTGGCTCACTATTTCACATTTTCAAGTGTAAAGAGAAAAAGGAACAGAGCACTATGCTCACTGGCCAGGGCTTAACTGGAAAAGGGTTAGAGTGCCTTCGCCAATAAAATTTAGAAAGGTAATAAATGGTAAGCGGTTAGTAGGCTGATCTAATCATTAGTTTTTTATCTAATCTTTGTTCATTGAAATCTCTCTCATACATAACAGGCACATATCATTCAGATTTCAATTATTTAAGGCAGAGACAGGAGAAATAATTTATGAAAGGAAATCAATTTTTGCAATTTTAGCTCCTAAGATGAATACTGTTCTATGCTATTTATTGTTAGTAGGCTGGAAGATAAAGGAAGCATGGGTTCCAGAATCATACGTACAAGAGTTCAAACCTCAGTTCTCTCAATTGTCTTTCTGAGAGAAGTAGCTGAACTTTCTAATCCACAGTTTAGTTGTCTGTGAAACGGGCTGAAGAGAAGATTAAATGAGAATGCAAAATGCTGCAATAGTAGGTACTTGAGTATGAACACTGAGTAATGTTCATTCCTTTTGCACTTCACCTCCCATTAAAATTATCACTAAAACAGATTTACCAATAGCAGTTAGTGCCACCAGACACCATTAAGACGAGGATGAAATTATTATTATTTTTTTAAGATTTTATTTTTAAGTAATCTTCACACCCAACTCAGCCCAAACTCACAACTCTGACATCAAGAGGTGCATGTTCCACTGACTGAGCCAGCCAGGCACCCAAAGATGAGATTATTTTTGCATGATCAAAGGATATGCAATGAAATAGGCTGCGTGACTTGCCATTTAAATGAGGTGATAGTCTAAAGAAATAAAAATCAAAACAGAAATATTGAAGGAATAAGAACAAAGTATCAGAAATCAAATGTTAAATAATTAAATTAGATATGAATGTAATCAATCTGAAAATTTTCTTTTTTTTTTCTTTTTTTTATTATTTATTTATGATAGTCACAGAGAGAGAGAGAGAGAGAGAGAGGCAGAGACACAGGCAGAGGGAGAAGCAGGCTCCATGCACTGGGAGCCCGACGTGGGATTCGATCCCGGGTCTCCAGGATCGCGCCCTGGGCCAAAGGCAGGAGCCGAACCGTTGTGCCACCCAGGGATCCCCAATCTGAAAATTTTCTAAGGGCAAAAATTAAGTAGCTGACTGAGAGTATTCTTCACAGTATGTAGAGATGGGAAAAGAACATCACAAAACAAATTCTGTAGAGGTAGTCCACAAATGGAAAAAAATATCAAGAAATAATGTATGACAGATGGTACAATACAACTAACCATTTAGCATAAAAAACAACAGCATATATTTTGTGAGTGTTCAAGTCTGTTTTTCTCTTACTATGACAAAGAGACTCAACTAAGATTGAGGCATAAAAACATTAATGACTATGGGGATCCCTGGGTGGCTCAGTGGTTTAGCACCTGCCTTCAGCCCAGGGTGTGATCCTAGGGTCCCGAGATCGAGTCCCGCGTCGGGCTCCCCGCATGGAGCCTGCTTCTCCTTCTCTTTGCCTGTATCTCTGTCTCTCTTTCTCTCTGTGTGTGTAGCTCATGAATAAATAGATAAAATCTTAAAAAAATATATCCTTTAAAAAACATTAATGACTATAAAACCGAGAATGAAATATGAGATGGTAAGGAACTCCCTGGACACAAAGAATAATGCTAATCTACTATACGTACCAAGTGTTCAGCTTGTAAGAAATATACACTTAAAATGGAATCTTGGCTCAAAAAGTTCATTGTCCTCTTCCAAATAGAGATACTGAATTATTAGCCAACTGATTTATCATGTCCTTATCACCATTTCAACCCTTTCAGCCCATGAAAGGGAATTCATCAACTTTAACTGAACTTAGAGAATGGCAATCGTAACATCTTATCTTCAGAATGAAAACATTAGACAACATCTATCCAATCCTTCTATTTAAAAAAAGAAGGGGGTGGAATCAAGACTCAGAAACATTACAAATGAATTAAGAGGAAGAATCTGACTTCAACTTTTAAAACACAGAAGATTCAGTTCTATATTATTAAAAGTTCTATATTATTAAATTCTTTACCCCTTTTGTTTTTTCATAGTACACTAATTTTCTGAAAATTTCTACTAATAAACCCAAAGCTTTTTCTACAGGGAACTGGGTAGTTCAGAGCCCATGCCTCAGTGTTCGGTCTAATGGCAAGGCCGATACTTTGTGAGTGCATCTCCTAACTGATGACACCAAGCTTGGGTGACCTGACCCTCCATATGATGAATCCTGGCATGAAAAAAATGAGCTGGGATCCTGGGTGGCGCAGCGGTTTAGCACCTGCCTTTGGCCCAGGGCGCGATCCTGGAGACCCGAGATCGAATCCCACGTTGGGCTCCCGGTGCATGGAGCCTGCTTCTCCCTCTGCCTATGTCTCTGCCTCTCTCTCTCTCTCTGTGACTATCATAAATAAATAAAAATTAAAAAAAAAAAAGAAAAAAATGAGCTAAATCAACTGGATTTCCCCTCTCAGAAATATGAATAGAAAGTACTAGGATCATTTACCATTTGCCAGCTCTCAAAGAAGATGCTAGAATGTGATGATGTGGCAGGCAGGGGGGTCATCATTAGACTGTCCATGCAAGACAAAGGCGTAGAGATTCTAAGGGAGCAGAGAGGAGAATGGACGGCACTGAGAGAAGCAGGGAAGCACAGAGCAAGATTACATGGTCTACCAGATGGAGAGCAACTACTCCTGGGAGCCGCCTTGCTTCCTGATGGCCTTCTACTTCCACAAATGACTTAAGATAAACCTGTCCCTTTCTCTTAAGACAATCTGAATGTGTTCCTCTTCCTTGGAACCAAAAGAACTTAATTATAAAAGAAATATTAAGTGACTCATATAATCATGAGATTACATATGTTAAGTGTTATATCATAACAAACTATTCCCAAACTGTTTTTAAGCAGCAAGAAGTAAACTTTTTAGGGAGTTCTCTAGGAACAGTAAGGACTGGTAAAATGAAGCTGATGACTTTTGTGGAAATCAACTTCCTTATTAGCCTGAACAACGAGAGTAAACCTGAACGCTCACACGGAGGTCTCTGAGGGATATGGAGTATAATGAATATACCCAAATGGGTATAGAATAAATGGAGTAGAAGAGAGAAAACCAAGAATAAAGCCAGCTGCCAGTTCAGGTGTACATCCTCTTTACTCATCTACTTCTACCTTTCCCCTGCCTTTTCCGAATTATACCATTTTGATTTTGAACACTGGCAATCACTGTCTCTGCTGCCATCAAGGGGAAAAAAAAAGCCTCATAATATGTTTCGCTAACACCTCATGCCTGTGAGAGATGTACCCTTACTATGACGTTAGCTTTCAAGTGATACCAGCTTCCCCAGACTAGGGCAGTCCACATGTCGAAGAACCTACAATATCCCTTACACATTTCCAGGAGGCATTACAATGTACAAATGTGTGGATAAACACATGACTTATTTGAACAAATATAAAAGGGAGCTCCTAGCATATCACAACAATAGAAAGTTAGATGATGCAACAAGAGAGCAATATATTAATTATCTAGAAAACTATTTTAGAACCAATTGATAACACATGAAACGAAATTCACAAAATACAAGAGCAAACATGGGAAAATACTGAACCTTGTTAGTAATAAAAAAAATATAACAATGAAGTAATATTTTTAGACTAATTAGCAAAGATAATTTTATAACAATAATACCCTATGCTGCTGAAGATATATCTTTGAATCAACTACAACAAATTGCTGAAGGTAAACTAATACAACCCATCGGAAACCAACTCAGCAACTGTATCAAGAGCCATAAGCATTTTTATACCCTTTGTCCTCATGATTACACTTCTTAGACTGTATCCTAAGAATCCGAAGTAGAGGGGAAAAAACTGTTATTCTCAAAGATTTTAACCTGGGATTATTTCTAATACATCAATAACTATATGGATAAACATTCAACTACTGGGTTACTATGTAGTCATTCAAAAAGATGGTTAATTTCTGTAATGACATGGAAAATGTTTATGGTTAGAAAGTGAAAAAAATGATAAAAAGTTGCATGTAGAGAACAATTACAAAGAAGTAAAACATATGTATAAAATAAAGACAGAATTGTTAAATGAAAAAGACTAGAAGGAAACAATGAAAAGCTAGCACTGGATTAGTGTTAAAATTATGGGACATTTTGGTTTTTAAAAAATTTTCAATACTGCAGTTATATTACCCTGAAAATAAAAATAAGTAATAAAAATCTCCAAATGTGTAATTGTTTGAAGTCATAAATAGGACAGGGAAAAATACCTCAGAATGTTCATAATAATGACAGAATCATTAAAAAGTTTAAATTACACCTTTTTTACTTGTTAAAAAGGTGTGAAATATAGGTTAGAAAGTTTTATGTGAAAATGCTTAAAGGTTATGGTACTTAAAGGGTTAAATTTTAGTTATAGAAAATTGAAGTACTTGCAGAAGTTTTTCCCAGATTATGCCATGAGTAAACACAATGATATAAAAGAGGATACTGGAAATAAAAAATCTTTATAGCAATGGAAAAAAACTCAGTTTCTGCAAAGCAAAAGAATCATACCAAAGAAGGTGTTTTATACTCCCAGAGACCTAGTCTCAGAGAAAGAATGGAAGTTTTACTTTTACTTAGATAATGGGAATTACTATAGTTTCTATATTTGATTAGTTTTTTAGATTATAGTTTATCATACACATGGAAAAATTAATGTTATGATGACAAATTAATATTAGGATTTATTTAATGTTTAAATGAAATACTAAGTAAAGATATACAGAAAAGTTAGACTACTACAAAATTTAAAACAAGAATACCAAAATTTTGTTTAAAATAAAGGGAATGTCTGGGTGGCTCAGTGGTTTAGCGCCTTGCCGTGTACGATCCGCAAGTCCCAGGCTCAGGGCGTGATCCTGGAGTCTCAGGATCAAGTCCCACATCAGGCTCCCACATGGAGCCTGCTTCTCCCTCTGCCTGTGTCTCTGCCTCTCTCTCTTTCTGTGTCTCTCAGGAATAAATAAATAAAATCTTAAAAAAAAAAATTCAGGGCTCCTGGCTGGCTCATTCAGTAGAGCATGCGATGCTTGATCTCAGGGTCATGAGTTCAAACGTCATGTTGGGCCTGGAGACTACTTAAAAAAAAAAAATTCAATCACCTCTCATTAAGTTCATAATTTTCCAAAACACTGGCACATAATTCCAGAAGTATCGTTTAAGAAAAAAAAAATCAATAAATAGCTTGATTAAACCCTATGCAGAATGAGAAGAAAAAAATTCCATGAAAATGTAAAAGCCAAAAGCAAATTAAAATAAATTTTAGCTTAGAAAAGAGGGTATATAATTCTTCTACAATAGTTGTTAAGACTTGTGGCAATGCATTCTACAGATTTTCTCAGTAATCATAAGTACAAATATTAAAGCAAAACTTACTAATGTATGTTAAGAAAATTTCAACTGCAGAAATACATGAGTACATACTACAAATAATTTAAATTTGCTATTTAATATATACTAAACAAAGGTTAGAGTTCTGGTTCTTTTCATTTTGCTAATCAATCATTGTGTCATATACTATTTTACTCTTTAAGAAAATAACTCATAAATCATTTAAAATGAAAACATTTAGAAAATAGTAAATAAAAACTAAGATAAAAAAACATTGTTAGAATCATCAGTGGAATCTTCTTAATATATTGTTCTGCCTAAGGAAGTCAGTGTAATAACTAAGAAGGGATGGAAAACAAATATGTTTATAAATCATCTTAACTTGAAGTCAATGGTATAGTTCTATGCACCAATGTGGTTTATGAGAGAGACATCGTCCACGAACATAACACTTGTAGTTGGTAGTCACAGGAGTCTAATGAAATGTCTCAAAAGCACCCATTATTTCTATTATACTAAACTGATTCTTAGAAAAATAAATAAATTCATTTATTATAAAAAAAGCTTTTCCTACCTCTTTTTCTTAGAGTCTGGTTGGGTGCAAAGAAAGCAAATCTTTAAGTCACATGAAATATTTCAATTAAAAAAATTTCATACAGGAAGTAATCCATATTGTTTACAGTTCATAAAAGACATATCTCCAGTCAACTCTTCATTATGCTTTCTTACAGGAATAGTACACATACTCAAGAAGGAAGGAACTCCAAAAATTAAATCCATAAGCAAACATTCATTAAGTACTGATACATGCAGGATTTTAGAGCTGGAAACTGCAAACGCAAATTCCTAAGATTTCTTTATGTTATTTAGGCCAACAATTCAATGTGTTATGAGGCATTTGAGGAACATGACTGAAAACATCTGAGATGTCTAGGAGCTTGTATTTCCAAGACTCAGAAAATGATCATTTCACCTGAAATCACAATTTTGCACTGACTGCCAAGCAATTGAAACTCTACTAGGATCTCATGGGAGTATGAATGTTATCAGTCCTGTTTTACAGATAATTTAAAAATTGCCTGCCGTGTACGATCCGCAAGTCCCAACACCAAAACACAAGCCTCTAGCCGTCTAGGATGAAAGGGGAAAGTAAAGCTGGCATTTTCATTAGAGTCTTTTCCTCTTCATGCTTCAGCCTTGTACTCCTCTACTGGCTTGGACGTTTCCCTATCAAATTCCTACACTTACTCTTCAACCACCCTACCACGCTCTTGAATCTGAGCTTATATTTGCTCTAAAACAAGACTCCTGAAAAACCTCTTCCCTTCACAGTTTTTCCAGTTTGATCCTTGACTTTAGGAAGGATGAAGTGTCATCCATCCCCATCCGGGAGAAGGATGGGCAGCCTGACACTTGAACCACGGCCACAGCCTCTCTGGAGCCACCAACTCCGGGTAACTTCATGGAGCTTTTGGACAAAATGCTTCCAACCATGGGTCTTTAAGTCTTCGGTGTTGTGAAGAGCCAAAATAGCACCAGGACAAAAGGAGCGTCAGAGACCTGGGGTGCTTGTCCCAGTTCTACTCTACAGGAAGACTGACCGCCTGACAATCCTGCACAAATCGCTTGAGTCATTTGGCTCATTCCCTTAGCTATAAAGCAACCAAAGACCCTGGTCCTCTCAGCTTCCAGAAATGAACCATTTTGCTGATTATAAACAGTCTGGTCATATTCCACACACAAAAGCCAGCCTTTCCTCTTTACACTTGCTACTGGAGTTCTCCAAGCCTCCAGTGAGATTTGGATTCAATTCAACTGTTCTAATGTAGTTACGGGACCTACTAAGTTGCACGTCATTTGATTCTTTCTGCAAATGCGGAGCTCTTGTGCCGGGCTTAGGTCACTTCTTACAGAAGTCACATTCAATAGCAAGAACAATCTTTTTTTTTTTTTTTAAAGAGTTTATTTATTCATGAGAGAGACAGAGAGAGAGGCAGAGACACAGGCAGAGGGAGAAGCAGGCTCCATGCAGGGTGCCCGATGCGGGACTCGATCCCAGGACCCGGGGATTATGCCCTGAGCCAAAACCAGACACCCAACCGCTGAGCCTCCTAGGCATCCAGAGCAAGAACAATCTTTAGTTGAAAACGTTATTTATCATAAGTTGGATTTCTATCCAACAAAAGTCTTTACCCATTATCCCTTTAAAATTATGTAAGAGAGGAGCACCTGGGGGCTCAGATGGTTGTGTGTCTGCCTTAGGCTCAGGTCATCCCTAGAGTCCTGGGATCGAGCCTCATGTAGGGCTTCCTGCTCAGTGGGGGTCTGTTTCTCCCTCTCCTTCTGCCCCTCCCTCAGCTCGTACCGCCCCCCCCGTCTCAAATGAATAAATAAAAAATATTTTTTAAAGAATGGTGTAGGAGAAACTATGTAAAGCATTATTCAACTAAAAATCCAACGGAGTGGGGCTGCCTAGGTGGCTCAGTCAGCTTGGCTTCCAACTCTTGGTTTTGGCTCATGTCCTGATCTCAGGGTCATGAGATGGCCCTGTGATGGCTGGGCTCCGAACTCAGAGTAGGGTCTGCCTGGGATTCTTTCCCCCTCCTCCTCCATCCTCCTCTGCACCTCCTCCTACCCCCTGCCCCTTCATGCTTGTGCTCTCTTTCAAACAAACAAACAAACAAACAAACAAATAAATAAAGAAAGAAAGAGAAAAATCCAATGGAGCATTCTAATTCCTATTCTGGTTTCAATGATTCACTGTTTAACGCTTTTTTTCCCAAAATTAAGTCTCATAAGATTTTCTAATAAAGGTCTGACATGCAGCATTTTAGGAGCTTAAATAAACTCTTTTTTGAAAGACAGAGCCTAGAAAATTGCAATCATCCTTTCGTTATATGGATCATTGCTGGGCAGCCTCGGTGGCGCAGCGGTTTAGCGCCGCCTTCAGCCCAGGGCCTGATCCTGGAGACACAGGATTGTGTCCCACATCGGGGTTCCTGCATGGAGCCTGCTTCTCCCTCTGCCCCTCCCACTGCTCATGCATGCTCTTTCGTTCTTAAATAAATAAATAAATAAATAAATAAATAAATCTTTATTTAACAAAAAGAATGTTACTGAATGAGTGACAAAACTATAATATTGACTGTAAAAAAATGAAAATTTCTGAATTTGATAACTATATGTGGTTTCAGAAGATAATATCCTGGCTCTTAAGATACACATGCTAAAGTATTTAAGGGGTAAAGAGACAAGACTTAGGAAACCTACTCTCAAATGATCAAAAATATAACTGTGTGTAGGAGTAGGTGGAAAGAATGTGGCAAAATGTAAACAATTGGTGAATCCAAGTAAGGTATATATGGGAATTGTCTGAATTATTTTCACCATCTTCCTAAGTTTAAAGTTATTTTAAAATATTATCTTAAAAAAAAAAGCTTTGACTCCATTCCCTACTCAATTTTGTACTTCCTTCTGTT